>NC_138886.1:77840418-78440418 GCF_965194825.1 Balaenoptera physalus | reverse complement strand
ACTTTGCCAATAGAATAAATCACTAACTATTCATACTGCTAATTTCAGGGGACTTGCTGCCGTTATTAAAAAATATGTTCCTCTTAATATTAATATTTTCACTTTCTCCAAAACATATATTAGTTGACTATGAATGAAAGGACAATTAAGCAATTGCACACTCAATAAAATAAGTAGTACAATTAGCTGTTCTTATATCAAGCTAAGACCCAATCAACAAAATAACAGCTTAGGCCAACATTTGACAATGGAATAAAATAATACACAATTTGTCTTATTATACTAATTAAGATTTGTAATTACTTAAGCTGCATATGTTACACTTTAAGGATACAAACATGCAGCTAGAAATATTACAAACTAGACACATAGAAAAAATACTAAAAGGAAATATAAGAAAATGTTCAAAATGCTTTTTTTAGTTTATTCATTATTTCTTTTAACACAAAAAATGACTTAAAAAAGATTAAAACCATCTACTTGGAATATGTGCTAGCGCATACAAAGAAGAAATATACATTTGCTAATACACTACAGGTGCGAAATAAGCAAGATCTTTATGCAAACAGTTTTAGAATATCCAGTGTTTATTATCTGACATGTCATTTGCTGGCCTCTGACATCTTCTGCTACCCATTCATTGCCCATTTAATTAAAATTTCCCAAGGGCATATATTTAAATGGAGGAAACACTGACTTTTCCCTTCAAAGTAGTATCAAGGAGCTAGTGGAAAAAAAGTTGGACAGGCTAACATAACATTTTAGATTAATAGCAATTTTCATTTAACCCGAGTATTCTTTTCCTGTAAACACAAATCTTTGTTTAAGGTAATTTGAATTAGCCAACTATTTGTTAAACATAAACAGGTATATTAAAAATTTTAAGACTTTGAGAAAAAAATTGATTGGAAGAAGGTAGTGCCAAATCGGAAGTGGTTAGGAAGGCTGTACCTATAGGAGCTCCAGAAGACGCTTCTACAGAGAAAAGACAAAGGAAATTATTGATTGGCTGTAGCTTAAAGCCTGCTTATCTGTCTGTTATTGGTTGATTTTAGATTTTGACTTTATTCTCTTGAGGCATTTACATGCTTAGATTTTGGTTTGCTTACAAAGGCTGCCATGGCATTAGAGCCACCTCAGTCTAAAGGCCTTATTTAATAATTTAACACACTTCACCCCAAAGTCTAACTCCAAAAGCCCTAAGGGTTCTCCAGAAGCTAGTTTTCTTCCGAAGGTGGCATTGCAAAGTACAGAGGAAAAGCTTTAAAAGGGTCTTTCTCATTGTTCTATATTTTTCTCATTATAACTGCAGCTCTTCTCCTTATGCATGTCTCTCTCCTCAAACTCCTCTCACGTGCCAACATTCTCCTTCCTAACTTTTACAATCTGTCACCCTTTCATGAGCAGAGTAATCTCTCTCTCCCTCCTTACCATCCTGAAAAAGTTTGGCTTGCTGTTCTTAACCGGGATTCTTTCTTACAATACAGATTGGAGTGGAACAAGTTACATAGAGCAAGGGAGAGCTGGAGATGAGAATCCTTGTAATTTAATTGTTTTATGCTTAGGAAAAATCATAGAAAATAATTCCCTAAGCTAAGTTACAATGATTTTATCTTGATTTCTGTAATTGATGATACTTTTTCCACTTTAGTTTAGTAGGAACCTGAGAGCTGAACTTAAGACCACTTTAATGTATAATAAGATGCTTGTTATTTCTCCTCTTTAAACCCTTGTTTTGTCATTGCTCTGGATTCATCATATTCAGTATTGTCTTATACAAACTGTTGCAAAATTAGTTTACAGTAAGTTGGAATAAAGATAAACCAAATTAACAAAAGCACAAAGGAAAACAGTGCTTTAAATATATGGAATAAAGTAATATCTGACATTAAAGTATTTATAATACATTCCAAATGATTCAAGACTTAATATCACTCACAAAATACTTAGAAAAGTGATCCTTTATGTTAGAGTCACAGACCCCTAAAGAGTCTCATGGAAGCTCTAACATTCTCCCTTGAAAATGCATAATCAAAATTTGCACGTAATTTTAAAAAATCCACAAATATGCAGCTATAATTTCAATTTTGGCTCATAGATCAGCGATTAAGGTCCTCAAAGGTGAACAAATGTACAAGTAAACGTCTAATATCAGAGGGGCAAGGGATAATAATGTTGAAATGTGTCTTATTAAAAAGTACAGAGCTCTTCAATTCTAAACCCTTAATTAAAAGCCTTTTACTTGAACAACCCCACCCGCAAAAATGTACAGAGATGGCTCCATCTAGCACCATATACTATTTAGATGCATCCGTATACACAGTGAGATTAAAAGAGTGCAAGTATTAGTCTACTAAACAAAATCAATCAATCAGTCAATCAGTCAATCATGGGCAATTTGCCCCCCTCCAATATAAACATTGTGCATTTACCAGGCACCCTGTTTTAGATCATTTTTATTTTAATCTGTCAGAAATTCCAGATTTTTACTACTTATATTAAGTAACTTCTAAGGACACTTGTCATTAAGTACTATCTAATATTAAGAAAAGGAAATGTATTTGATCTGCAGTATGTAGTATTAATATAATCTGTATAATGTGTTATTTGAAATTTCCACTCTGTTTTCCAAGGAATAAAGCATTGATACTAAATACATTCTCTGTGTAACAAAACAAGTAGTAACTATTTAGTTTCCCATTTATCAAATAAGGAGAATAAATAATGTCACTAAGTTGACTCTTAGTTCTTTCCCCCATATCATTCTTTATATTAGGTGGGAGAGCATATTTTTCTACTCTCCCATAAAATTAATACATTGAAAATGAAGTATGACATTTCATCCAGGGGTACTGATTTACATTACATTTATTTAATGGATTCTAATATATCTAGAAAAGAAAACTTAATGTATAGACATAACCAGACAAGAAGAACATCTTTTTCTTCTACTTACTTTATTGCTTGAATTCAGTGATATAATATGGCTTCATCTGCCTTTGAGAATACACTTAACAAATACAGAGGCAATTTAGCATTTTCCCAATTCACATCTAATGCAGTATTTAAGAAGATTTCATCTAATTGAACACATGTTGGAACAAATTTAATAAAAGTGTTCTTGCAAATGCTTCAATGGCTAGATGGGAGGCAAGGTAGGCAGGCAGTGAAGTGAACAACATTCTGGTTGAGGTCTCCAGGCTAAGAAGTCATTTGCAAAATGTTTTGACTGCTGAGATGTCAGCCATCATCAATCTTAGAGATAGAAGGAGGCCGGAAATGCGTGAGGTAATGTTCTAATGCATTGAAAGATGACTAGGCATAATAAAAAGTAATGGATCTCACTGCCTTACCTTGAAAGAGTTTAGAGAACATTTAGGTTCACAAATGGTAAGTTTCTACCTATTTGAGGAATGTAGTCAATGTAGTTATGAAATACAGTCATCACGCTCCAGATCTGTGTGTTTCTACCCTACATCCCTTAGGTTTGGGAAAGAACACACTCTATATAGAAGCCCACTAAATAGGAACTGTCTTGATTCTTAGTAAAAATACAAAAATAATAGAACTATGTATGCAGGCTTCCCTATATCTCTTATAACAATAAAGTTGTGTTACTCCTTTAGTGCTTAATTCAAGTTTCTTGTTTAAGCAGATCCCTCCCTGGACGTTGTAAAAGAAGCGTGTTCCCTTTTACAGATATATCAGGGCAAAGGCAATAGAATCTGCCTGCTTCACTAATATGGAAAGGGCAAAGCCCATTCAGAATATAAATAAGTATGTGAAACATTTACTTTTATTAAGTTCAAGTGTTTAAACCACTACATCTGGACTTGAGTAAAAATGTTTCACAGAACAGACAGTAGTGATTTTAGAATACTACAAAGTTTTGTGTGTTTTTTTGGTAAAGAAGTGTTAGTTTTAAATTTAACAATGCATTTTCTCAACCACTTTAAAGATTTTGTCTGCAAACATTTTAACCTAATTTACAGAGAAAGACCTAACATTCAGCATTAATTCAATAAATGCACGTTGCGTAACTACTTGGTGTAAGATACTGTACTGAGAATTGGGGATACCAAGTAACATCTAATCCTGGTCAATATGCAGATGAAAGCATAGCCATGTAGTAATCCTCAGCTCTCAGCTGCAGTTTGAGTATGGTGAGTTACATATTAATGATGGTCTACTATAGAATAGTGTTCACAGTTAGTCACTGGAACCGTCTAGGTAGTTTCCATTCAGTTATGCACTTAGGAAAATACTCGAGGCTAGACAGGTGGGATATGGTGGTGGGTGGGAGTAGAGGAGAAAGAAGATAGTGGTTCATTATCTCTCCTCTCCTTCCTTTTCCTCTGAAACATCTCAAAAACCATAGACTCAGGTCACTCTATCTACCCTACCCCTGTCTATAAAAGGACAGAGGGAGCTATTATAAGGGAAAGATAACACTAAAGAATACATTAATAAAAGCTATTCTGAGAATTACTGGAGGTCTTAATCATTCTATCTTGTCCTAAGATATCATATGTTAAAGAAAATCACTAGTAAACATTTACGTTTGAAAACTTCAATGTTAATGCTCCCATTGTGTAATGGCAATGCCAGTTAAATAATAGTCTTTATATGTCTCCCCATGACAAGTCACTAGACTTCTTTCTCAGAAGCAAATGTAAGAATTGGCTTACAATGATTTCCTTTCATTTGATCCCATTAAATGTAGACATTCCCCAAAATTTGTGACACTCTTAGTTTCCTAAATGAATGCAAGTATTTTTTTTTTTCTATGTACATTTATATTCCTTTGGTCATTTCAGAAGTTTTTTATTCTTTTTTTTTTTTTTTTTTTGGTGGGGGATGGTGGCAGAGATTGAGTTAAGGAAGGAGGGCTTCTTTTGTTTGTCTCTTTTTGGGGGGTGGGGAGACACTATGTCTCCAAGTTCACATTATATAGAAATTACGAGCTGTGAAATTTGAAGTATTCAGCTGAAATCTCTATCCAAGAAATCTCATCTGTAAAATGGGCTAGAAAACCAAAACTTGCAGAGTTAATTAATAACAATGATTGTGCCAGAACTTTGAAAACTAGGGTGTTACTCAAAATGAGACTTATCTTCCTTGTGTACTGACTTCATTGATTTCAAAGAAAAGTAGTTAAGAACTGTGAGCTTGCTGTTTAGTACATGCCTTTGTACAACAAATACAGAAAACAATTTGTGGTTCAGCAACATACACCAGAAGGAACTGAATTCTGATGTCAAGACCTAATTTCAAAGTGTGTTTCGACTATTTACTAATTGTGTGTTTTTGACAATCTAATACACTTTAACTTTCAGTTTGTTCATTTATAAAACTAGGATAACGATAAACTTCATAAGTTCTTGAGACTAAGATAATGTACAGAGTACCCCCATAGTATATTTTTGTTTCATGAGCATAACATACTCAGATGTTTAGACTAGCAATCTGAGCACAATATTTTTAACAATGACTCCAAAGCATCAGTGCGGTCATATGAAGAATTTAAATGTAGTACCATGGTATGACAACCAATTTTGCTTTTACTCTTGCCTTCAAAATGAATCAAACAAAAAAAGCGTCAGTCACATTAAATAGCAGGCGTATCACAGGAAACTCAATAATGGAATTCAAGTTTCTTAGAAAAAATTTTTATGTGTGTATTTCATAAGAAATTATACTCCTTCAAGTTTATACTTTAACTTTCCGATTTTCCATTTTAAGGTTTAGCAACGTATCAGTTCAAGTTGAATATGATTGTTGACAACTGCATTTTTACAAATAGAATATTTCTACCCAAGAGAAAAGAGAGAAAAATTAGTTTTAGAGTTTCATTATTGCTGTGGGACATAGAAATACATTTCTATGACTATGGAATTCCATGATGAATCATTACAAGTGTTGATTGAAAATTAATATGTGAATATACTAAGCAGGATGAGTGGTTTTAGGAAAAAAAGTATTCACATATGACCTAAATATTTCACTTCAGGGTTACTTTTTCATCACTTCTAAGATATTAGAATACAAAAAGTAATAAAATACATTATGAAAAATCAAGGCAAAGAATTTTTTTACCTTTAATATTTTTATGTAGTGTTCACTATGAAAAATGAACATTAATGTACAAATTCAGTTAATCCTTAAGATCAGTTATTTTGGTCTGAGCTCTCTGTTATTCCAATTAAACAAAAGCTATATTTCTTTCCTCTTTCCTCTGACAATAAAATAAATGCACATTTGGGGCAATATTAACATTGTTTATGGAAAATTACACATGAATAACTAGTAAAATGGATTTTTTAAAGCACCATGTGGAAAACCAAATAATTTGCATTTTCCCTAAGGAATGTTTATTAAGTTCTAATTAAAAAAAAAAAACTCTTGAAACTCTACCTTTATTCTTTCTTGCTCACTCTATACTCTTTGCCCGTGTTGAAAATCCAGCTTGCTTGAAATTTTGGTCAACTTCTCTTCCATAATACCGCACCTTTCTAATTCTTCCCCTAATTCTGTAATTATGTATCACAATCTCTTTCACTAGTAGATTGTCCCCTACCATGTTTCTAAAGTATAAATATATCCAACCATTTATCATCGTCTTCTCACCTGTCTCTTGTAATTCTTTACCTTCATATAGTTAATTGTAGAAGTACTATGTTTCTCGATTATAGAATTATTATAATTATAGATTTCTAGTTTAAATTCAGAAAATTTTCAAGAATTTTACCAGAATATATCCATTACTTTGCCTTATATTTAGCAAGCTCATTATTCTATAAAATCAATGCTTTGGTAGTCTTGGTAATTTGGTAATTTTTCCAGAAAAAGAACAACATTTTTAAAAAATTAATTAATTTATTTTTGGCTGCATTGGGCTGGGCTTTCTTTAGTTGCAGCAGTCGGGGGCTACTCTTTGTTGCGGTACACAGGCTTCTCATTGTGGTGGCTTCTCTTGTTGCGGAGCACGGGCTCTAGGCGCCTGGGCTCAGTAGTTGTGGCTCTCGGGCTCTAGAGCACAGGCTCAGTAGTTGTGGCGCATGGGCTTAGTTGCTCCGTGGCATGTGGGATCTTCCCGGGCCAGGGATCGAATCCGTGTCCCCTGCACTGGCAGGCGGATTCTCAACCACTGTGCCACCAGGGAAGTCAAGAACAACATTTAAAACAATTTTTGTTCTGCCGTTCCTTAGACATCCAGCTCATTATTTTGTTCTTTTATCGTAATTTCCTTCCTACTATTCTCTTCTAATGTTGCCTGTCTTCTAATATCATAAGTTGTATGCTTGGATTATTAATTTTCAGACTTTTTTCACTTCATTGTATTTCTATATATGTCCTAAACACTATGTCTCTCAAGATGTGTTATGAAGTATCAAACATTCTGATATTCTGATTCAATCTGATTGCCCTGCAGGCAAATCTACAGGGTAGACATGGAGAATCCCTGTGCTTAAATACTCACTAGGCTGTTCTGACATATAGTGAAGCTTAAGAAATAATGCTAAAATATAGCAAAAATTAGATAAAAGTTTAACATTCATCAACGATTAACATTGTGACTATTCCTTAAGTTATTTAACATTGCTGAGATTTAGTAACTTTACCCGGAAAATAAGGTCTTTGGGTGAGTAAAAAGACCTTATAAAATAATAAGGAAGCCAGAGGTCATGTCCTTTGATATAATCCAAATAGAAAACTTCTGGGGCGAAAAGAATGAGTGCATCTGAGGGAAACACTGGTTCTGCTTTGGGTCTGATTATGTACTAATATTTTATTTACATATTTTTGCATGCCAATATTTGAAAACTCTGTTTCTCTAGTTATGTCTTTGATTAATTCTATCTTTAACTTGGCATTAGCGTCACAATATCTTATAGAGGTTTCTAAAAGTTTCTGTCATGTGGATGGTACATTTTCAGAAGTGACATTGATTCTTGTGTCCATAGTTGTCATTCTATATAACTGTTCTTCTTTTCTGAAATGTTGTCTTTGTGGAGATAGTAAATTAGTCAATAAAAATATTGCTATTAGTAAACAGTAGGATTTACATTCAAGTAAAGGATGAGTTAAAATTGTGAACCTACTTTTCCAGTAGAAACAATTCTGTATTCTAGAGAAAAGAGTTAAAATTATTTTAGGTCAAGGTTTGTGTTTATATTCACTGCTATTTATAACCACTGGAGGTTCCAGGAGCTTAAACATGCATTATGCTTTGTAGTTTGCTCAACTCAGTGGTGTCAAGGCACTAAAAAGAAAAACTTTATTAACAGTTAAAATTCTCTAAAGTTCTATTTTTGTTTCTGAAAATTAGGAAATGGGAGTCCAGGAAGAAAAGTAATTGATTTGAGAGAATATAGTCAGGGTAACAATCTATAGGAGAAAATCTCAAAAAATTACCTTATCATTTCTTGGCTTATACATAAAATGTTAAGTATTTTGTATTTGAAAAGAAGGCTCCTAATAAAAATGCATTTTATTTTCTGAAAACATGCCTAGAATATTCTGAATCTAACATAGAAATCTTAGGGAGCTGAAGGCAGGAATGTAGTGGGCTTTTACCAGATAGTCAGAAGTTATCAAAAAGCTGGGTCCCTTTCATGGCAAAAACAAAGAAAGTATAGGGTCTTTTTTTTGGTTTGTAAAGTATCACTTTATATAAAAAGTATTAAATGTGGACCTTTTCTTCAGAAATATTTTCTCCTTTAAAACACATTTTTTCTAAGTCATGGACCTTTTTTTTTTCCCTTAATCCTTACTTCATATATGTGATTGGTAGTATAACTGAACACACTCTGCCTTTATATTTTTGTGTAAATCAGGCAAAGCTTATTTCATATGCAGTATTTGAATTTAGATATTTTTATATACGTATATTTCACTTATACTATCCAATAATGTTATCATAATTTAAAAATCACATGTAATTCTGTGCTCCTGTAACCAATCCTTATTTGGCAAAAGATTTGATAGATAGATAGATAGATAGATAGATAGATAGATAGATAGATAAATGTGTACTTGGGGAAAACACTGTGTGCCAAATAATTGTATGATATGGTATATACAGTATATATATATCACATAAAATATATACCAGTATATATATTGGTAGTCATATTTAAGAGATCATACAAAGACAAATAATTGGATCACACTTATAACTTAAGGAAAGAGCAGTAAGAACTTAAGGAACAAGAGCTGTGTTCCTCCTCCATACACATGTGCATTTGCTTATAGTTTTAAAGTAGTACTTTCTATATTATGTTGAGGATTATTAGTTAACATGTCTTCTCTTGTAGGTTGTATATAATACTATCACATACTCAAGGGTTTTGAATTTCATTTTATTTTTGTATTTTTGTTAAAAACATTTATTAATTTAATGTTAATTTGTGACATATACATAATTTTGGTAAGCTCATTTTTAGATTTCAAGTGCCCAAGTCTAATATTATCTAACTCTGCATACTTGTTTAAAAATTTAACATTTTTAATTATTATGGCAAAGTTTTCAATTATGTATTCTCAACTCTTCACAATTCTGTATGCAAATCAAACAACTGGAGTCAAATATAGGAGCTACTCTTTAATATTAGTTATTAATTCAAGATGCATTAGCTAAACTGAATTAGTTTATAAAAATGCACAAGTCATTTATTATCATGTAAAGTTTAATTATTTAACCCTTTCACAAGATTGCTTTGTCTATTTCACACATACTCAACAGTTATGTTTTGATTGCACACTGTTGAGAGGCAATTCTTAATGTAGTGCTATAGTCCTTGTACAAACTTTTGTTCAGGACTACCTTTTCAAAGATGTGTGTGTGTGTGTGTGTGTGTGTTAAGCACACCTGCTGTATTTATCTCCTGCTATTACATTGATTTGAAAGATAAAGGGGATATTAGAGGTAAAGATGTATCTATTAATCTTGTAGTTATCCTACCTCTGCATACCATTTTTACTGAATCACAAACCCTTAAGAAAAAAGATGATAAAAGACTAAGTCCCTATTCAAGGCGAGATGGTTATTAGGGTTATCTTCTGCCTGACCTGCCTGAGTGGGTGTCTTCTGCCTGTCTCCTTTATACCTGGCTTTTTAATACCTTTCCTAGTAGGAGTGATTAGAGATAGGTTATATTCCGATATCTAGGAAATGAACAGAGAAGAGCTTCTGTTGCATCTTGTTTGCTAGATCATAAGGACAAGGATTCTTTGGAACCTGGGATGTAAGAAACGTATGTCCTTGGAACAGATGAGTGAGGAATGAAATGGCAGACATAATTAATGTTCCTAATTGGTTTTCATCATCATGGCCCCAGACATACAGAAAAATAGCTTATGTATAAAGGTCTGGAGTGCCAAGAATGTTTGAATTTAAATGGTCACATAGATGATAGGTTAGGAGTTATGAAAAGAAATAGTGTTTACCTCTAGCACAATTATGCCTACACATGCACTTACATTGAACCTGAAATAAGATACCCCAAGGAGGTCAGAGTCTCAGTCTGTGTAAAAGTTGGTGACCAGGAATGGGCAGAGGGGAGGGGTGCTTTAGCGTCCCCAGAGGCACTTAAATTTGCATATTGGTCCAAGTCAGAATTAAAATAGGAAAAAGGACATTTAAAAAACTCTATGTTATTTTTTGTCTGCAATTTCCTTCAGGTGTCCATATGGCTTTCTTCTGCTACTCTGTTTGATGTCACAAGAGGGAGGGAGACTGCTTCACTCTCAGCCTGTTATTTGACCAAAGGCTCATAACCAAGGCTCATTTATTAAAAGAACATGTCAAACAAATAATCTTGGGACAAGTTAAAACTATTTTATTTTTAGAAAAAAAGCTTTTAATATATTTTAAAATTATGATCTGTTTGTCATTCTCTTTCCCAAAATAATAGTGGAACAATATAGAGCTGTTAAAGTATATTTTTAAAAATTTTCAGCTGGTAGAGAAGCCGGTTTGCTGTTTCTCATACTTGCCAGGCACACCTTCTGACCTCAGTTTTGCACTTGCTGTTCACTCTCTCTGGAATGTTCTTTCCCAATATATCTGCTTAGTTCATTCCCTCACATAAAATCCTTCAGGTATTTTACTCCAAGTTGTCTTCAGTGAAGCCTTTCCTAACCACCCTATTTAAAATTACTAACCTTTTCTGATACACCCTATATTCATCACTGCTTCATTTTTCTCCAATAATATAGTCTAAAAATGTTATTTTGTTTATTTCTATCTCCCTCTAATAGATTTTAAATTTCAGAAGTCAAAGATTTTTGTATTTTATGTTCAAGACTTTGTCCAGAACATCTTAACACATATTATTAGATAATAATCAAATAACTAATGAATAATTAAAGAAAGAATATTTTATATTAAAAGTCAAAATCCCAATCTTTGATTATAGCAATCTGTCTTGTCACCCCTTTCCTCTTTCTATTCTCATTGCTCTTTGATTCCTTAGAGATTTCATACCCCTAAGAACTTAAACTTTTCACTAGGGTTGTAATATGCCTTGCTATCCTTAAAACTATCTGCTTTATCATTTAGACCATTTTCTCATCAGTATCCTCAATTCCTTCCTATCAGTGCCCATTTGCTGTTCCAAGCCTGAAAATTCCAAGCCTATAAATGAGTTTAGAATTAGATTGCTAAGTGCTGATGGACCAAAAACCAAATCATATATGTAGGCAAATCATGACCCAGGAAGAGGTATAAACAAAGGGACAAGTTTGTCTATAAGACAGGAACCCAATCCCCCACCCCTCCCCACACACACCCATATAGAGTTCAACTGTAGAAGGGTGAGAGTGAGGTGTGGAAATGGCGTCTGTTAGGAACACGATAGAATGTCTCAGGTGCATAAAATGAGCAGTATTTCCTACCCCATACGTTCTATGTGCTCTTGGTGATGGGTAGAGAATGATCCATTTAGTCCCTCACCTTTCACTGCCCAGGGCTCCATTCCTGGTCTTCTATTGAATAACTTACTCAAACAAATATTGGGATTTGAGACGTAATCAGAGCATGGTGATGATTAAATTTTCCTCATGCAGAAGAGATTTCAGAGGACTATCTGAAGGAGGGTCAACAGAAAAATGAGGCATCTTCCCTGCTGTGAACAGCTTACACCTTTCTAGTTAAAGTAAATTGTAGGAAACAGCTGACAGTTTTACAGACCCCCCCACCAAATCTTAAATTGTACATTTCTATCTAAAAGTACATAGACTGTATAAAAGTTAAAATATTTCTTTCTATTTTCCCTCACCACATTCCTTCTCATCCTGTGGAACTCAGTCACAAATAATTGAATTAATTATAATTCTTGGTAAATGACATTTTCATATCATTTATCTTATTTTATTTAAATAATAATGTGTTTTTATTTGACAAGTATTCCTACAGTGCTTACAATATATGAGGCACAATTCCAAGTGTTTCACAAATACTTTTTCATTAAATCCTTAAAATAATGCAGAAGGAAGATATTACTATATTCACATTTTTAGGAAGGAGCCCAATTTAGAGAGATTACTAAACTTTCTGAGAATGTATCGGTATAACTACTTAACATAAACACTAGGGTTTAAACTCAGGGATCGAGGTTCCTGAGTATAATTTTAAAAATACTATGCTACACCTGAAGGATGATATTTTAAATGGCTGTATCACCTAATAACTAAGCTCTTACTAGAAACTTGTTATATTATACATGACTTTATTTTTATTTCATCTCATTATCTCTTCCCAGAAGTAACCATTATGCAGAATTTTGTTTTTATTAAACTCTTTTCAAACAGATGCACATTCACACTTTGATCTCAGACTTCCAGCCTCTGAAAGTTACATTAGACATAATCTTTCCATTGTTTAGGCCACTTAGTTTTGTTTTTTTTTTTTGTAATTTAGAATATTTTAATAAAGGGGTTATTTACATAGGTTTCAAAAGGTTAAAAGAAAGCTTGAGAATTACAGTGGGAAACCCTCAACCTCTTATCATAAGAGAAGGTAGGAATTACCTGAACTAATTGAGGGATCTGTAGTCATATTTACAGAAGGAGGCCATTTACCAGAGCTGCAGCCTGGAAGCAGTCTCTGCTAACTTAAGGTCTGGATGGAGATGCGAGCTGGGAAAATAAATAACTCAGTGCCTCTCCCTCCTCCCACCCTTATTTCCTGTTGGTGTTTTCCATTGGCTAAACTCAAGTTCTTGAAGTCGGAGAGTAAGGGAGTCCTGTTGATGCAGTGCATAGAGACTCACATACTAGGACACAGGCCAAGTGGGATAAGGGCAGAAACTTGGAACAACACGTCCCTGCAGTTGGGTTAAACGTAAATTTTTTCTATGATATGAACGGATTGCCTTAGAGTTGCATTCAATCCATGTTTGATTGTGGAATGATAAGTATGAGGCCATACTCATTCCTATGAAACAGGATTATTTCCATGTCACCCTTATAGAGCAACATGAAAAAGCAGTTTACATTTTTTCCCTCTAATTCATTTCCTTTAACTCTCTCTTGAATCTACCCTAGTCAGAAATTGTCCCCTCTACTCCATTGAAATTGGGCCTGTCCATGTTCACAGTATCCTCCACATTGCTCAGTTCAGTGTCAAGCTTCCAGCTGATGACTCAGGGCACCAGCCATGCCACACCCTTTTCACCTAAGTTGTAAAAATGATGGACATAGAGTTGTTCATTTTATTTGCTTATCATCCTTTTAATGTCTATAGAATCTGTAGTAATATTATCTCTTTTATTCTCGATACTGATATTTTGTATCCTGTCTCTTCATTTCGTGATCAGTCTAACTAGAGTTTTATCTTATTTTTAAAAATTGTTTTCAAAGGAGCAACTTTTGGTTTTATTGATTGATTTTACGTTGTTTTGATATTTTAAATTTCATTGATTTCTGCTCTTACCTTCATTATTTCCTACCTTGATTTTGCCTGAAAAAGTCTTTAAGGTAGAAACTTACACCAGAGACAAGCAAAGTATTAGGCCACTTAGTTTGAAGTACTTTGCTATGGAAGCCTAGCAAATGAATACTGAGATATAGTAATAATAAATGTCTGTTGTTTTTGTTTCAATGTCTTTATCTATTTATCTTTATTGAAATGTCTCTCTATTTATATATGTATCCACCCATCCATCCATCTATCCTATTTATCTGTCAAATTATAATGCCCTGATTACTCTATTATTAATTTTATAATGCTCAGTGAATCTAATGAACCATTATGTTCCACTATCAACTTTGCAGATTTTTAAATTATAGCCTATTAATTGTTTTTCTTAAATCATTTATTGTATAAATTAAACTGAACATAAGCTTTGGGAAGTCATATTATTCTGTTTTTTTTTTTTTAGAACCACTATATTATTTTAAATTTTTATTTATATATTTTATTTATTTTTGGCTGTGTTGGGTCTTCGTTTCTGTGCAAGGGCTTTCTCTAGTTGCGGCAAGCGGGGGCCACTCTTCATCGCGGTGCACGGGCCTCTCACTATCACAGCCTTTCTTGTTGCGGAGCACAGGCTCCAGACGCACAGGCTCAGTAGTTGTGGCTCACGGGCCTAGTTGCTCCGCGACATGTGGGATCTTCCCAGACCAGGGCTTGAACCCGTGTCCCCTACATTGGCAGGCAGATTCTCAACCACTGCGCCACCAGGGAAGCCCTATTCTGTTATTTTTAATATTCATTCTCTACTTTTAGACAAGCTCAATTTTTTTTCTGTTCTCACAGATCAAAACTCCTAATGTTTAGATGCATTTTCCATTATACAGCAATTTAAAAAATCAATTTCTATAATTTGAGCTGGTGAATATGTAGTAAACTGTCATTTGATGATCATAGCATTTACAAATTAAGCAGAAGTTTTTGTCATTTGGGAAAGCTGAAGATGATTATTTATGTAACTGGCTTGCTTACATTTGACTGTTAGAAATACTTGAGAGAAGGAAAGGCAGAAAAAAGAAAGGTCTATCAGGGACTATTGATGTTAACTTCTAAAGCAAGCCATAGTTTTTTCTTTTCTAAACCCCATCCACCATGATTTCATTCTTTTAGTCAACTGTTAAGTATGGTTTGTTACAAGAAAGCAAAAAAGTGGCTGTGAACACAGTGGATAGGGTCCTAATTTCTGGATCAAACAGGCTAGGGCCAAGTCCTGGCTCTAGTGTTCATTTCTTTTGAGGCCTAGCGCAAGTTATTAACATTTCTACCCCTCTGTTTCTTCAAATGTAAAATGTGGGATAATGGTTAAACTACTGATTACCTCATATAGTAACTATCACAAATATACATCTTAGTGTTTAGCATGTAGAAGAGTGCCTGGAACCAAGTAACTACCATATAAATACCATCTATTATCAGAAACATTCTGGAATTTGTAACACAGATTTGGTTCTTGGTTCTTTATGATTCTACTGTCTTTTCCCCCAAATCACCTCCAGGACTATGACAAATTTATGGGAAGCCCAGGCTGTTTGCTGAGGTCTTTAGAGAAGCCTTCAATTCTGGAACTACAGGTTTGGACTAAATCTCAGTCACAGGTGGTTTCCTGGCATGCTTATAGTTATCTGTATTTACTGCCTCTATTTATTTATCAACATGGACTAAAGCTTATTTTCCATGCCCATTATTTTTCTATATTAGTGTCACCAAGGCTGTCAAAGTTTTCTCTTAAGTGCTTGATATTGTGGTTCTTTCACCCTCAAAACACATTCTTCTGGCTTCTATGATGCTATTTTATTGTGGGTTGTGTTCTACTTATCTGGATGCTAATGTGTTTTTTTGTCAACCACAACTTAAATATTGGTGTGTCTTGGGATTCTATTTTAGTCCAAGTTCAGGATTAATCGATATACTCCCTTTGGGTTATTTAATGGACTTACCTGTTTATGACTTATCTACTTCCTAATTCATATCTCTCTCATGAGCACCAACATAGAATCCAGTTGCTTAATGGATATATTTACAATCCAGAGACTCCTCCAATTGAATTGTTCAAAGCTGAACTCACAGAATTTCCCCACAGACTTAAATTTTTTCATGCAGTCCTATTCCGGCAAACGTAAAAAATATCATTCTAACTGAAAATGGCAGATTCCAAGAAATGAAACTAGATTCTTTACATCATATTCATTTCTGCTACACACCTAGTTTTTTATATTGGAAGAAAACAATTTGGAGTTCTGTTTATTAAAAATACCTCTATAAACATTCCTGTATTTTTCCAAGCACTAATGACAATGAAGAAGTTAGGATCATATGTATTTCCCTAACTTCTTAGATTTATAGCTAAATTTAAAGACCTATGTAAACAACAAAACAACGAAAAAGAAAAAAAAAAACCTAGTTGGATCTAACTTTTGTAATAACTCAGTTTAATGGAATTAATCAGCTTTACTTCTGGATACTAGTATATAATAATTCAGTTTTTTTTCCCATCATGTCTTCATGAAATTATTCAATTAACCTATATGTGAGGACTGAAAGGAAGAAAGTACATACGTCAAAGAAAGAATTTGATGCTAAAAATATTTAATTTCTTGTTAATTTAAATAGAGCTTAAAAAAAAAAAACTACTGATACATATTTTAACAACTGCATGATACAGCACACTATTACACACATTGTGGTTGCCAGTGTTTAAAATGCAGTGTCTTCATGGTATTATTGATTACACTGAAGCTCCTTTAATATTTTTATTATATCATTGTGCATTAAGGAGTTTTCAGTGACCATATCTCACTAGTTTACTCCTGAAATATCCAAACAAAATGTATTTCTAGGTATATTTTTATTGTTCATGAAAATATTAGATGGATCCTGAATATCTCAATAAATAAGTTAAAGGGTTTTTAGTCTGCTATAAATAAAAAACCCATTGTTATTATTCTCTGGATGTTACAACTATAGTGCTTACGCTATAATTGACATAACTTTTAAAGGAGAAACATAAAATTTACATATAGCATAATAGTGATTTGGTTTGAAATTCTAGGCATTATTTTTTTTCTGGACTTACCCATGTTTATTGCTGGTCATGGAAAAAAAAAATTCATGAATCATAAATAACAGAGTAATGTTTAGAACACTGAAGTTAGTTCTTTAATTCCACCAAGTCAGAGGTGTGTATGATGACAGCATACATATTTGGTTTCTTCCCACCTTATGCATTTCGACCTGCTCCAAATTGGTGTTCTTAATCTGTATGTCTGATTTACAGGATACGTGATATGCACTTACCATCATCTTGGGGATATTCTTTTGCTTGTCTCCTGTGTTGAACTTGGGTTTCTACATTTTGTACTTATCAGTCTTGTTTTGCTTTGTTATTTCAATTGATACTAACTTCCATTTGCTTCGTAAGAGAAGCCATATGTGGGCAGTCAACTTTCCAGAACTTGAATATTTGATAATGTCTTTAACCCTGAGACTTGATGGGATATTTAAGTTTAGAGCTCTGGATTCTGGTTAGAAGACATGCTTCTGCAGAACTTGAAGGCATTGTTCCAATGACCCCTAGCTTCCAATGTTATCAGTGAGAATTCCAAAGTTAAAATCATTCACAACTCCTTATATATATACTCTTTCCCTCTATTTTCCCTGAGAAAGTCCAACATACTTCTCTCTGAGGTTCTATTTAATCAATGCTTTGAGCACAAGGTAGGTCCTTTCTGTCTGGTAACTTTTTACTTTTAATATTGTAAAGTTGTCTTGAATTATTTCATTGCTAATTTCTTTGTGTCCCCGCCCCCCACTTTTATTTTTGGAACTACTGAGGTTTTGAGGAAGTAATTTGTGTAAGTAGGATTTATTCTCTATGCCTCCTGTGCTGCTTAGTTTTTTGCTTAAGTGGGTGTTTTAACTCAGTTATAGATCCATTCCACCATGTAGTTTCCAAAAGAATACTTTTGTATTATCCTCTCCTTTTCTTCTAGTGCTCCCTGTTCAGAAAGGTTTATGCCTTTTTTTGTAGACATATAATCATTCTACTTTTAGTAAATTTTATATGTGTATGTTCACCTCAGCACTTTATCAGGAATAAGAAATATATTTTAAAACTTTAAAAAATGGAACTGCTGGGCTTGTATTTTTAGCTATTTCTTCACATTATATTTTTCAGTTTGGAATAGTTGCCACTCAGTTTTATTTACCACACAGGAAAGATTTAACATAAAATTTATGTTAAAGAAAAGATTATTCTTATTATAAATTAAGTACTCATTTTTTTAGTATTTCATGACTTCATATTTGGCAAATAATTAAAGTGATAAAGAAGTACAAGTTATTTTTCCTTTAATATTTCCTAATGATACATTATATTTCCATTTAGATTTTCTTTTCTAAAACTTACATCATCAAAAGTGTAGCAATATATGATGTAGTTATTTTGGGGGACAAAATCTTTTATCTGGATAGAAAAGCTATCAAATGTAAGAACAAGATTAGCAAGAATATCTTCACAGAAAAAGTTCTTTCAAGACAGAAAGGCACAGATTTGATTACATGGGGAAAAAAAGGAACTAGAGAGATAATGTGACTTGTCAAAACTCACTTAGCTAGGTGATTGCAAAGCTCCTATAATAAAAACCTATATAACCCTAGTGCCACATCATCATAGTTACATTTATTTTTTTTCTGAACTTTATACCCCTTACATTCAAGGAGAATTAGATGGGTAGTACCTTCTATGGTCATATTATGAACACGTTTATTTTAGCTTGGTAGTTCTTAGCCCATTGTAACTGACTACGCAAAAATGGGGGGAAAAATAGCTAATATAGGATTAAAGTCAATGTTACTGTTCTTCAGCAATTGTGCATAATGGCTTAATATAAATTCAGCTGACATAACACAGCTTGAGGGAGGGGCAAAGTAAATGTTATCATGAAAGAAAAATATCAAAATTAGTATTTTTTAATTGAAATCAAGGGTTAAGTGATAGATGTTAAGTAAACATATTCAAAGGCTTAAATTTTTTTTTTCAATGAAGAGATCCATTATTCCTAAGGTATAACATAAATTGTGGATCAAAGGATCATACCTAGTTAAACAACCATATTAGGGCTCTTCATATTAAAAATGGAAAAGATATCTTATTTTCACATTGCGAATCATTTTGAAAACATGTTTTAAAATCATTTTTCTCATATAGACAAAATAAATCTGTAAGTAAAGTATGTTACTATAATTACCCCATGGGAGTGGGGAAGGGAGGGATATAAGATTTAGGAAAGCTAAGTAATTTAGCTATTAACATAACTCCAATCACCAGGCCCTGGACTAAATAACAAATGATATGATTTACGTTTCCTAGTCTTTATAACAGTCACATTTGGAGTAATATTTTTAGGAATTATATAAAAATAAAAATGGCATATGCATATGATAGAATAAAAATGTTATTTTTAACTATAAATTGAGTGCAGATACCCTTTCCTCCTTATATCCTAATTTTTTATGGGATTAACATGACTATACATTGTTCTCACTTTAAAAAGCAATACCTTGTTAAAGAGGTTGCAGTCTGTTTCAGTAGGCCGTATCCCAAACATGAACACTGAATTAATCTACTCTAATGATTCTCCTATCTTTTGTTTCATGCATATTGGTGAAAAATTCTCTTGCTATTGATTGCTGAAACTAAATCTAATATGACGCCATGATATCTTCTGTCTCTTTTGGGCCTCAAATGAAAATTTTCTAGGCTTGCAATATATTATTTCTAAAAAAAAAATTAGAGTATATAACTTTTATTAAAAACAATATGCAAGTATATGAAAAGTCCTTGCTGAAAATTTTGCTTCATTGAGTCATAATAGGCAAGGCTTTCACATTTCTAAAGTCTGTTTGAGGAAAGCACCCTTTAATGGTGACTGAGAGAGTTGTAATTATAGGATAACTATCTCTCCCCGTGGACCTGAATGATTATCTAGTGCTTACATTGGTAAGCAGTACCAATGTACTGGTAAGAGCCTAACTTTGCCATCTGTGTTGACTTCCAATTTTATCTCTAACTGAGGGAGAGGTAAATAAGAGACTACATACATTTCAAAGTTGTTCATAGGTTGTCTGGATGGTAACTTGTATTGATTTCGCCTTACAGAGAACTGCTCCTCTTTCCAAGCATTCTTCCATTTGTTTATCTATGAAAATGTAGAAAATTAAAAACTTAAAAATATGAAAACTTAGCAATTCAAAACTTGGCTTTTCTCCAAACCTATCTGAAACATTAGTTGTCTTACCTCTAAATGAAGTTAATATTCTTTACTTATATGTTTTGAAATCATTGTGAGGTCCAATATTTAACACAAATATGCTTTACAAGCCTTAAAGTACTCTAAAACACAAAACAATAATAGCAATAATAATGCAATTTTAAGATGTGCCAATGATTTTCTTTAGGACTTTAAAAAACATCCTACAGGCCTAAAGAAAACCAGACTTTAAAATAAGTATAATAATAGCCTTTCATATGCAACAGAGACAGAAGTCCCAGAGTTTGACCTAAAGTAATTGACTGCTGATTATAGAGTACAAGAAAATGCACCTTCACGAAATCACAACCAATTTGCAACTTTTCAGTAAATCTAGTTATCTAAATTGCCTTTGGGGGTTTTTCATAAATGTGCTCTTTTAAGATTATGTTGTTTGAAGTTTGGAGATACAGTTAACAGTATGCCTTGAACACTAGAGAAAAAATTATGAAAAAACAAGAATAGAAAAGTCACAAAAGTATACCAAATATGCTATTTGACAGAGGTTATATACCATGGCATCTCCCTGTAGTTTATGATAACTTTGCTGTCTTCTGCAGTCACCAACTTTTTGTCTTCTATAAATATTACCCCATCCTGGTTTCAGAACTTTTCCTTCAAGACTTTATAGTCAGTGTTATTCCTTTTTCTATGAAACAGTTGAGTAATAGTGCCATGGGATTAAAATGCCAGCTTTAATTTTATTCCTCTAAGAACAGTAATTTCTGAATATTTCAATAAATTTCTGTTGTAAAGATTTAAATAGGTGATATTTTAATGAGGAAGAGAAAATTTTCTGTACAATATATATTATATATATTTATACATTATATAATGTACAGTTAAACTGTGGATACAGAAGACGTTATACCATCTTAGATGTACGTTGATGCTTAATTGGCCATATATTATTTTGGTAATCTTTCTGTATTGCAAATATTGGTCTAGGATGCATCCTAAGTAATTTATGAATTTCATATTTAAACATTTTTTAGCCGTGATGCCTCTCTCTACCACCACTACCAAAGCAGAGACTTACATATGTGGTTGCATCCAGGTCGTTTGTTAGGAAGTGATCCTAGGAAACATGAGTGGGGGATTGAGGACTGAGAAATGGAGGGGAGAAGGAACACTTTCCCCAGGGGACCCTGAAGTGTTCCATTTAATTTAATCATGGTCGTGACAGGTTTATTGTGGCGAGAGAAAAGCAGTCACAGAAAGGAATGGGAATGGTATGGATGCTGTTATACAATGTAAGCAAGGAATAACATGTTTGGTACCAAGATGATCTGTGGGGGTGGGTTTTGTTACTTACTTATCCAAATGGACATTAGATAGACAAGTATAGGAGTTATAAACTTAGAAGGGCAAGATGACAGTCCTGAGGATCTGTGTCTGCATCTGAGTCACAGCAGAAGTAAAGTCACCCAGTCTTATGTAGTCTAGCATAGGTACTGGCATAGGTGAAGGGAACTTATAATGAAGACAATCTAGAATAATGAAGGGAGACGACTGGTATCGATTGAGATGTCAAGACCAGATGCGGGGGTAGGAACCCTAATTAATCCTCAAAGTCTTCCTTTTCTAAGTTTACCCAGAAAAAGAGAGCAATATGGATCCTGGAGGAGTTGTTCCCAGATGGATGACTTTATTATATGTAGCAAGTGAATCCTAAATGGGAAGTGGGTAGAATCTTGTAGAGGCTGTAGTTTTCCACACAGATCCTACCTAAAGACAGAGGCATGTCTCCCAGCTAAAAAGATAGGTGTATATGCTTCACAACTGACTCCTTATCCTAGAGTTGACCTTCACAGCCTCACCCAAAGTAAATCCTCTCCCCAAGGACAGCCCACACTCAACACTGGTCACTTCTCTCATGCCCTCATAGGTCTTATTGCCCAGAGCATTCTAAGTAAACTTCTTTCAGGAAAATCACTGTCTCAGAGACTATTTCCCAGGAATACAAACTATGGCAAACTGCTTTCTTAAAAAATGCTTACAGTATATATTCATACTTAGTATATATTCACCTTGAAGTAAGAAATAACACTCTCTCCTGCATATATACTAAAAATGATGTATACCATCTTCATAATTAGACTCTAGTGATATCAGTAAATAGTTGTAGCCTCATGCAATAACTAAGGGCTTGAATGTGCCATACTGTTTCCTATATCTGCATCTTTATATATACTTTTATCTGTCTTCTTCCACCTACCCTTTACTTGTTTAGCTAATTTATACTTATCTATTAAATATCAGCTCCAGTGTCACCTCTTTAAAAGTCTTTACCTAACTTTTAGCCTGACTTAGATATATTGTAGGTACTGAAAAGTATTGTAAATACTTCTGTAATAGTATTTTAAACATTATAGTGTGAACAGATACATCTGTTACTCTAGTGTGATGTAAGTTCCTTAAGGCAAGAGACCAAGTCAGAGAGGGAGAAAAAGTAATTGTATGCTTGCAGGCTCTGGAATTGAAATGTCTTTAATCGGCTGTGAGGAATAAGACTTAATAGTATAACTCTAAATTCACAAGAAATAAATCTGTTCTTCTAGGACCTAGCTCAATGCCTCCCAAACAAATGATTATTTGTTGAACAAATAAATAAGTGAATTACTAAATGAATGATTGGCTGATTAAAGAAAGGAAAGACTAAAAAAAATTAAAGGGTGAAGAAATAATATTTCCAATTATGGTCATATTTCCATAAGACATGTGTTTATAAAAATATTTTATTTAATCTTCATATTAGATTTTTGAGTTAGGTATTATTATTGTCACTTACTAGCTGAGAAAAATTAGTTTCATGGATTTAAGTAATTTTCCAAAAGTTATAGCTATTAAATGATACTTAAGGCTCTAATAGAATTATCGTTCAAATCTAGTTATTTTATAGATAAATAGATAGGTAGATAGATAGAGAGAGAGAGAGATGTGTGTGTATTTTTTCTAAAAGGACAGTGAGTTTAGGGTTGTATGCAGAATGAGAGGTGAATGTGATATGAATGTTGGTCGTGGCAGAGGAAATAGAATGAGATGACTCCAAGTGGTATTTTGAAGGAAAACTCAGCAAGATCTATTGGCTAGTTAGCTATCAGGAGAAAAAGCTATGGACTAATCAATGCCAATAACACCTTTTTAGTCTGGGTGAATTGGAGAATGGTGGTTCAATTAACAGAACTTTAAGAATCAAGGTTTGGAGTTAGTGAGAGGGCAAATACAAAATTACTTGTAGAAGGCTGATTTTAAGGTCAATTCAGGACCTCTCAATGGAAATTCACAACAGGAGTTCTGGGGAGATGAGAAGAGAAATAACATTGATGTTATTAATATATTAATGTTAGAAGTTTAAAAATGCGTGTTTGGGAAGTTTTATTGACCATAAAATTTTATAAGGGGTTGTATTGGCTTCAAATCAAAGGCAGTTAATACAGTGAAAAAAAAAGCAGGTTGGAGCCAGGCTTGTGACTACAGGTTCTTTTATTTTAAATAATAATAGAAAATACACATGCAGTACATCTATACTAACTTCAAAAACTTATAATGTGTGAATGAATTTGAGTGTAAATATTTTATAATCTAACAAAAGAATAAAATAAGTTGTTTTTTCATCTATTACCTTTTGGCATTTTCTAGAATCATGCTTCATCTGACCTGGATCAAAACCATTATTATGTTGGAAAGGCAACATATAAAGCATAACCAACTTTTCAAAGAAGAAAAATATACTGTCCACGAAATAAATAAGGAAAACTTGCATCTTTCTTTTCCCTTTTGGCTTCCTCATAAATCTACATTCTAATATATAATATATAATATATAATATATAATACATTCTACATTCTAATATATAATATATAATATATAATATATATATAATATATATATAATATATAAAAGATAGAATCTGGATATTCTGGATAATATATAATATATAATATATAATATATATATAATATATATATAATATATAAAAGATAGAATCTGGATATTCTGCTTTCCTTTTTGGGAAGATTACCTTGTTAAAGTTCACTTCAGCTTTGGAGTTCACTGTTATAGTAGATGGAACAATGCTATTTATACAGTTCATTTTGTTCACATGACACATGTATCCTCTACACACAAACTAGACATAGGAATAGGCTAAAATATGTCAGCTCTTTAATGTGTATAGCCACATGACAGGCTTTTAGAAGGAAAAAATAAATAAAACTTCTTTCCCACAAAAATAACATAACTGTTCAAAAGTAAAGACTTAAAAAAGTTGCAGGAGTTGTTTTTCAGTAAGTAACAGCAGTTCCCTTCTATCACATAATGACCTGAAATTATATTAATCGGTAAGGTTGATTCCAGATGGCTCCAAGAATTCCAAGGATGATCAACAGCAGAATCCAGTGATAATGAACTGGTGGTAGCCATACTCACGACCATCACAGGGCAGCCCTCTCCACTCCTACTAAGCTTTACCAATGGGGCCACGGTGATTTCTTGGAATCATACCTGACTTTTCTGATTACATTTTTAGTTGGTTACATTTTAAGTCAGTACATCACAGTTTTCTCTACATTCTTACAGATAGGCAGATTTATACTTTGAGAGAGTATTGCTTATAGATGAAGAACACAGTTGTTGGTTTCAGACAGACCTGCGTCTTCTATTTATCAGCTTCAAAACCTTGGACTTCTATTATCTTTATCAGCCAGAATTTTCCAGTTAATAAAATAGTAGTTACAAATTATCTGCCTTACAGGGTTGTGATGATTAAAAGTAATTGTTCCTAGAAAGCATCTAGCTCATGGCTTGGCTCATAGCAGGGGACCAAAAAATGTTATTTTTTTAAATAGATCTTTATTGGAGTATAATTGCTTCACAATACTGTGTTAGTTTCTGTTGCACAAAAAAGTGAATCAGTCATATGCATACATATATCCCCATATCCCCTCCCTCTTGAGCTCCCTCCCACCATCCCTAACCCACCCCTCTAGGTCATCACAGAGCACCAAGCTGATCTCGCTATGCTATGTATTTCATTCAGATAAAAACTATACCTCTTAAAACTTAAACTTTATGGTAAAATACAAATGAAAATCCAAAAGTTTTAAAAAATTTAAGCTTTCTTAATCTTTGAAAAATTAAGACATCTAATGGACCTAAGATGATATTGGTATATTGCCAGTTTGAAATAAGTTCTATGGCCAACAGAGTACTTTGAAATAGTGAAAACATAATTTGCATAGAATATAAATCATATTTAAACACTCAAAAAGAATTTATTTCTTTAATCTTTTAAAAAATCTAACTTCATTTACAGTGCTTCATTGCTTTGCATTGTTCATTATAATAATTTTACTGCACAAATGAATATTAAATGAAGACTCCTATTGAAAATATTCAACATTTCTCTGGAATAATGACTTATTAGGGTAAAATTTATATCTATAGCTCTGTGTTATTTTTACATTTACTTCATTGACAGAAAATATAATTATCTTGCTTTAATAGCATTTCAGATCCAAGACCTTTTGTTTTTTTTCTTACGTGAACATCAGGCTTTCTTTGAAAAAATATTCTCTCTAATAAATAAAATAAATTTTGCCTCTAAAATTTGTGTATATGTGACATAGGATTCTAAAAGGCAAAAATAATTTTGAGGGTTATTCATGGAATATCAGCATACAAGTATCTTCTCATTTTTACTTCTTAACCATCTTGGAAAAAAACAGAGAGTAACTATAAAGATGTTAAAGGCATTGACCGTAACGGAAATAGTAGGTTACACATTTAAGGAAGAACAAGACATATTAAGATTTTGCTAAGGGGAATTCCAGCACATTTGCCCAGTTCTTAGCTGCAAGCACTGAGCCCTGGACTTTGTGTGGCAGAGAATAGTTAAGAAAGCAGAGAGTAAATTAGAAAAAAAAAGCCTGAGTTTAAGATCAGCTAACAATCTGAGGGCCTAGTCAACTATGGTAGCAGAATGGCCCATCAAAGATGCCCATGCAGTAATCCCTGGAAGCTATGAATATGTTACGTTACATGTCAAAAGGGACTTTGCAGATTTACTTAAGGTTGTAGACCTTAAGCTAGAACAACCATCTCTAGTAAGTTTACAATAAAACA
The DNA here is from genome assembly GCF_965194825.1 of Balaenoptera physalus. Taxonomy (NCBI): domain Eukaryota; kingdom Metazoa; phylum Chordata; class Mammalia; order Artiodactyla; family Balaenopteridae; genus Balaenoptera; species Balaenoptera physalus. Next base: position 78,414,009 of record NC_138886.1, on the reverse strand, counting down.
AATTCAACATCCCCTTAAATTACACAATAAATACGTTTTTGAAAGTTCAATTTACATTATGTCAAAATGTAGCAGATTTATGTTTTACCTCCAAAAATTAGAGGCTGTTTTTGTTGTTGTTGTTTTGTTTTGTTTTTTTAACCTAAATGACTTTCTGGCTGGACACTGGAAGATCACAGAGGATTTAGAACAGTCCTTGATTACATAGCTACAATCTAGCAACGTTGTCCTCACCCAGTTACCGTCACTAAGTGTCTCCAATGATCATGATAACTAAAAACACCCCTCCCATTTTCCAAAACTTTTCTTGGAAATCACAGCTATCCTAAGTGAAAACCATACTAGTAAGTAATGAAAGAGATACACAGACAAAAATGTTACTTTGCTCTCAAGGATCTTACAGTTTAAACAGTGGTTAAACAGAGATATCCCTGATACATAATATGAAATAATTATTTTTAAAATCTTTGAGAAACATTCTCCAGTCAAAATAGTCTTCCCTTCATACGATAGCCAACATTACACTTTATACTAATAAATTGAATAATTTAAGATGAACTGCTTTAACGTTAAGAACAACTATTTTAAGATGCTCTGAAGTGGTCCACATTCTGACCTATTTGAGGAATTGCAATTTTTCTGTCTAAAGAGCCAAAACTGAGTGGATATTAGAGATATTTTAGTTTTTCCAGAATTTGTTAAAACAAATGAATTTGAATGTGTCAACTTCATTTACTTATCCACCTCATCCCCTCTATCTTCATATCTTCAGTTCTTTATATGTTCATTGTGTGGCCTCTGAAAGCATTTGAATTGCTCCTTTTGCAATCCCAGATCATATAACAAATTTATAATATCATTATTTTGTTCCTTGTAGTTTCTTTTAGGGTTATTGTAAGTATTCAATGAGATTGTGCATGTAAAGAACTTGTACAAGGCCTGAACACAGAGTGATTGAGTAAGCATTGGCTATTTGTGTAGTATTAGCTATTATAATTAATGTTTCAGCACGTATGCCTACTGTTATTCTTAAAACAAAGTGAACTTTTTATTGATCATATTTGATTACTTGACAAATAAAAATTTGGCGTTATTTTAGGGTAGTCACATATTGCTGGGATAACCCTGCTTCTTTTCTCCTTAGATAATTTTAATTTAATCATCCAGAAAGTTCTGAATTAACCAATTTTGGATATTTTTGAGATAATTTTAAGACATAATGCTGTTCAAGTTATCAGATTTCTATGGTGTTCCTTTATCTGCATTAGCTTTCCTGCTGCATTTGTCCTCTTGGAAACACTGCCATGATGATGATTTGGTTTAATGTATTTCACCTTGTGGTGTCAATATGTCCTTCTGATGGTATACTTACCTTTATTTAGCAAGCCAAGTAAGTACTGTTAGACACAAAAGTCAGCTTGAGTGTACTAAATAGAGCCATGTTACATCACTAGCAGGGTTTATCAAATCTGTTTTGGTGATTCCATATTTGATTACATGTAAAATATACCCAATTTTCAAGCCCTTGCTGTTGTGTTTGGCCTTCTTGCTTTTGCTGTCTTTATTATACTCTCATCCACTCTCAGAAAGTGAACAAGTTTTTTTCTGGAACTCAGCCATCTTATTGACCCAAATATTCTTGACTCAGAAAATCTTTTTTTTTTTTGCTTTTTATGGTAGTGACTTTCGTCCAAATTTTCTATTTAATATTCAAAAACTTCATGATGATCTTTGCAGATACCACATTCCCATAGATGTTTTTTCATCTTCTATAAAGAGTAAAGAGGAGGATTTACTTGCTCTGTGGTGTGTGGTTGTTTTCATTTTTTGTTTCCCCAGAGGCCATGATACTTTGTCAGACATGAGAAGTTGTGCACTGATTTCTGGTGGTCATATTTCTCCTCTTTCCTTCTCCCTTGGCCAAAAGTTTTCAATTCCTCTAGCTAGTTCAAGAGATTATCAGTGTGGGTTTTTAGGCATCAGTTTTTTTCAGACAGACACAGAATTTTTCCTTTTTGATGCCTTGTTAACAGTAAACTGAATTTTTCTCTCCATTTCCCTTGCTATGACATCTAATTGCTCAAAAACGTTTGCATGCTATTTATTGTGCCTCAGAAGCACCACATGCTTGGCCAAATACTCAAATTACAGTAACTGGTCCTGATCAATGGTGTACATCTGCTGAGCAGAATATTCTTACACTCAGTAGCAAGCTGGAGATGTTGCTGGAGTCCCGGAGGTCATACAACGGGCTTGTCTTCCTTCATCTCGAATTCCTCCACCTGGTTCTCTGCCATCTCTTAGCAGGTTATTCCTGGAACAGCCATCTCAGCTGCTGCCTTCAATAAGCTCGCCCCTTTCGCGGGAGCCACACCTGGGCGGGACTCCGTCCCGCAGACTTGCCTGATGAATTTCCCAGCTCGCCCTGCGCGGCCCGGAGGCTGTTGGTTCCGTCCTGCCCGCGCCTCACAGCGCTGCAGGGCCCAGCGTCCCAGTTTGGCTGGTTTGTCGTTCAAAGAGACCACAAATTAGGCTGTTTGGCTCCAAGAAACCAACAAAAAGCGGTGTTTTGTTCGATTTTGTTTTTTGTTTTTCCTCGCCATGTTTGGGAAGGAACATCCTCAGCCTGAATTGGAATGGCGGAAAGGGGACTCGAACCGAGAGTCCTGAAATCCGGATCCTGCTTACTCACTTAGGTAAGGCGACTTGTAATAAAACAGAAGTTTCACACATTATGACAGTGATGATTGCTAACCTTCTAATTTTTTTTTGATTATTCATATGACTGGATATATATATATATTTTTAAATTTTATTTATTTATTTATTTTTTATGGCTGTGTTGGGTCTTCATTTCTGTGCTAGGACTTTCTCTAGTTGCGGCAAGTGGGGGCCACTCTTCATCGCGGTGCGCGGGCCTCTCACTATCGCGGCCTCTCTTGTTGCGGAGCACAGGCTCCAGACGCGCAGGCTCAGTAGTTGTTGCTCACGGGCCTAGTTGCTTCGTGGCATGTGGGATCTTCCCAGACCAGGGCTCGAACCCGTGTCCCCTGCATTGGCAGGCAGATTCTCAACCACTGCGCCACCAGGGAAGCCCATGACTGGATATTTTTTAACATCAAATGTTTAAAAGTTTATATATATATATATAATTTTGAAAAATTACTTGTATAACTGGAGCAAAATCATGGGTTTCTGAAAATATTTATATATTGTTCAGTCCAACACAGTGCAGTTCCTGTGTTAAATTAAAATTGGTCATTTTTCATGGCTTGTGATAGTGACCTGGTTTCAATGTAAAAAACTCCGAAGACATTGCATACCCAAAAGTAAGGTAATGCTGAGTGACAGTTTGATTAGTCTTTCTCATGCGGGAAAAGAAGAAAAGGAGTATTATTTTGGGCAGAAGTAATTAAGCCTCACTTAGTGTTCCTGTCCAATGTCTGTGGAAGAGTTTTAGTGATATTAGAAGAACAAAAGAAGAAGGGTGGTAGGTACAGGCTAATGCCACCTCCAATTTAGTGATTGTTGTAGATGGAAAAACGTATAGCTTGAGCCTCAGATTCTGAAGACTCTTCATATATGTATTGAAATTACTATTGGAATGAAACATACCTCAGTGACACAAATCTGGGAAGAATTTCATAGCATACACTTTGATGCTGGGATAGGTTTAAGTCTGATCCACAGCCAAACACCAATGCTCTTATTTTGTGTATTTTCAAAATCAGCTCACTTTCTTTACTTATATTTTCCCTAACCCTGTCCATTGTGCTTTATTAATATATGTCTGTTTCCATGTTATTTGATATATCATAGATGCTATCTGCAGATGATAAATTTCTTTGAGGGAAGATCTATATAATTTCTCCTTTCTCCAATAGTAAGAGTTTATTAAGATGCTTCATGTTTTTAAAAAGCAATAAATAATCTTCAAGTTTAAGTATTAAATAATATAAATATATATTGTTATTCTGAGTGGCAATTTAATGCATATATTTTATCCATGAACACAAAAGACAACAATTATAGCCTCTGTACATCCTAAATGATTATGTAGCTTTGCCTTTTTTACATGTGGTTAGTTCTCCATTACATATAAATAGAATGAATCCACATTTTATTTTTCAATCTGGGAATCAAATTTTAAGACTAAAAGGAGGAGAAATTCCTACTGTTTTAGATATCTGGGAAGCTAGCATGACCCTACGTATAGAAAATGTCAGTATAGATATTTGTGATCGAGTACAGTATGCCCTGATTATATATACTAAGAATTTTCCATGACCATTTTATATAAAATAGCATTTCCCAAAGCTTCCCACTGTTCTCCTTTATACTTCATACTCCCTTTCTTTATAACTGTAGCTGACACATATTGCAGTATCGCTAACCCTCAAAGTTCTGTTCTAAGTGTTTTACATATACTAATATATTTAATATACTCTATAATTGGGTTATTATTATCTGTGATTTACAAACTAGGAAACAGAAATACACGGAGACTTAGAAATGAGTCCAGTGTTATGCATGTCATACAGCTAGTAAGTGAAGGAAGGGGGCCCCAGATTTCAAAACCTGGCAGTTTGTCCAGAGTTTGTGCCCTAAGCAACTGCACAAAACTGTCTCTTTCATACAACTTACTGCCACTTTGCATATTGTATATTTTTGTGTGTGTATGTTTATCTATTTATCTTCTCTCTCTCCCCAAAAGGATGCAGGCTCTTTAACAATACAGATTTTTCTTTTTCTTTTTTACACTGCTGACCCTCATTAACTAGAATGTCTGGCTCATAGTAGGCCTCAAATATTTATAGAAGCAGTCAGAGAATGAATGAACCATTACCAACTTTACATCTGCATTATTTTCACACATATATATTTGAAAATATCATGTTTATGACTTCAGAGTACTGAGCCCTCTCTAGTAGGTCCATATGAAGCAAAATATGAATCTAAAATAATCCCATAAATAACATGAAACTGAAGGTAAAATCACATGGACATTCCAAAGTGACTATAAAGAGAGAGAATCCATTTAGGATAAAGCAGAAAGGAAATAAGCAGTGCCAGAATAAAGCAAGAGAGCTTAAACATGAGTTTATGAGAAAAAGAGAGACCCCTGAGACTTCTGGAGTGGTAGTCTTCTGTGTATATTGTTTGCACATTTTGGCATAAACAAAGGAATGAGTAGGGGTTCTGGAATAAATCATAATTTTTATTTCATCTTAAGTTACATTTGTTTGTAAGATTTTAATGTATATAATATAATTACTACACATGCAAAATTCATAAATAAATTGATATGGCTTATAAAGGCAGAGTGTGTTTAAAATCTAGCAATTAGGTGACCAAATAAAGTAACTTTGAGGGCACCTGCAAGTGTCACCTGAAAAAGAAGCCGCTTTAAAACATGGCCATCCTCGGGTATTTCATCATTTCAGTAACCTTTCTCACAATGGCTTTCACAGATCTACACCAGTGAGGCCATAGCTTTGTGCAACAATTTTTTTCTATCCTGGATCTTGAAGCAGCAGAAAGTCTGGGACCTCTGTCTATGAACCCTGATCATACCACAGCAGGCTGACCGTCATCTGTGGTACCTGGGCATTTGAGGTTAGAGGAGGGAGAGAGGTGTCCATAGAGCAAGAGGAAGAGGCAATGGGCAGCTGTTTTATCAGCACTGCCATCATGTGCAGCTTTAGATATAGCCTAGCTCTCATATCCTCTCTCCTAATAACTTGCCAGTATATTGTTGGTAGTCAGAAATGACTTTAAAAACAGGCCGCTCTCATAATTATAGAAAGAAAGCTAAAACTACATATCCTCTGAGAAATGTACTGCAATGAGTGAGTTTTAATAAAAGTAAGAATGTCTCTCAAATCCCATTCTGTTTTAATGTTGCGTGGTTGGCCCCTGATGTTGCATGGAGCCTGATATGGTATGTAATGGATCCTAGTGAGGGAGCAGAAAGGAAAGGAAGCATCAGAGAAGAACAGTTTCCTTATTTTGTAACACTGTGCCTAACCTTAGCTGACTTTTGTGAGAGTAGATAGAAAGAATAGGTGAAGACTTTCATATCTGGTTGTGAATCTTAGGTGAATTAATATTAATCTCTCTGAGCCTAAGTTACCCTATTTGTAAAACAGGAATAATAACAGTACGTACCTCATAAGGTTGTTTTGAAGATTAAAAAGAAAGTGTATTTAAAGTGCCTATAATACAACCTGATACCCATTTTAAAATATCTGTTATTTGTAGTAGTAGGAGGAGGAGTATATTGTCTCAAAATGAGAGCCAGCTTTGATACTATGGTACGGACACACTAGTATTTCTACATGTAAATTAACACTTGATACCATGATGAATTAGAAAATTCTCAGAATAAGTCTTTATGTATTGAATCTTATTTCTTTTATCAATGACAGATTCTACATCATTAATTTGCCTAAATTTACTTATTTCTGATGACTTAAGAAAGAACACACTGTTATGATTGCAGCTGTCCTTTTAATTTTTTCTTATGATATTTCTGGAAAAAGTCTTCTTTTATATAAAGAATTTCCAAATATGAATTAATTGCAAAATTTTAGCTCTCCTTTTTGTGTTCTATGAGGCCAAGTTGCCAGATATTTAGTTGAAGTTCATGCACCATTTACAATTTATTAAACATATTTGTTTCTAAAAAATTGCAAATATGTATCTCTTTTTAAAACTTTTATGCTGGGCATGTTTTAACTCTATATGTGGTTATATAGGTTTATAACCCTTTTTGTGTCAGCTTTAATTTTTATGTCTTGTGGCACCAGTAACAATTCCCTTATTCTTAATCTGCAAATTTAATCCACAGCACTGGGATAGAGTATTGGGTATTTGCTGCCTTAACAAAATAACATGTCCTCTACTATCCTTAAATTTCTTGGAGTAAACATAGAAGAATGTGATGAAACATTCACATTCTCAGTTTTCTCTTTCTTGAGATGCAGTTGAAAAAAATCATTATTATTATAATTTGAGTGTATTGTGCTTCCTCTGAGGTACACTCTGCTAGTGTGAAGAACATGGCTATGTCCCAGTAGATGACTGGTTATCCCCTCAAATGTCCTAAATACCTCCTGCAAAGGACCAAGGGAACTCAGCAGTCTGTATTAGTTCAACAAGTTACAGAATATCTGTAAAAAATGGCTTCTGATTCAAATATTACCCAGCATGGTCAACTATTAGACATATCTTTTCCTAAAATCATAATTAAAAAAAATCTCTTTAGATACATCTGGATAAGATTAAACAAACTTCCATAAATCACTATAGGAATGATCTAACAGAACCATTGTACAACTGGTAAAAATAAGTATTTGCTTATTACCAGGTCAAAACTATATCTCCAAAATTTAGCTTTATTCTCTCACAAAAATATTTACTCTACTGAATGTCAAAATCATCGTTACACTAAGTCCTCCCATCTTAGAATAAGCATTATCCTTTCTACTGAGTTCTATCCCTACTTTCCCATCTGCCAGAAATGGCTCTAATGAAAATGAAATGGAAATCATGTCTGCTAATATTGACCTTTATTGGCCAACCAACAGAACATTTTTTTTTTTCATTTGTAGATGTAATGCACTACAGGAAAATCTCTGTTTCCAAATAATGTGTGTAATACCAATGTTAAATACATATTGTCATATTTTCTCATATATGTAAATGGGAAATGTTTTGATGGTGAAATAACACCACTCTCTAGGCATCTCCTGGAAGAATTTATTTTAAATGTTATAATTAATATTTTAAGGTTTTTAATGTAAAATTTTATTTAAATGAGTATAGACCATTATATTAACTATAATAAATTGAGAGTAAAGTTTTTTTTCTAGTTAACATCAAGTAAAATACAGAAGAAAACAATTACATGTAATATATTAAGTGCTTAAGGAAGTTTTTCTATTTAAAAAAAAGCAACCTTAAGTTGTGATCTATACTGGGAGTCAAGTTCATATTGTACATTTCTATATTTATTGGTTTTCTATTGCTGAGTGACAAATTACTACAAACTTAGTGGCTTAAAACAATATACATTTATTATCTCATATTTCTGTGTGTCAGGACTCCAAGCACAGCTTAGCTAAATCCTCTGATCAGTGTCTTAAAAGGCTGAAATCAACATTTGAGGTGCAGGTCCTCTTCCAAGCTCACTGGTTTCATTTAAAAACAAACCCAGACTTAGGTAAAGAAACTGTACTCAAAAAGGGTATTACTATCTCAGGATCTACAAGTGTCTCAAAAAGCAAACAGGAGAAGGCTTTTCTTTTATAGAGAAGGGAAAATAGGGCTTACAGGAACTTTGTGCGGGAGAGGGACAGGTGATGGCCAAATCAGTATGCTTTAACAGGAAATGTTTCTCCCAGTGGTTGGTTCATTCTTGGAGTGAGCTGTTAAGGGGGGTTGGGTGTTCTGCACTTTAGTGCTTGCTTAATCTTGGGGATGAGCCAAAGTTCCCAGGATTGCTAGAAAGTGTAGAGAGACTGAAAGATGGCAATTAAGAACTGAAGAAGGTAGAAAAAGTTTAAGATGATTTGTAATGAAAGTTGTATGTGGAAGCTAATAATATTTTGTGAACTTTATAAAGGCTCCTGCAAAATAGTGTTTGTGAACTAAGGAAATTGTTTAAGGATCTGTGACCAAACCTAAACACGTAGATATGAAACATACAAGCATAAGAATAACGTGCTGTAACTGATGTAATTTCACTAGAGCATGGAAACTATAAACATAAAGAAAATAAATGAAAAACTTTGAGGGACCAGACATTAATTAACTTTGAATTCTAGACTTCAGCATTTGAGCTTTACAACACACCAATCATTATAATGATTCAGACTGTGAATTTATCTTCTGTAAGAATAAAATGATCCATTTAAAATCGTTCTCTTTAAAAATCGTACAGCGATAAATGTCACTATGTAAGTTTTCCATGCTATAATCTAAGTTTCTTCATCTTTTCCCCACAAATATTTGGATATGGGCTAATTTTAGAAAAAATTACGAAGTGGTAAGGTACTGTCTTTGGACCACTCAGTGTCTGATTATCTTTCTTGCTTTTTCAGCAAAACTTGGTAAAAGGTCATTAATTTTAATAAAAGTTAAGGTGGTATGTTATCTATATTCTCAATACACATATAAATGGTAACATTTTATTGTATTATTTTTACAATATGACATTTAATGAACATGTGCAATCTAAGTTTTTAACACATTAAAATTGATAACATATCCTGCATATGTTTTATTAGATAATTTCAATGCACTGTTTTTTCAAGACAGTGAAACAAAAATAATTCTTATCTTGATGTTTGAAGCCAAAATGGAGAATTATTTTTTCCAGAATTTAAGAGGCTTTCTTAGTGCTAAAGAAAATTAGGGTTTCTTTGGTGTTGTCAATGAAAAATTTTCAGATGACAGAATTCATTGAAATTGTAGGCAACCATCTGAATCATGTATTTCATATGCATTTGAACGTTAAAGTTTTAATGTACCTTTAGAAACCAGAGGTATTGTCTTCCTAAGTGGTATGATCTGGTAGGATTTACTTCTGAACCAAATGGTGGCAGTTTGGGAAGGAAATAATCCTATTCCAATTTGCTTCATATAGTCCTTTTCCTTAGGCTAGCATGTTGAATTCTGAAAAGATAAGAAACATTTCACAGCATGTATAAACACAAAAGATATTGTACAAGTTCATTTGGAATACTATTTCAATTTGCAGGCTTTTAGAATGAAAAAAATGGATATAACTTTCTGCTGGGAAAATGAGATATAATCTTTAGAGTTCATCACAAATAAGAGGAAAACATACTTCCTTGCTGTCTAAGCGTATTGAACCCTGATATTGTTCAATACTAATGTAGCAGTCTTCAGGAAAGATATTTTTTTCTTCACACCCCTGAGGGATAGGGATCATTATTCGACCTACTTATGGCCGATGAAACCTAAAGGGAAATTTAACAGGAAAGTTTGGGGATAGCCTTTGCCAAACTCTAACAGAGACAGATGCTAGAGAATTCTTCACTGGCACCATTCCTTTTCCTTCATTTCTGCCTAGTAAATGATAGGTTGCTTGGAGTTAAAACAGCTATCTTGTGATCATGAGTTGAAAATCTTAATGACTAAAAAAATCAACAGCTATTATGGTCGAGTTGAAATCTGGAAAGCCTAGTTTCTTGGTAGTATTATTAAGTGATGAAGTCAGAGACAATCAACCTTCAGACCTCTTCATAAATAATATCTTCATAAATAATATCTATATCAATTATGCCTCTTGATTAGGCTTCTATTGCTTGCAATTGAATGTGTCTTACTGATGCAAAAGTTCAAGGAAAACTAGGAAGAAATCATAACAACAGGTTGACAAATAGATAAAAGAGCTTTAACCATTTTATCTAATTGATCTAATGTCAATTAGATGTTGGCAAAGAAGGCAGAAGCACGGGTTCTCAAAAGAGTGAGTCAAAATGAGAAGTGTGGGAGATTGAGTGTATTAGATACGGTAGATCCAACCCTGAGTCAAACCTAAGTTTGTAAGAAACTATCCAATCATTCAAACATTATTGTTGTCTTTATAGTAGCCGAGAAATTATAAGAAACATAAATTTTATGTCTGAACATATATAATCCTGATTTCCTGTGACTGAAACTAACTTGGCTCATGGAATAATTTTGCTAGTTCATGGTAAACTCAGGCAGGTCTAGTTTATACTCACTCTCTCCTGTGTCCCTATTAAATAAGTCAGCATTCACATCTCTCTACAATTCATTTTCGTTCTACAGGGTGACATGTGGGTTGCCAGGAGGCCTACAACGTAGCATGGTGTGAGGGGTGATCTACATGCCTGTCCATGGTTCTGTTCTTTCTTTGTTAGACCCTGCTCAGATCTAAGTCATCTTGCAATGCATGGGCAGGTTTTCCTCTGTCCCTGTAGGGTTAGCTGCTTATAATCTCTGTTCCTAGGTAACATCTAGTGGTTCAGAAAACTCTAAATTATCTTCTTGTGACTTTTGAAAGCCCTTTTTTTCTTCCACTCCTTTCAGCTACTTAATGCACTCCTTTTTGAAGGCTGGGATTTTCATAGTTTTCCCTATACTTCTTAAGCAAATGGTTCTAACAACTGAAATGTTATGTAGCTTTTAAGATTTGTTCTGCAACAATTTTCAGAATGTTTATTGTAGGGTTCAAAAGAAAATGCATTTACTTTTTGATTATCCTTTTATTAAAGCTAGTGCTTATATATTTGCTGCTGCTTTATTTTGTTGACAAGGGAGGGAAAACATAAATTGAAAAAACACATGACTTAAAATCAACTAATTAGCCTGGTCCATGTACCGTGTACCAGGCACTTTGTTAAGCTTAAAGGGAAATAAGATGCAGTATCTGACACTAAGGTCCTTACTGTCTATTGAGACACTCAAAACATATAAATAATATAAAGTGGTAAGAAAGACGTTTGTGATTTTGCTTTTAATATTCCTATGAAAGTGTTCTAGTAGAGTGTACTCATTATTAATTTGAGAAACTATTGTCTTGGCATGTAGTATCCGCACTGATGATTATCAGTGGTTAGAGATTATCATAGGAATTGGAGAAAACCTAATCTACTGCCTCTGTTCCCTCTTTTCATATTTCTTTTGTTCCTTATTTCAAATTGTTGTTAATTAACACTTATTACCACGTGTTAATGAAGATTAATGGAGATCTTTAAAAGGAAAACTGACCCCATGGGAAAACACATGGGTAGAAAAGTTAGAAAGAAGATACTCATGTTAAGAAGAAAAGTAGAATCGAATTAAAGTTAAATTTGAATAGAAGATAAAGTTAAAACTAAGAAAAAAAAAAGCAGCTGCAGAAATAAGAATGACTGAAAAAGAAAAACTTTGAACACTCAGTTATTTAGGTATTTCAAAACAATATTCTTGAAGAGAAGTAGGTTATGGCTGGAAGACTAATTGCCACTGAGACTGGAATATCGATCCTGAGCAGTTATGGCTTTTCAGAAAAGAGATGTATTACCCCCAGTTTATTCACCTTTGAAAACCAAGCCCATGTGCCTGCCTCTCTGCAGTGTTCCGTCCACCCCTTTTCCATCTGGTTAGGTGTATCTTCTTTATATTCCCATAGTATCAGCCCTAACCCTAGACAAATGGAAGGGGTCCTGCTGTGGCTCCATGTGTTGAGAGGGCCCCTCTCTGGTTTTCCTCTGAAACAAGGGAGTCTGGGGTCAAAGGGACTTGCCCTGCCTTCTAGACCAGTCTCTGGGCAAACCATTAGAAACCCTGCCCTAAAGGCTCCCAGCCTGTTTTTAAGGCTTGTGTAGCCCACTTTCCGCTGTGCCATTTTTATCAGAGAGTAGACCGGAGAGGGGCTAATGAGTGCAGCATCTATACCTGAGGAATGAGTAAGGAATAGTTACTTTCACAGATAGGAAGAGAGGCATTGAATTCTGTGTAATGAGCCTGATGTGGGAAAAGTAGGGAACCTGGAATCTGCTCTATACATACTACCATATTCCTATGCAAAATTGCGGAGGAGTTCAATAATTCTAAATTTGAATTTGGTCTTGAAGCTCAGATTCCTTTAAGGCACTTTAAAGAATGATGCTAGCAAGGATGGGAGGAAGAGTTTGAAGCAACAAGGACAGACTAATCAGCAAGCAGAGAAATACTTTCCCCTCTTCTCTTCCAACTTCAGCTTAAAAACTGCAGCTTCTCTGAGGAATGGATCATAGTTTTTGGAAGGGAAAAAAGAAAATAAATTAATTTTGAAATTGTGCTGGACTATACACATTATTTTGGTATGAACTGTTGCTTTAAACATAACTTGAAAACGAATCTCCCTCCTTCCCCTACATTTTTCCCTTTTCTTCTTCCATTTGACTGAACATTGCAATAAAAGGAACAGTGTCTTGGATGCAGGGATAGAAGCACATGTTGAGGATGGCAGAATTATGCTACTAGCCTTGGAATTCCTTCCTACCTTTGGATTACTGTTTATGGAAAAAATAAATATCTCCTTAATTTTTGGCCAGTGTTTTCTGTGATTTCTTTGTTGCAGCAACTTATTCTGTCCTCCAACTAATTACCTTCCAGCTGTCACAACATGACCATTCCAAGGGCATGGCTAAACATATTGAGATCTGAGGAAATGCCAGGCTGCATACACATTATGCAAAGTAGAGTTTTGTGATATGCAGTGAAGTTTGCACAAGTTTAAAAACTAAATAATCCTTAACTGGCCTACTACAATTACATGTCCCTTTCTAGTTCAGGAATCCTTGCATTGTGACCTAGCAAATCTGGAAAAATAATTATTCTAATCTGTTAAATACAGGTATAATAGTTCAGACATACAAAAAAAGGAAACATTTTCTAAGATTTTCTAATAAGAAAATAACCTGCAGAGCACATACTGCATTGTTGTTCGGTGGTTTAACTCTTTTTTGATCATTGGTATGTTCAGTGGGGAGCCATCACATCACTGATTAAATAAAAGAAAAACCAGTATTCTTTTGTCACCCCTCAGAAATCCTTATAATATTTTAATATTTTTCCTCTTTCCATCTAATGATAATTCTTAACTATTTCCTGGCATAAAAGTTTACAAAATAATGTAGATTTTAGACTGAAAAGAGTTTTCTGGAAAATTCAAAATATCATAATATATTCTCCAATACACTAAAAAACAATGTGAAGGACATGCAGCTAATCTGCTTTAGATGAATTTTCTTTTTTCTTTGGGGAATCACTGTGATTAGTTCATTTTGGGTGGGAGTGATGCAATGATTATTACTTTTGTTTTACAAACAAATTATACCATATGGGAACGTGACTATGGAACTTCATTTTGGTAGCAATTTTTATGTTTTTTCTTCCACTCCTTCACATGGCAATACACAAAAAGAAATAACAACATTTTATGCAGTAGGTATTTCATCCAAAGTTAACCAACATATCATTAACAGAATTATAATAACCCAAATTTCACTACAATTATAATTTAAATTAGTTACACTTATTTATTTTATGCATGAACAGATTAAAGAAAACTCTATTCCATAATTTAGACTGCTTTAAATAATTACTATCAAACAGTTGCTTTCTTTGCAAAGAGGATATTTTGTCATGCTAACACATACATATTTATGTACATATTTGAATTAGAAAAAAATATTCATTTTCACATAAGAAAATTTCAAGTTAGATACCTTATCTTAATCTAAAAATCATACTTTTTGTGGATTTTGTGTTTATATTTGTCAAAGCTTGAACACTCAAAGAACATAAAGAACTAACAAAACATAAGAGAAACAAAGTGCCTCAAAGCTCCCCAAAATAATTCCTTTGTGGGTTTAAAATCATATCAAATTCAATGAGAGGTAAGCAGTGTATCTTCTCAGTTAAGACCATGTTTAGCAGTTCTGAGTCAATTTTTCTTAGAATCTAATTTTCTCATTCACATATTTTTCATATAAAAATAGAGCACAAATTGAAGCATGCCTCATTTATTTAGGATTTAATATCTGTGAGTACAAAAAAACATTTATAGTAAAATAATTTAAAAGAGACCAGAAATATTTTAAAAGCATATTAGATTGTTACTTGTAGCTGATTTATACAGTTCTTAATATTAAATAATATCTATGTGACATTTGAAATATTTTTCTATTTGTGGACCCCTTATTTCACTTTCTACAATGCTCCTTTTTCCACCATTGATAGCAGCAACATAACAGCGGCAGTGATCACAAGAGTAAGTGGTTCTTAAGGAGCAAACATGTCACGGCCGGCTGTGACATCTCTTGATTATCTGCTGAGTGGCTGCTCCTTGGATTGTCCATTGCTGATTATTAGCTATAGGTAGCTGATTATTAAATTAAACCACTTGTGCTGGTGGCTTATTCTCAGTATTTCCTCTTTCTCTATTCTCAATCTGTCTTAAAACTGACTGTCACATAGGTTCTTCTCTCATCGTTCTACTTAAATGCTCCTTACTAAATTGGGCAATAAATTTGTTAATGTCATATGGAATGAGTCTCACTTGTGCTTCACCATGTGGGATTATTTACCATTCCCATCTTCTTAAAATTCTATATTCTGTTTCCCCTTACATGTATCTAAACATTTCTTCTTCTCCTTAGGCTTTTCTTGCTCCTCCTTCAGCTTCTCCCCTTCTGTCTACCCTCCTTCTTCCTAGTCCTTCTTATGCATTGGCCCCTCTTTATGCACTATTGCTTGCCCTTATATATAATTACTCCTTAGTATTTTATATTAGGTTCTGTTCTTCTTACACCTCATTTCATTTCATCAGTTACCATGTTTTGCTGTTTACCTTTTTATAATTTTATTTCCAACATCATTCTTCATAAATTTATAAAGATCTTTGGAACAGTATGTCCAAATCTCTTATTATACATTTATACTTTGATTGACAGGCATTTTAAGCTGAAAGTATCTGAAATGGAGTGTATCATCTTGCTCCATCCTTTTCTAAACCAGTGTTTTCTCCTTGTTACCCAAGATTGAAACATCAGAGTCTCTATTAAGTTCTTTTGATTTTCTCACCCATCCAAACCAATTAATAATAAAGCTCAGCTGCCTTTACGCTCTACGTGTCTGAAGAAGTATCACCTCCTCTCCATATCTCTTACTAAGGTCATGATTCAAGTCCCCACCATTGCTTGTCTGGAGTTCTGTGTCACCCACCCAAATTGTCTTTCTGTTGTCAGTCACATCACTGTCAAATCTATCCTCCAAAACCTGAGTGAATGGTTTTCAGATGCACATGACACCCAATGGATGTTGTTTCCATCAACTACAGCGTAGATATAAAAACTATTCTTTTTTTCTTTTCCTTTTTTTTTTTTTGCTTCTATTGGTTTTTTTTTTTTTAATCACTCTTACATTATACTCTTCACTTTGGCAAAATTGAGGAGCTTGGGATTTCTCATACTTACTGTATTCTCAGTTTCCTCTTTTTTTGAATGATTTCTCTTTCAAAAGCCTCTTGACCTGGGTAAATATTATTCATAGTTTAATATGAAGCTCAGAAGTTATTTCCTCTGGAAAAATGTTTATGATCAGAAGCCTTGCCCCACACCATAGAATGGATTATAATGGATTAAACAGCTCTCCTTCTACTCTTCAATAAAATCATGTAATCTGGGAATAAAGGTAGTTTTTATTCTCTTCCAGTTAATTTTCCATTTATTTATTTACCTTAACTCATTGCACTGCCTAGGTCCTCCAGCACAATGTTGAATAAACGTGGCGAGGTTGAACATTCTTGCCTTTTTCATCATCTTAAGGATAAGATATTTAGTCTCTCACCACTAAATATGATGTTAGCCCTAGGTTTTCCATATTTTGTATCTTATATTTCATATTTTAATTTCTAGTTTATTGAGAATTTTTTCATAAATCAGTACTAGATTTCATCAAATGTTTTATTTGCCCCTGAGATCTTAATTTTTTTCATGACATTCTTGGGCACTGATTTTCCATGGTCATCTCTGAATAATGTCAGCCCCTTAGGCAGGACCATGGAGCTGGGGTGGAGTGAACTGAGACGGGAATTTTACCTGACTAAAATGGCAGCAACACTTTTCAACAGGATGGAGTAGATTTTCTTGAATGAATACTTCTCAATTTGCTTCTTGTCTTTAGCACAATGTGTCTTTAGCAAAGATGATTTAAATGGTTTTTCATGACAATTTTGTCAAAATACACTGCTGTTTTTGGGAGAAGAGACTTGTCACGTTCTTCACACAGCCATTCTGGGAGTCTTTCAAATAACCAGTTCTTATTGAATAAAAGGACAGTTTCAGTTTTTGTTGTTTTTTTTTTTTTAATGAAAATTTTGTTTTGAGGAAATTGAGATAGTCATAAGAAATTTCCCAAATAATATAATAGTTCCAGATACTATAGTTATTTTCTAGATAATATAATATGAAGGATGTAACATTAAAGTACACCCCCCCACACACATGCCTTATAGTTAGATTGCCTTATATACAGCCTTGATAGTTATTAGCCTTGTGGTAGAGTCCATGTCTTTTAAACTTTTTCAGCTAAAATAATTATAACTCTGGAAATGACTGTATCCAATTCAGAGAAATTATTAAGGCTTGAATGAGGTAATATATATATAATGTCTGGTTTAATGGTTTATATTAAACACTCAGTGAATATTCATTAAATTGTTTTTTAAAGTTTATGTTTATATTTCTTATGGTTTATTTTGGGGATGTAATTGACATAAAACATTGTATAATTTTAAGGTGTACAACCTGTTGATTTCATACATTCATATATTGTATTATGATGACCACCGTAGCATTGGCTAACACCTCCATCATGTCACATACTTATTATTTATTCTTGGTGGTGAGAATATTTAAGATCTAGTCTCTTATCAACTTTAAATTATGTAATGCTGTAATGTTAAGTATAACCATAATGCTAATCATTAGATCTCTAGAATTTATTCATCTTATAATTGCAAGTGTGTACCCTTTGGCCAACATTTTTCCAATTCTCCCATTCCTCAGCCCCTGGTAACTACCATTCTACTCTCTGTTTCTGCAAGTTCAGATTTTTTAGATTCCATGTATAAGTGATAACATACAATATTTGTCTTTTTTTGTGTAACTTATCTCACTTAGCATAATACCCTCAAGGTCCATCAGTATTGTTGCCAGTGACAGGATTTCCTTCTTTCTCATGGCTGAATAATATTCTATTGTGTTGAATATACCACATCTTCTTTATTCATTCATCCATTGATGGACGGTTAGGTTGTGTCCATATCTTGGCTATATTGAATAATGCTGCAGTAAACATGAAGTGCAGATATGTCTTTAATATTCTGTTTTCATTTCCTTTGGATATATACCCAGAAATGGGATTTCTGAGTCATATGGTAGATCTATCTGTAGTTTTCTTAGTAGCCTCCGTACTGTCTTCCATGTGACTGAACCGCTTTACATTCCCTCAAGCAGTGCACAAGGGTTCCCTTTTCTCCACATCTTTGCCAAATATTATCTCTTGTTTTTTTTTATGATAGCCATTCTAACAGGTGTGAGGTGATATCTCATTGTGTGCTTTTTTTTTTAACATCTTTATTGGAGCATAATTGCTTTACAATGGTGTGCTAGTTTCTGCTCTATAACAAAGTTAATCAGCTATACATATATATATATATCTCCCCATATCTCCCCCCTCTTGCGTCTCCCTCCCACCCTCCCTTATCCCACCCCTCTAGGTGGTCACAAAGCACCGAGCTGATCTCCCTGTGCTATGTGGCTGCTTCCCCCTAGCTATCTGTTTTACATTTGGTAGTGTATATATGTCCATTCCACTCTCTCACTTCATCCCAGCTTACCCTTCGGCCTCCCCGTGTCCTCAAGTCCATTCTCTATGTCTGCGTCTTTATTCCTGTCCTGCCCCTAGGTTCGTCAGAACCATTTTTTTTTTTTTTTTTGGATTCCATATATATGTGTTACCATACATCATTGTAGTTTGATTTGCATTTCCCTGATGATTAGTGGTGTTGAGAATCTTTTCATGTACCTGTTGGCCATTTTCATGTCTTCTTTGGAAAAATGCCTATTCAGTTCCCCTGCCCATTTTTTTAAATTGGATTGTTTGATTTTTTTTATTATTATTGAGTTTTATGAGTTCTTTACATATTTTGGAAATTAACCCTTTATCCACTATATGGATTGCAAATATTTTTTTCCCATTCTGCATCTTGCCTTATCATTTTGTTGATTGTTTCTTTGGCTATGCAGAGCTTTTGAGTTTGATGCAGTTCCATTTATTTATTTTTGTTTTTGTTGGTGTGCTTTTGGTGTCATATCCATAAAATCATTGCCAAGACCCATATCAAGGAGCTTTTTCCCTATGTTTTCTTCTAGGAGTTTCACATTTTCATGTCTTATGTTTAAGTCTTTAATCCGTTTCAATTTTGATTTTTCTGAGTAGTGTGAAATAGGAGTCCAATTTCACTTTTCTGTATGTGGTTATCAATTTTTCCCAGTACTGTGTATTGAAGAGATTCTGCTTTCTCCATGGAGTACTCTTGGCTCCCTTGTCAAATATTGATTGACTGCTTATAGAGGGGTTTATTTCTGGGCTTTCTCTTTTGTTCTGTTGGTCTATGTTTCTATTTTTATGCCACTACCATACTGTTTTAATTACTATAGATTTGTAATATGTTTTGAAATCAGAAGGTATGATACCTCCAGCTTTGTTCTTCTTTCTCAGGATTGCTTTGGTTATCTAGAGTCCTTTTGTGGTTCCATACAAATTTAGGATTGCTTTTTTCTATTTATGTGAAAAAAATGCCATTGGAATTTTGATGGGGATTACATTGAATCTATAGATGACTTTATGTAGTATGGACATTTCACAATATTAATTCCTCTGATCCATGAACGTAGGATGTCTTTCCATTTGTTTGTGTCTTCTTCAACTTCTTTCATCAAAGTTTTATAGTTATCACTGTACAGATCATTCATTTCCTTGGTTAAATTTATTCCTTTATTGTTTTTAATACTGTTATGTTGCTATTTTAATACTTTTATTTTGTAATGCTATTGTGAATGGGATTGTTTTATTTCTTTTTCAGATATTTCATTGGTAGTGTATAGGAGTGCAACTGATTTCTCTATGTTGATTTTTATAGCCACAACTTTGCTGGATTTACTGATTAATTCCAACAGTTTTTTGGTTGAATCTTTAGGATTTTCTATATATCAAATCATATCATCTACAAAAAAAGGCAGTTTTACTTCTTTCTTTATGATTTGCATGCCTATTATTTCTTTATCTTGCCTAATTGCTCTAGCTAGAATTTCCAGTACTATGTTGAATATGGGCACTCTGGTCTTGTTCTCCTGAAAGCAAAAGATTTCAGACTTTCACCATTGAGTATGATGTTTACTGTGGGTTTGTTGTATATGACCTTCACTGTGTTGAAGTTTGTTACTTCTGTTCCCAATTTGCTGAGGATTCTTATCATGAAAAGTTATTATATTTTTTAAATAATTTTTTTCTCTATTGAGATGACTGAATGATTTTTATCTTTTATTCTATTCATGTAGTATAACGTTTAGTAGCATGCTTGTGTTAAATCATCCTTTCATCCAAGAGATAAATCACATATGATCATGGTGTATGATCCTTCTAACATTCTGTTTAAGTCAGTTTGCTAATATTTTGTCAAGTAGTTTTGCATCTGTATATATCAGGGATATTTTCTTGTAGTTTCTTTATCTGCCTTTGATATTAGAGTAATGCTGGCCTGGTTGATTGGGTTTGGAAGTGTTCCCTCCTCTTCTTTTTTTGGAAGAATTTGAAAAGGATTGGTGTTAATCTTCTTTAAATATTTGGTAGAATTCACCAGTGAAACCATCTGGTCCTGGATTTTTCTGTGTTGGAGATTTTCCGTTACTGATTCATTCACCTTATTCTTTATTCATTCTTTATGATTCAGTCTCAATAAGTTGTATGTTTCTAGGAATTTATCCATTTCTTCTAGGTTATCCAAATCATTGGCATATTATTGTTCATAGTATCCACTTATGATCCTGTGTTTTTCTGTGATGTCAGTTGTAATATCTCCTCTTTCATTTCTGATTTTATTTTTTTTCTCTCTTTTTTTCCTTTGTCTAGATGAAGGTTTGTCATTGTGTTTATCTTTCCAAAAAAGCAAGTTTTGCTATTTTTCTTCTATTGTTTGTCTGGTGTCTATTTCATTTTTTCCATTGTGACCTTTGTTATTTCCTTCCCTCCTACCTAACCTTGGGCTTACTTTGTTCTTCTTTGTAGTTCCTTCAGATGGAAAGTTCAGTTATTTATTTGAGATCATTTTTTTCTTAATATATGCATTTATCAGTATAAACTTCCCTCTAAGTACTGCTTTTGCAGCATACGATACGTTTTGTTATGTTGTGTTTCCGTTTTCATTTGTTTGGAGATGGTTTTTTGAAAATCCCTTTGATTTCTTTTTTGACCAGTTGGTTGTTCAGAATTGTGTTGTTTAGTTTCCACATGTTTGTAACTTTTCCAGCTTTCCTCTTGTTGTTGATTTTTAGTTTCATACTCATTGTGGTCGTAAAAGTTGCTTGGTATGATTTTAAATCTTTTTAAATTTGTTAAAGTTTGTTTTGTGGCTGATAGTATGATCTATCCTAGAGAATGTTCTGTGTGCAATTGAAAAGAATGTTTAATCTTCTGCTGTTGGGTAGACATATCTATTTATGTTTGTTAGGTCCATTTGGTCTAATTTATAGTTGTCATACTGTACATTGGAACTCTAGCTTTATTCATCCTATGTAACAACTTTGTGTCCTTTGACCAATATCTCCTCATTTCTCCCACCTATCTACCCCTGGTGAGCACTGTTCTATTATCTGCTTCTCTGTATTCAACTTCTTAGGTCCCACATTATAAGTGAGATCATTCCATCTTTTTCTTTCTCTTTGGTTTATTTCATTTAGCATAATGTCTTGCAGGTTCATCCATTTTGCTATAATGGCAGGATCTCCTGTTCATTTAAGGCTAGATAATATATATATACACATACACATTTGCTATCCATTCATCTGTTGCCAGACACTTACATCGTTTTCTTTTATTGGCTATTGTGAATATTGCAGCAGTGAACATGGGAGTGCAGATATCATTTTGAGGTACTGATTTCATTTCCTTTGGTTCGAAATTGCTATATCATATGGTAGTTTTGTTTTTAACTTTTTGAGGACTCTATACTCTTTTCCACATTGGCTGTACCAATTTATATTCCAATGGGATTGTTTCATTTGGATTCTTTTAATTAGTCAGTTGGAATCATCTTAATGATTATAAGTCATGTACTCATCTGGGGGCAACAAATAATCATTACTTCAGAATTTTCAAAATTTTGGGTATAAAAGACTAGTATTCTGGTTGTCTTTATGTAGTGGTATTATTTTATATAATGTTTTTCCTGTGTTCTTTTTTGAATTCTCTAAACACTTTAATTTACAGGCATGTAGTTCATATTTCTCCACTTTCTATCATTTATTCTTTTAACCACAGATAAAATACATAGAAGATCAAACATTCATTATGTACAGATGATATTTAACATATCTTAACATTTTTCTATGTCTTTTTTCAGATTTAGAAAATCTGTTTAAATAAATGCAGTATATACAACTGAGGTCCACCTTTTGTCCTCCTTGACAGCCTACTCTCCCCCGGTCTCTTGGTAACACTATCCTGAAGTTTGCATACTCCATACATTTTTATGATATAGATATATATGTATGTATCTATATGACTATTTTCACTCATATATATGTACTCATATACATTTGTTTTGGTGGGTTTTAAATGCTTTATCTTTTGGAGTGTCTCATGCTGTGAAGGACTTGCCCCATAAATAAACCTGTTAATGCACTGCTGAACTTAGTCTCATTGTGTGCTACTGTCCCTTCAAGATCATATTGAAAAAAATTTTTTTTAATGTTTATTTATTTATTTTCTTATTAGTCATCCATTTTATATGCATCAGTGTATACATGTCAATCCCAATTTCCCAATTCATCACACCACAACCCCCATCCCCCGCCGCTTTCCCCCCTTGGTGTCCATACATTTGTTCTCTACTTCTGTGTCTCAATTTCTGCCCTGCAAACTGATTCATCTGTACCATTTTCTAGGCTACACATATATGCATTAATATACGATATTTGTTTTTCTCTTTCTGACTTATTTCACTCTATATGATAGCCTCTAGATGCATCCATGTCTCTACAAATGACCCAATTTCGTTCCCTTTTATGGCTGAGTAATATTCCACTGTATATATGTACTACATCATCTTCATCCATTCCATCCATTGATGGGCATTTAGGTTGCTTCCATGACCTGGCTATTGTAAATAGTGCTGCAATGAACACTGGGGTGCATGTGTCTTTTTGAATTATGGTTTTCTCTGGGTATACGCCCAGTAGTGGGATTGCTTGGTCATATGGGAATTCTATTTTTAGTTCTTTAAGCAACTTCCATACTGTTCTCCATGGTGGCTGTATCAATTTACATTCCCACCAACAGTGCAAGAGGGTTCCCTTTTCTCCACACCTTCTCCAGCATTTGTTGTTTGTAGATTTTCTGATGATGCCTATTCTAACTGGTGTGAGGTGATACCTCATTGTAGTTTTGATTTGCATTTCTCTAATAATTAGTGATGTTGGGCAGCTTTTCATGTGCTTCTTGGCCATCTGTATGTCTTCTTTGGAGAAATGTCTATTTAAGTCTTCTGCCCATTTTTGGATTGGGTTGTTTGTTTTTTTATTATTGAGCTGCATGAGCTGTTTATAAATTTTGAAGATTAATCCTTTGTCCGATGATTCATTTGCAAATATTTTCTCCTATTCTGAGGGTTGTATTTTCATCTTGTTTATGGTTTCCTTTGCTGTGCAAAAGCTTTGAAGTTTCATTAGGTCCCATGTGTTTATTTTTGTTTTTATTTCCATTACTCTAAGAGGTGGATTAAAAAAGGTCTCGCTGTGATTTATGTCAGAGTGTTCTTCCCATGTTTTCCTCTAAGAGTTTTATAGTGCCCAGTCTTACATTTAGATCTCGAATCCATTTTGAATTTATTTTTGTGTATGGTGTTAGGGAGTGTTCTAATTTCATTCTTTAACATGTAGCTGTCCAGTTTTCCCAGCACCACTTATTGAAGAGACTGTCTTTTCTCCATTGTATATCCTTGCCTCCTTTGTCATAGATTAGTTGACCATAGGTGCATGGGTTTATCTCTGGGCTTTCTATCCTGTTCCATTGATCTATATTTCTGTTTTTGTGCCAGTACCATATTGTCTTCATTACTGTAGCTTTGTAGCACAGTCTGAAGTCAGGGAGTCGGATTCCTCCAGCTCCGTTTTTTTCCCTCAAGACTGCTTTGCTATTCGGAGTCTTTTATGTCTCAATACAAATTTTAAGATTTTTTGTTCTACTTCTGTAAAAAATGCCATTGGTAATTTGATAGGTATTGCATTGAGTCTGTAGATTACTTTGGGTAGTATAGTCATTTTCACAATATTGATTCTCCCAGTCCAAGAACGTGGTTTATCTCTCCATCTGTTTGTATCATCTTTAAGTTCTTTCATCAGTGTCTTATAGTTTTCTGCATACAGGTCTTTTGTCTCCATAGGTAGGTTTATTCCTAGGTATTTTATTCTTTTTGTTGCAATGGTAAATGGGAGTGTTTTCTTAATATCTCTTTCAGATTTTTCATCATTAGTGTATAGGAATGCAAGAGATTTCTGTGCATTAATTTTGTATCCTGCAACTTTACCAAATTCATTGATTAGCTCTAGTAGTTTTCTGGTGGCATCTTTAGGATTCTCTATGTATAGTATCATGTCATCTGCAAACAGTGAGAGTTTTACTTCTTCTTTTTCCGATTTGGATTCCTTTTATTTCTTTTTCTTCTCTAATTGCTGTGGCTAGGACTTCCACAACTATGTTGAATAATAGTGGTGACAGTGGACATCCTTGTCTTGTTCCTGATCTTAGAGGAAATGCTTTCAGTTTTTCACCATTGAGAATGATGTTTGCTCTGGGTTTGTCGTATATGACCTTTATTATGTTGAAGTAGGTTCCCTCATGTCCACTTTCTGGAAATTTTTTATCATAAATGGGTGTTGAATTTTGTCAAAAGCTTTTGCTGCATCTATTGAGATGATCATATGGTTTTTATTCTTCAATTTGTTAATATGGTGTATCACACTGATTGATTTGCAGATATTGAAGAATCCTTGTTCCTGGGATAAAACCCACTTGATCATGGTGTATGATCCTTTTAATGTGTTGTTGGATTCTGTTTGCTAGTATTTTGTTGAGGATTTTTGCATCTATATTCATCAGTGATATTGCTCTGTAATTTTCTTTTTTTGTAGTGTCTTTGTCTGGTTTTGGTATCAGGGTGATGGTGGCCTCATAGAATGAGCTTGGGAGTTTTCCTTCCCATGCAATTTTTGGAAGAGTTTGAAGATAGCTGTTAGCTCTTCTCTAAATGTTTAATAGAATTCACCTGTGAAGCCATCTGGTCCTGGACTTTTGTTTGTTGGAAGATTTTTAATCACAGTTTCAATTTCATTACTTGTGATTGGTCTGTTCATATTTTCTATTTCTTCCAGGTTCAGTCTTGGAAGATTATACCTTTCTAAGAATTTGTCCATTTCTTCCAGGTTGTCCATGTTATTGGTATAGAGTTGCTTGTAGTAGTCTTTTAGGATGCTTTGTATTTCTGCAGTGTCTGTTGTAAATTCTCATTTTTCATTTCTAATTTTGTTGACTTGAGTCCTCTCCCTCTCTTTCTTGATGAGTCTGGCTAATGGTTCATCAATTCTGTTTATCTTCTCAAAGAACCAGCTTTTAGTTTTATTGATCTTTGCTATTGTTTTCTTTGTTTCTATTTTATTTATTTCCGCTCTGATCTTTATGATTTCTTTCCTTCTGCTAACTTTGGGGTTTCTTTGTTCTTTCTCTAGTTCCTTTAGGTGTAATGTTAGATTTTTTATGTGAGATTTTTCTTGTTTCTTGAGGTAAGCTTGTATAGCTATAAACTTCCCTCTTAGAACTGCTTTTGTTGCATCCCATAGGTTTTGGATGGTCGTGTTTTCATTGTCATTTGTCTCTAGGTATTTTTTGATTTCCTCTTTGATTTCTTCAGTGAACTCTTGGTTATTTAGTAACGTATTGTTTAGCCTCCATGTGTTTGTGTTTTTTTACGTTTTTTCCCCTGTAATTGATTTGTAATCTCATAGCATTTTGGTCAGAAAAGATGCTTGATATGATTTCAAGTTTCTTAAATTTACTGAGGCTTGATTTGTGACCCAAGATGTGATCTATCCTGGATAATGTTCCATGTGCAGTTGAGGAGAAAGTGTAATCTGCTGTTTTTGGATGGAATGTCCTTTAAATATTAATTAAATCTATCTGGTCTACTATGTCATTTAAAGCTTGTGTTTCCTTATTAATTTTCTGTTTGGATGATCTGTCCATTGGTGTAAGTGAGGTGTTAAAGTCCCCCACGATTATTGTGTTACTGTCAATTTCCTCTTTTAGAGCTGTTAGCAGTTGCCTTATGTATTGAGGTTCTCCTATGTTGGGTGCATATATATTTATAATTGTTATATCTTCTTCTTGGATTCATCCCTTGATCATTATATAGTGTCCTTCCTTGTCTGTTATAACATTCTTTATTTTAAATTCTATTTTACCTGATATGAGTATTGCTAGTCCAGCCTTCTTTTGATTTCCATTTGCATGGAATACCTTTTTCCATCCCCTCAGTTTCAGTCTGTATGTGTCCCTAGGTCTGAAGTGGGTCTCTTGTAGACAGCATATATATGGGTCATGTTTTTGTATCCATTCAGCAAGCCTGTGTCTTGGTTGGAGCACTTAATCCATTCACATTTTAGGTAATTATTGTATATGTATGTTCCTATAACCATTTTCTTAATTTTGGGGAGTTTGTTTTTGTACGTCCTTCTCTTCTCTTGTGCTTCCCACTTAGAGAAGTTCGTTTAGCATTTGTTGTAGAGCTGGTTTGGTCGTGCTGAATTCTCTTAGCTTTTGCTTGTCTGTAAAGCTTTTTATTTCTCCATTGAATCTGAATTAGATACTTGCTGGGTGGAGTAATCCTGGTTGTAATTTCTTCCCTTTCATCACTTTAAGTATATCATGCCACTGCCTTCTGGCTTGTAGAGTTTCTGCTGAGAAATCAGCTGTTAACCTTATGGGAGTTCCCTTGTATGTTATTTGTCATTTTTCCCTTGCTGCTTTCAATAATTTTTCATTGTCTTTTATTTTTGCCAATTTGATTACTGTGTGTCTTGGTGTGTTTATCCTTGGGTTTATCCTGTATGGGAGTCTCTGCACTTCCTGGACTTCGGTGGCTATTTCCTTTCCCATATTAGGGAAGTTTTTGACTATAATCTCTTCAAATATTTTCTCTGGTCCTTTCTCTCTCTCTTCTCCTTCTGGGACCCCTCCCCTATAATGCGAATGTTGTTGCGTTTAATGTTGTCCCAAAGGTCTCTTAGGCTGTCTTCATCTCTTTTCATTCTCTTTTTCTTTAGTCTGTTCCACAGCAGTGAATTCCACCATTCTGTCTTCCAGGTCACTTTTCCATTCTTCTGCCTCAGTTTTTCTGCTGTTGATTCCTTCTAGTGTATTTTTTATTTCAGTTATTGTATTGTTCATCTCTGTTTTTGTTCTTTAGTTCTTCTAGATCTTTGTTAAATATTTCTTGCATCGTCTCGATCTTTGCCTCTGTTCTTTTTCCAAGGTCTTGGATCATCTTCACTATCATTATTCTGAATTGTTTTTCTGGAAGATTGCCTATCTCCATTTCTTTTCATTGTTTTTCTGGGGTTTTATCTTGTTCCTTCATCTGGTACATAGCCCTCTGCCTTTTCATCTTGTCTATCTTTCTGTGAATGTGTTTTTTTTCCCACAGGCTGCAAGATTGTAGTTCTTCTTGCTTCTGCTGTCTGCCCTCTGGTGCCATATTTTTAAAAATTTTTGATCAGCCTCAAATCCTTTTATATCATTACAGCATGTAATTTAATTATAGCCAATCAGATAGGAGAGTTTTCTCAGTGATCGTTCAGAAAATATTTTTCTCTACTAAGAAAAACATGAAGACAATCTCTCTTATCTCCTAGGTTTTGCGAAATCTGGCATTTTGCACGGAATTTTCATAATTAACCTGCTGAAGTGCATTTAAGTTTAAGTAACAAATTTTTTTCATTATTGAACTGATTTGGGTTGTTTTTATTTCTATTATTGGACAAATGAAACTATTTAAGAAATTATTCTCTTTTATTCATTGAATATTCCCATGGTATTTATAAGAAAATATATACAACTTGTTTCATTTACTCTATTTTATGATACTTTAAGTATCATAATAGTTTTCAGTTTTTGTTAACTTTCAAGTTTCATTAAACTTTAGTGAAGTAAGCATCCTATTCTTCTCAGTGCTACTTCTTGATGTTTTAAGTGAATACAAAGTCTGTCACATCTTGTTTTAATTCAGAAGATGAGGATTTGGCTTTTTTTCAACCTGCCACCACCCTTTGTAAATATTTACCTTCTTTCCACCCTCTCATTATATTTATATCACATCTTTAGACTAATATATAATGAATAGGGCATGATATTAATCATTTAAGTCTTTTATCATTCTTTCCCTGTAAACCACAAAACTACTATTATTTGTATATTGACCCTCCTGGACTGATTTTTTTAAAAAAAATATTTTTCTTTACTATTTTATAGTTTTTTTTTTTTTCTGGGAGCTTCTGGAAACAGTTTTTAAAATGTCTATGAAATTACATTTTGTCATTATATTCTTAATTTCCAATCGTTCTTTTTGCCGCAGACCGGCTGCAGAAAGCTAGAAGTTCCTGGCGGTGAGGGGTAAGGAACTGAAAAGCACCAGTATGGGGTCAGAAGGGCCAAGACAACTGATGGTTGCAAGGCAAGTTTATTCAAAGAGCATGAATGTATATATAGGTTTAGTACGGAACGAATACTAAACAACAAATCAGTAAACCTTGTATTTCCACATAGTTCTGTCGCCACTATCTATGCACCACTATCTATGCACCACTATCTATGCACCACTATCTATGCACCACTATCTATGCGTCAGCATGCCTTATGGGCCATTCTTTGGAGATGCAGACTTCCCCCTCAGGGCAGCACGTCCTTCTTCTGGGGAACAACCAGGGGCTCTTAGATTCAGAGCAGGCACCTGGAACGAAACTGGCTGCAAGCCATTTTCCTTTTTTACGCTCAATACCACAGCGTCAGGAGTGCATACCAAGAAAGAGACAAGCAGTTCTCCGGAAAGCAGAAAGCTGAATAAGCTTACAGCTTGGGGGCCACCACATTTCCCCCTTTTTTATTATTTTTTAAAGCTTGATAATGTAGTTTTAAGCCATGAACATCCTGACGCAAGACAGCGAAGCGCCCCATTACAAATCTAACAACACAAGGTAATAAACCGATCACCAATAAAAGTAGTACACCAATTGATATCAGGCCTGAGAGCCCTCCATGAATCCATTGTATCGGATTTAGCTCTTGTAGTTGATCTAATAATCCTTGAATCAAATTCTGGGGTCCATCTTCGTCCAGGTGGGCCTCTTGAATAGCTTGTATTTCGGCATTTAACTTTTGAATATCAAGGCTAATGTGTCCATCAGTCCATACATTTAATATATGCATTTTTACTTTTTCCCAATCCCATTGTGAA
Organism: Balaenoptera physalus; assembly: GCF_965194825.1. NCBI lineage: Eukaryota > Metazoa > Chordata > Mammalia > Artiodactyla > Balaenopteridae > Balaenoptera > Balaenoptera physalus. Next base: position 78,384,638 of record NC_138886.1, on the reverse strand, counting down.
TCATTATATAAATGTTGAGTTACACAAATCCAGGTATATTTGGCATGACAAATCAAACGCATTTTTAATTTTAAAGCCATAACTTGATCCCCTATTCCTATTAGAACATTTTTTAATTCATCTACTTCCGTTTTTAGTTGGGTATCAATATGACTTTGTAGGGCTAATGCTACACTAGTATTTTTAGATAACTGATTAACATAATGAGCCTGGTGAATAGTTTGTGAAAGAGCAATCCCAGCAGTGGCCGCAGTAGCAGTTAAAGCTGCTAAGGCTAGGATTGCACATATTAGAACACCTATAAATCTCTTTGGCCGTTTTAATGCTTCAGTCAATTCCAGCCAGGCTTGCATGCCAGTGTTATGATACCATGGTTCAGACAAATTAACAGGTAACATTATATAAGAAGGTTGCTTCATAATCATAACAGATGTAGATCCTTTAACGGGCAAAACACAACTACTAAAGATACAATTAACACAAGTAATATTATAACCTATAGGATTCATAGTGTTTTCTACAATTAAATCTCCAATCAATAAAGCATAAGGAGGAGCGACGCAAGTAATCACCGGTCTATAAGAAAAGGATAAGGCAATTTTCCAGAATTCCCATTGCTTGTAAAAAACAAGGCTGTTATTATTAACGGGGACAGAAGAAACTAGTATGGTGCCATTATCATTATCTAAAGTACACCAGACAGAGGCTTTAGTCCATGTATCATTACAAACAGGAAAATCAAACTGCGGGAATTCAGAAGCCATAAAAGCAGGAAATTGTAGTCCTGTGACAGTCTTTACGACCGTAATTTGATGTCCAGCTAATAACGTCCCTTGATTACCTATGGTAGTTTCAATACACAAATAATGTCCAGTATCTTCAATCCTTAAGCGATATATGCATAGAGAATGATCCAACGAAGTATTAGAAGCAAGCTTAGCTACTCTAGCATTCATGTGAATGGGAACGTTATCCTTATACCAAAATACAAAGGTGGATAAATCTTCTCGTCTAGAAACAGTCAAGTAATTTGATTTCGGTCTCCCCTCGCCTCCCTGACAAGTTGTCTCCTACTCCGTCGCCGCATTCTTCTCGTCTGCCGGGGGAACCGGTTGGGGTGTGCTGTGATCGATTGCGAGAGCCTCAGGCGACGCATTCTTCGAGTCAGGATGTTTATTGGTGATGGCATGATAATGTCGAACCAAGCGCTCCGGGAGCCACCTAGGAGAGTCTGCTTCCCTAGGGAAAACACAAACATGGCCTCGGCCCCATACTAAAACAGGGTCTGGTCCATGCCAAAGGTTAGTCATGGGATCTTTCCATTTAACAAGCGCTTTTTCAGGAGGGGTTCCAGAAAGACCTGTAAACAATCGTTCATAAGGCGTGTGACTAAATGCATCTAAAGTTAAAAAATTTAAAATAAATAAAGCATGATTAAGCATAATCTGAGGAGATCTATCATATTCCCCCTTTTTTATTTTTTGTAATGTAATTTTTAATTGTTGGTTGGCACGTTCTACAATACCTTGACCCTGAGGATTGTAGGGAATGCCTGTTTTATGTGAAATATGGAAAGTTGCACAAAAACTGGCAAAAGCTGTACTCGTATATCCTGGAGCATTATCTGTTTTTAAAGCTTTAGGAATTCCCATAGATGCAAAACAATGAAATAAATGAGTAATTACATATTTAGTAGATTCCCCAGCCAAAGGCGTAGCACATATAAAATTAGAGTAAGTATCAACAGTTACATGAACAAATTGTAATTTACCAAAAGAGGGAATATGAGTAACATCCATTTGCCAAAGATGATGAGGGAGTAAACCCCGAGGATTGACTCCAAATTGTGGAACAGGAAGGTGGGGTAAACATTTAGAGCAGGACTTAACAATGTATCGGGCTGTTTCTCTAGAAATAGAGAATTGTTTTTGAAGCATAGCAGCAGATTGATGATGTAAATTATGTGATTGAGTAGCAAGATCCTGAGGTTGAGATAAACTTAAGCCTATAATCTTTGTATTTTCGTCAGCCAATTGATTTCCCAAAGACAATGGGCCAGGGAGACCTGAATGGGCTCGAATATGTAATATGGCTACAGGAAAGTCATGCTGACGAATAATCTTTTGTAGTTGAAAGAAAGTCTGAAACAATTGAGAATCAACAGTATTGCCAATTATAGCAGTTTCTATGTTACGCAAAATAGTAACCAAATAATGGCTATCCGTATAGAGATTAAAAGAACAATGTGAAAAGATTTGAAAAGCCAAGGAAATCGCATGTAATTCAACTCGTTGGGCAGAGGTATGATCTGTTTGTTCTTTATGAAGTAAGTCATCAGAAATAACAACAGCGATGCCATTGGCAGAACCATCAGTAAAAACATTTGGGGCATTGAGAATAGGAGTTGAACAGATAGTTTTAGGAAAAATAAATAGATGTTGAGTAGCAAAATGAAGGAGCTTATTAGAAGGATAATGATTATCAATAATTCCTGAATATCCAGCAAAAGCAAGAGCCCAAAAATCAGAGACAAATAATAGCCAAGAATATTGATAAGTAGTATAAGGTATAATAATAGAATTTGGTTTATATCCTACCAACTGAATATTTCTTCTACGACCCAATTGAACAAGGGTTGCTATTAACTCATAATAAGGTGTAATGACTTTATTAGGCGTATTTTTCATATGAATCCATTCAAGAATTCCTGTTTCTTGCCATAATAAGGCGGTAGGGGTATGTGACGTAGCACAGATTATTAATAGTATAGGTAAAGAAGGCTCAATTCTAGTTAACTGAGCAGATTGTATTGCTTTGTTTACAAGCTTGAGTGCTTGTTGAGCTTCAGAAGTTAAAATACGAGGGGAAGAAGGATCAGGACTTCCCTTTAGGATATTAAAAAGAGGCTGTAACTGACCCGTAGTTAATTTTAAAGAAGGTCGCAGCCAATTAATATCTCCTAATAACTTTTGAAAATCATTTAAAGTTTTAAGAACGTCAGTCCGTATCTCTATCTTCTGAGGTGTAATATTATAATTTGTGATATACTTACCAAGATATGAGAAAGGTGGGTTCATCTGTACTTTGTCAGCAGCAATGACTAGTCCTGATCGTGACAAATGACTTTGAAAGGAATTATAAGCCTTAAGTAAAATATGTTTATCAGAATAAGCAAGTAATAAGTCATCCATATAATGAATAAAATATATCTGAGGGAACTGTTTACGAACAGGGGCAATAACTTGAGCTACAAACTGTTGACATAAAGTAGGACTATTAGCCCTACCCTGAGGCAGCATTTTCCATTGATAACGTTGCATAGGTTCTATAAAATTTAAAGAGGGTAAGCTAAAAGCAAATCGCAACTTATCAGCCGGAAATAGAGGAATAGTAAAAAAGCAATCCTTAAGATCAATAATAATAATCATATAATTTTTAGGTATGGCTGCAGGAGAAGGCAAACCTGGTTGCAGAGCTCCCATAATTACCATAGTTTGATTAACAGCACGTAAATCTTGTAATAAACGATATTTTCCCGATTTTTTCTTTATAACAAATATAGGAGTATTCCAAGGGCTATTAGACTTTTCTAGTCTGCCCAAAGCAAGCTGTTCATTAATTATATTATGGGCCGCCATTAATTTCTCCTTAGAAAGGGGACATTGGTCCACCCAGACAGGATTATCAGAAATCCAAGTTATAGGGTCAGCATGTGGTGGAGGAGAATCCAAGGCCCCTAGAAAAAACCCACGCCTGTTTTATCCCGTTTATTATCAGTCTGCAAGGGTAATTTATTTCCCTGTTGATTTTTTCCCAAACCATTCCTAGGATCATACCCTTGATTTAACAACATATTAGTTACGGTAGGGTTGGGACTAAGCAATAGGATTCCCATTTGTTGTAATATATCTCTTCCCCAAAGGTTAACTGGTAATCCGGGCAATACGTAGGGTTTGAATATTCCTTGATTACCTTCAGCATCCTGCCAATGTAGGTATTGCGAACTTTGTTGTGGAGAATTAGATTGGCCAATACCTTGCAACTGTGTAATGGTTTGGTGCACGGGCCAATTTTTTGGCCAATGTATAAACGAAATAACAGAAACATCAGCACCAGTATCTAATAACCCAGAAAAAGGCCTTCCATTTATTTTTAATACCAATTGTGGTCTTTCCCTACCAATTTGTTGAATCCAGTAAACTGCATCAGAGGAACCGAAAGCCCCAGTTCCTCTTTTGTTATGTTGTAAAATTTTTCCTTCTGGTATGTATGGAATTAATAGAAGCTGAGCTATTCGCATACCAGGCATGATAAGAAAAGATCCTTTTGATGTTTGAACCATAACCTTTAATTCCCCTTCATAATCAGCATCAATCACCCCAGGAATAATAGTTAAGCCTTTCATAGACATACTACTTCTTCCAAGGATTATACCAACCGTTCCCTGGGGTAAAGGCCCAAAAGTTCCCGTAGGAAGGGCTTGGGGTCCCATATCCGAGGTTAATAAGAATTGGGTGGAGGCACAGAGGTCCAGTCCTGCACTATTTGGCGTGGCCCTTTGAAGGGAGGAGATTCCATTCCCTGAGGAACAAAGGTCTGAGCTGGAGGCGGTGGAGCAGGGTGTGGGGGGATTATTGACATTGCTCCAATTGTTTGATGGGGCCGGAGCAGGCCCCTCCGGAAGTTTCCCGACAAGGGAGTTCCATCTTTATGAGTCACTGATCGACATTCTTTAGCCCAATGCCGTCCTCTTTGGCATCGGGGACAAATTGTGGGAGGAGGAGATTTACCTTGAGGCACAGAATTTACGACAGGCATATTAGGAGTATCAACAGTACAATTTTTTGCAAAATGACCTGGCTTCCCACATTTAAAATAGTTTTTACTTTTAGCATTTGGCCCAAATCCTGCCTTAGTTAGGGCTGCAGCTATAGCTGCTCCCTGTAAGTAAGATGATCCAATATCAGAACAAACTCGAATATAATCCTCTAAATTTCCTTTCCTTTTCCATGGACGTATAGCTGCTTGACAAATATTATTAGCATTTTCGAAAGCCAATTGTTTGACGATAATTGCTCCAGAAGGACCATCAGAAATAATTCTATTAACAGCCTGTAATACTCTAGCCACAAAATCAGCATAAGGTTCATCTGCCCCTTGCCTTATTTTAGCAAGGTCTTCAGTCCTAGTGGAGGCAGGTAAATGTTTCCATGCATGTAGAGCTATATGATTGATCTGAGCATAAGCCACAAAAGGGAAAGCTAATTGATCCTGTAATAACTGATGTTGTCCTTCCCCAATTAACATCTCATAATTTACTAGCACATTATGTGCAGTATTTCTTTCAGCTTGTTTAGCAGCCTTTTCATAATATTCTGATTTCCAAAGTAAATAGTCGCCACCAGTGAGACAAGCACGAGCAATAGATTTCCAGTCTGCTGGAGGCAATGCTTCTGTTGCAATAGTATCCAACATAGTAATAGTGAAAGGGGCTATAGGCCCATATTGTGCACAGGCTGCTTTTAAATCTTTCAAAACCTTAAAGGAGAGAGGCTGATATTCCCGATTATTTTGTTGTGGATTTTGAGGATTGGGTCGTTCCATCACCGGACAGCAGAATAAAGGATCCTCCCCTCTATTAAGAGCTCCCCGTACTGCTTGTTGTAAAGGACTAAGCTTAGGAGGGATAGGGACAGAGACATGCAATTGCTGTAACCGCGGAAGAATATTTTCATCAGGATATTTTTTAGCCTCATATTTGGTTTCTTCACCCGCTAAATCAAAATAAAAGTCATCATCATCAAGTGAATTAACATTGTTTATCCTCGGTGGCAACGGAGGAGCAGTAGCTACTGCAGCAATATGTTCTACAGATTTAGCTGTTAATTTTGGAACTGAATCATAAATTGGATTAAAACAATCTCTTATTAAATTCCACAAGCTAAAAATGGAAACTGAAACAGAAGATGGTCCATGAGTTTTATGATATTTAGATAATTCATCTCTTACACGAGTCCAAATTGTTAAGTCCACTGATCCTCCTTCAGGGAACCAAGGACAAGCATCATATACTAATTGCAAAAATTCCAAGAGTTGTGAGGTAGTTACCTTAGTTCCACGGGCTTTTAACATTGAAAGCAAAACCTGAGCAAATAAATCACGCTCCTTAGATCCCTTTTGTCCCATATTATTTTACTTCTGACTCTTTCTCGAGTTACCGTCCTAAAAACGAAATTATTTCTTGTGGCCACACTATCTCACTCGAGAGTTCTACTTACCTGAAATCTTCCGAAATGCCTCACGCACTCAGGTCCCTGTTCGGGCGCCACTTGCCGCAGACCGGCTGCAGAAAGCTAGAAGTTCCTGGCGGTGAGGGGTAAGGAACTGAAAAGCACCAGTATGGGGTCAGAAGGGCCAAGACAACTGATGGTTGCAAGGCAAGTTTATTCAAAGAGCATGAATGTATATATAGGTTTAGTACGGAACGAATACTAAACAACAAATCAGTAAACCTTGTATTTCCACATAGTTCTGTCGCCACTATCTATGCACCACTATCTATGCACCACTATCTATGCACCACTATCTATGCACCACTATCTATGCGTCAGCATGCCTTATGGGCCATTCTTTGGAGATGCAGACTTCCCCCTCAGGGCAGCACGTCCTTCTTCTGGGGAACAACCAGGGGCTCTTAGATTCAGAGCAGGCACCTGGAACGAAACTGGCTGCAAGCCATTTTCCTTTTTTACGCTCAATACCACAGCGTCAGGAGTGCATACCAAGAAAGAGACAAGCAGTTCTCCGGAAAGCAGAAAGCTGAATAAGCTTACAGCTTGGGGGCCACCACATCTTTTTATTCTGTTTTTTATTTTATTATATATTTATGTATGAAAATACTTCCTCTGAAGATATTAATTTTTGTTTTAAAATGTATTCTACCCTTTGCATGTTTTTTAAATCTTGAATTACTTTTATCCATTTATTCTTATAGTCCTGTCTTTCATTCATAGATTTTTATAAATATTTGGCAGTTTTAAACTCTGGCTTAATTTTAAGATTGAAGAACAAACATAAAATTTGTATGTATATATACTTTCTTTGGGGGTGGATGGTAAGCCTCACTGTTAGTGAATTAGGTTTTTTATTTTATTTATTTTATTTGATCAAACCCCAGTGTCAGGTGTTTTCATTTAGGCAGATCAATTTCCACTGAGAGGAATTTTCTAATAATATATCTTCAGTAATCTTATATCTTCAGTAGGCTTGTGTTGAGGTTTAGGTGCTAATAAGTTTCCTGACAGTATTTTCAAAAGCAGTTGGGGAAAAATGACTGTTGCTCTAATGTTAAATGCAGAACCTCACCCCTGATCTCAGGCTAGGCATGGTGTCCACAATTGTGCAATTTCTCTAGTTAATACTGTCAGGAGACCAAAACTTTATTCTGTTATTCTGAGGATTGCAAGAAAATATGGGAAAATAGACATTTCTCATCAAAATGTGTAGTCAATCTTATTTTCAGCTACAATGGAGCCTCATTTTCAAAAATATATAGTGCTTCCAATTCTTGAATACTTCTAGTGTTATAAAGCATGCAGAGTCCTGCTAATTGGTGCCACTATCCCCTACTAGGCTTTTTCAGAATTGCTATTTAAGTTTACAGCTTTTTAATATATTTTATAGATTCCAAAATATGGCTATCATCTTTTCTTTTTTTCATTTAGTTTGTTCTTACGGGTTCATCCCCTTTTACGTTTTTACTTCTACCTTTCATGTGATTTTGTGAGACAGCAGCAATAAATGTATGCATTTAATCTGCCATGTTTAATTTGAAAAGTACTATTTTAAAAATGTAACAAAATATCTAAATCAATACTTTTATAACTATTTAAATGTATTAAATCTTTTGAAAATAATGCAAATCAAATGTTTTAATTTTGATGTGAACATTTCCTATTAATTTATTTAGGATTCCATTTTCCAATTTTAACACAAACATCAGTAATAGTTTATTAATTTTATAATCAATTATGTTTCATCTTATCTACCTATTTATCAGTTTCTTTCCTTGACATTGTTTCTAAAATCCCTCTGAGTTTACTCTTCTTACCTTATTCTCTGTTAACTTTTTCAATGAGGTATTGTGAGTGGTGACCTCTCTTAACAATTTTATATCTGAAGTGTTTTATTTTTTCTAGACATAGAATTTTAGGTTAACCAGTTTCTAATTTTTGTTTTTGTGTAAATTTTGATTATTTTCTCTGGTATCTGTGTTTTCTGATGAGAATTCTGCTGTTAATCTTAGTGTTCACTTTTAGCTAATCCATCTCAAGTTTTTTCTTTATGCTTAATGATCTTCAAATTCAGCTCTATGTGTCAAGGTGTAGAATTATTTACTCAGTGCTAGTGGTGAAACTTTAACATGAAGTTTCAAGACTTTATTGAATGATAGTCCCACTGCAGTATTGATATTTGGGCCAGATAATTGTTTGTTGTGGGGGCTGTCTTGTACCTTGTAGGATGTTTAGTAGCGTGCCTGGCTGCTAAAGTTGTCAGTAGCAACTTTCCAGTCATGACAAAATGTCTCCTAAGACAGGACCAAATGTCTCCTGGGGTGGGGAGAGGGAAGAGGGAGACAAAATCACTCCTCATCGAGAACCACTGATTTAAACTATCGATACATAAATAAAAGAGAAAGAATTATAATTTTTCTGTAGACTATCAAAAGTCTCTGAAAAAATTGTTTGTTATAAAAAAGTATTTCTTTAAAAATTATGTTTTCTTATAACTTGATGACTTTAATACAAATTAGAGTATTTCTCACCAGATTTATGGCATAACTCTTGCATTATTTTGGTAATTAAAATATTCAAGAATTTGCACTTAATTTGATGAGCATAATGGAATGTGTACTTGAACATGTCCTGAATCCAAAGAGATTCTTTCTTTACTAAATTATTGCTGATGGACTTTATCAAAAGCTACATTAGAAATATAAATAGTTAAAAAAAAAAACCTTACAGTTATAAATTTTTCTTCTGTCCCTTTGAGATGCATATGGATCTCCTACAATCCAGGAATATCTTTCTCAAGGACCTGGCACCATACCTTTGAAATACCATCATCAAGAAAGACAGGGCCCCTCTCTCCCAGTCCCCATGGGAGCATAGGAACCTACCTTGCACATTACAGTCAGCAAACCCAGATGGCCTAATTACATCCACCAAACCCCTTCCCGCTTGCTTATAACTTTCTACTCCCCTGACTTTGCTGAAGCCCCTGCTCGTTCATCCTCCCTACTCTTCATTCTCTGGTTAAAATACCCAGTCACCTCTGTACAAACTGGAATTGAGCTCAGCTCTTTCCCTTGCTGCAGTAGTTACTGAATAAAATTGGACTTTTCCACCTTAAAAAAAAAAAAAGAAATATAGATTGTAGGTTTTCTAGCTAAACCCAGAACTCATCAAGAGAAATTGATTAGGAAACTCATTATTAGGAGTCTGGAAACATGAAATTTAAATAAAATCTCTTTTTCTGTAAAGTATTGGAGATAAAGTAAAGGACTTTAAAGTGTTTCTACTAAAAAATATTTTTATCTTTCATACCTTTCGAGTTTTCTATAAGAATCCTACCTTAATACTTTAAAAAACTGACTTGTGTTATTTAAGTTGGCATATATCACAAGTCACATAAAAAGTATAAACATGATTTGTATGTATGTTAACGAGAAGGCCACAGTAGTATGCATAGGGTATCATGTCCATTTGTAAAGGAAGTCTATAAAAATTAAAACATTAATGTTAACCTAGTGATTCAGAGCTGATAATTTTTTTTCCAAAACTGACTAACAATTTCTATTATTTCCATATTTCTCTGCTTATATCTGAATAAAAGATAATATCTTGATCCTGATGAAAGGGATTTTCTAGAACACTTTTCTTTTGGAAGCTTATGCTTTAACAAGTAGATAGATATGGGTCATGTCACGTGCAACATGAATTTTATCCCACAGTGTATCCTAGGAAAACAGAGACTTTCAGTCACTAGAAGTTCCTGAGCTCACAGCTGTTTACCTAATGCACCTAAGAATTAGGGGAAATAATTTTGTTTTAATATATCAAGTTATTGTGTTATATCACTTTCAGAGCTTGATAGGCCTTGTTTAAATTTAAGTCTACCTTATTCTACCATTGTGTGCATGTGTGTGTGTGTTCATGTGTGTATGCATGCCTGTAGGAGAGAGGGTTTGTTTGGGGGAGGGAAAGAGCAAATACACGGATTATGTCATTTATTCATTTATTCACTCCAAATATTATTTGAGGACTTTCTATATGCTAGACACCCTACAGTCAAGAGAGAAGGAACCTGGGCCTTTGAGGGACCTTGTACTACCATGTCATCTTATCTTTCTGGACTGCCTTGCCAGCTCAGATTTCTATTTAGCCTCTGTTGAAGTAAGCAACCAATATCCTAATTAATACAAGGTGCATGAGTAGGAGCTTACATTCTATATGTGCCATACCATTTTATAGAATTCCATGAGGAAAAAGAGAATGCTGACTATTGGATGTCTGGAATACATATCTCAATTCCTAATTTGTAATTTGTTTGCTCATGTGTTCATGGTTTGTATTTACGACTAGCTTATAATCCGTGTAATGACAGGACCATGTCACTTTTGTTCCTCTTTCCCTTTCACAATGCTGCAATGCAGATATGGTGGTGCTGACCTAAATTCAACAATGTGGTGAGCGAAACTACTTCTGGATGAAATTTTTGGGAAGTGTCATTGGTAAAATTTCTTCAAGGCTGTGGAAATCAACACTCAATCTCAAGTACTATTTTGTTGCCTGACCCACTATACAGATCATTAGGTCTTCCTCCAATAACCTTCTCTTCTCCCCCATGGAGCTCTTTAAAGTTTGGGAACCCATATTAAATTGACTGTGAACTCAGGCAATGGAATATGACTTAAATAGTACGTGTTTTGTGTGTGAAATTCTCCTGGGGCTATCTGGAACCATGGAAGGTTGAGAATAGACTTAAGCAAAACACTGTGAAAAATTTCTTAAATTGAAAATGAATATGTATCACCCAAAATATACATAGATATTAACACATTGGTAATTTTCTAGTAACAGAAATGCTGCCATCTTAACACAGAGGACTGTGTAATAAGAATGACAGGTCCTATCCTAGTTATGAAAAGAAATGAAGTAACAGTGAAGTCATGAAAAAAAATTAAAAATGATTCACTACAATGATAGGGATGTCATATTTCTCATCTAGCAAAGGTTATTTAGTTATTTATATTCATTATACATGTTAATGAAACTTAAGTTGTGCAGAATGGTTGACAAACTAACCTGTGGCCATAGCTACTGACCTCTCATGCTAAGGCAGGAAATTCATCCAGTATAAATGGCAGAAAGGTTCTAACCAGGCATTGTATTTAAAATTTCTTATTCTGTTTTCTCCCTTATAAGTCCCTCAGGAATAGTGGAATTGACATTATACTATTTTCTTGTGTTCTAAAACAGAATCCGTTTTTGCAGGGTCTTATTCATACATGGTTGGCATTTTACTAGCTTTTATTAACGAGTGATATAAATAATGCTGTTATTTAAATCTTTGTTCAGTAGGTATTAACTATGAAGACAAATACTCTACTTAGTTATTTAAATAATACTGTCAGCAATTTTAGAGGAAAAAAGAAGCTTTTCTTGAAATTATCATTGTCTGTATAGTTTCAACTTAATAGTATAGCTTCCATTATGCTTATGATCTATAAAATTACTGTGCATTTGGTATTAATGGAAAGCATATTTTTTACTACTCAGTTTGCTTTAGGCTTCAGGCATGTTAGGGCCTCAACAACATGGTCTGGTGAGGAATAAGAAGGGTGGTGCTGGATAGCGTTGATTGGGCTAAATTGTTAGCTTCTCAGACCGTGGAAGAGTGCAGTTAGCCTAGCCACCCAATGATTCTTGAAAATTAATCCATTCAAAGAATGGACAAGATCAGTTCATTAGGAAAATGGGGAGAAAATATTGCTTCCTAGAGAAAGAGTTTAGCTTGGTAGGTAATGTATTACCTACCTAGGATACGCTTCCAGGGGTCTGAGGTTCAGACAGGAATTTCTACCTAGCAAAGAACTAAATTGTCTGTGGAAAAACTTAGCAGAAGCTTAGTTGTTTGGTTTAAGACACTATGGTGAGGAATAGGAGGAGGCTAATGACCGGGCAGCATGGGGATACACAGGACTCCATATGAGCTTTCCCCGTTTCAAATCTGAATTAAACTTACCATGAGATCAAGAGTTTTGCTATAGCTCATACCTTAGCCAGGATTTGTTCTAGAATCTATAGGGTTTAGCATTTGTGTGAAAACCATCAGTTTTGTGCAAATAATTGTGTAATAGGCCAGAGTCTGTCAGAAGTATATTACATTGAAATATATTACAGTTTTGGAAATGCAATGTGAATTTAAAAACTAGAAACACACAATCACTGTCAAAAGTGGGTGGGGAAAATGTTGAATTTTTGATAAATATGTGATGTGATGTGATTCCCAGGGACACATAGATGTTGGAGATGATCCTTCGAATCATCAAAGCAAGATACGTTCCCATCCTCCTCCTCATCTCTCTTCCTTCATCTTTTCAACTCACTCTCCCTCTGTCTTTCTCTCTCATTTTGAGGAAATAAACCAGGAGGTATCTGGATAACCATATGACCCAATAAACACTTTAAGTAGATCAAATCCTACACCGTTGATACACATAATTTAAGAACATAATGTTTTTCTCTGGATTTCATTCGGAAGGTTTACTTCATAACAACTAAATGTAAGCATAGTACACTGGTTTAAATTAGTATTGCTGGAAATTATGTCTAGCAGCCTAAACAGTGCAAATTTTACAATTGAAAAATGTATTTGCTTTATGTTCTCTGACTTTTTTCATGCTTAATGTTACTAAGGTTGTCATTTGTTATCTGACATCACATTCACATTTTTTACGTGAAAGCATCACATGGCGTCAACCAAAGCACCACTAGACATTAAAAGTCAGTCTGTATTTTCAGTGTATATTAGTGCTTTTATCTGAACATTAACTTTTACATTTCTTCACTTTGTACTGAAATTGACAACACTGACATTTCATTAACATGTATTGTGTTTCCTGTTCACTTATTTTTCTCTTGTTTTCTTTGTAACTTACACTGTGTGCATCAGTCAGCGTTCTCATATCTATCTATCTATCCATCCATCCATCCATCCATTCATGAAATTGGTTCATGTGATTGTGGGAGCACGCAAGTTCAAAATCGGTGGGGTAGGCATTCAGGCTGAAAACTCGGAATTTGAAATAAACACAGGATTTGAATATATAGTCCTGAGGCAGAATCTTTTCTTTGGGAAACCTCAGTTTTTGTTCTGAAGACCTTTCAACTGATTGTATGAGGCCCACCCACCTTATCAAGGTTAGCCTACTTAAATCAATTGATTGTAGATGTTAACCACAGCTGCAAAATTTATTCATGGCAGCACCTAGATTAGTGTTTGATTAAATAGCTGGAAACTATAGCCTAACCACATTGACACGTAAAACTAACAATGATCACACTTTGCAAACTCCCCCCCTTTTTTTTTGTGATAAAAGCTATGACATGGGAACCATTTAGGATTTAAAGAGTGTTACATTAACAATTTCAGATGTACTTACCCTTGAAATCAGAGTACTGTAATTACTTTGAAATACAATCTTAAAACACAGTGAAGGAATATAGGATCCCAAATTACCTTAGGAATACCTAAATTATCCCCCTTCCTGAGCCTAATCTAATAGATGAAAAAATTATATGTAAAAATTATATATGTATAACCTTAATTCTCTCTAAAAAATAATAAAATTTTAAAGCTGAGAGTATCAAGGGTCACATGAAAATATTAAATCTGTGTAGGAAGTGCCAGGTATCTTCTAGGGTAAAAAAATTATTAAGATAAAGACAGTACTAGTCTCTCATAGCTGACTATCAGGTAATTATAGTAAAATATGACTAACTAATTATATAATTATGAGGATACTAATAAAACATAAAGGAAAAAAGTGTATAACTTAGCCTGGGGCATCAGTTGAAGCTGCCAAAATAAGGTGAGTCTGGAAAGATGCTTTCTTAGGTAAGCAATGTCGACACAAATAATCAATAAACAGTCAATAATAGGAATAGAAAAGAGCTTTTTTGAGCTACACTGAAGACTATATCCTGGGAGACGCAGATTCAGGAAGCATTTGAATTGTGTTCCACTGGGCTACAAGGTGGGGGAGGCTTATACGGGCAAAAACCGCAAAGTAATATAAGATGTTTGTCAAGAATTAGGACTGGAGCTGGCAAGAAGTAAGGGTGCTCATTAAGAAAGGATTAGTTGGTGTCCGAAATGATCATATAGTTACAGTGGGAGACCTTGAGACCATAAAGTTGCAGGTGGCAGCTGCTAGCAGATATTGTTTTGAAAATGGCTGGTGGTGTCTTTGAGTTTGATACAGTTCAGAAAATTCAAGTTCTCACTGATGCAGAAGCATGACTGAAAGCACATCCACAATGGCCACCTGGCTCCATTTTGAATGCCTGAATCAGTTACTCCATTTTGACTTTTTAAGTGCATTATTTTCTTTAATGGTTAAAGCAGGTGTACAATGCATGTTTGACAGGCTATAAGAAAGGCTGTTCTAGTTAGCATAAAGAAGAATTATGGGGAAGAAGAGGTGGGTTATGGAGGTAAGGCCCACAGCTAATTCACATCAACCACCATACATGACATTAGAATCAAATAAATCTTCAAAATTCAACAGGGCTTCAGTGGTCCACTCATAATTAACAAACTGTTTTGATGGCTTTTGGAGAATTATTAAATATATAAATTTGAATTTCATTGGCAAACTAATAAATGAAATCATGCAAATTTATTAACCCTGGGCATATTAAATCTAACCCAGTTGAGTTGTATCTATAGAATTCTAAGATATTTACATGTGCATCTTGCAAGCTGCTGTACAAGCAACAATTGAGTACTTTAGTGCACCTCCCAAATGAGTAATTCCCTTTACTGCTTCATTAATATAATTGGAACTAGGACTTATTTAGCTCTAGCCAAGTGATTTGAAAGGGGCTGATTATTTTGTGACCCCCTTGGAACAACATTTAAAAGCAAAAGAGGGATGTGCATGAAGAACACAACTGCTGATGCAGTTGAAATTCCTTACAAATGAGAAAATTAAAATTTGACACTAATAAGGTGGTTGTTGAAGCCCTAGTTTTTCTAATTAGTAGCCCATTCTTTTTCTGCTTTGTTTCTTTTAATTCAATGCCAAAAGTTAGGGGAAGTAGGACCTAGTGGATGAAGCATGGCATAATATGTAAAGTGGGAGAAAGGTATTTTATTAAAAGTTCATACTTCCAATCAAAGTTCTATAAATATATAAACTATGAATACATCAACCTTGATTTGAAGTCTGGGCTTGTTTCAAATAAATGTGTAATAGATAATGCTTAACAGTCAATAGATGCTCTGAAAGGTGCCTACAAGATAGTATACTAAATAAAATCCTTTACTCTTTTAATCATTCATTATTTTAAATTTTTAAAAATACTTGTTGATTACATACTATATACCAAGGAGTATTGCGGAAGGAACCATGACAGCAGCTTTAATGTCTTTTTCTTTCTCTCTTCACATTCTCTACTTTGTGTTCCTCTAAAATATGTTTAAAGGGTGTGTACATGTAATATGCATATATGTATATTTAAGAATATATATTAATGAACTGGCAGGTTTCACAGAATTATCAGTAAGACAGATAGTAAGCAAGGAAACACAGTGGGTATGGTCTCAGCTAATGGATTTTTCCTATTATTTCAGTGGTATTCTATGTCAATAATAGTATAGATATAACTTTTTAATATATATAAAATATTCTGTACCTTGAGTTTTCCAATGTGTTAATCTTGGAGATTACAGATAGGAGTCTCACTGTGTTTTACCTTCTTTATAGTATTCCTTTTCATAGATGTAGTCCTATTTATTTCCCTAGTCTTCCATCAATGGACATTTCAGATGTTTCCAATCTTTGGCTCTTAATATTAGAATTTATATTCCTTAAATGTGTCATATCACACTAGTATATTAAAGATGATAATTTCATACTTTTCATTTTGTTAAGCTTCCAACATGTTCTCCTGGATCTTTACTCTCCATTGATTACCTCATTGCAGGGAATAAGGAAAGAAGTTCTTCCACCTGGGCAAAGGAAAGGAAATAAAAATGGCTTTAAAGTATAACAAAACAAAAATATGTAATCATATTCATAAGAAAAAAAACCATTTTACTAAATCTGTCAATTTAAGGGCATATGTCCCCAAACATTCTGCCTATGCTTCTATCAATCATGCTATGGGCTGAATTCTGTTCTCCCAAAATTTGTATGTGGAAATCCTAACCCCCAGTGTTACAGTATTTAGAGATGGGGCTTTTGGGAGACAATGTGGTTTAGATGAGTTCATGAGGGTGGGGCTCACCTTAGTGCTTTTATGCGAAGAAACACCAGAGACCAACCAACCTTCCTCCCTCTCTCTGTCCTTCCTTCTCTCTCTCTCTCCCTCCCCCCCCCCCAAACCTCTCTTTTTCTTGTTCTCTCTCTGTCATGTAAGGCACAGTGAGGAGGTGGTTATCTGAAAGCTTGGAAGAAAACTCTCACCAGAAACCAAACATGTGGCATCCTGATCTCAGGCTTTCAGTCACCAGAGCTATAAGTATATGAATTTCTGCTCTTTAAGCTACTCAGCCTATAGTATTTTGTTATGGCAGCTGAAGCTGAGTAGGACAGAAGACTATCTCCTCTACTTGCCCTGTGAATCCCATCCTCTTTTGCCCAATCAAGCACTCAGTTATGGTCATGGTCCTCACTCTCTTTGAAGCACCAATTTTCCCTCCCTGCTGGATCATTCTAATCAGAATGCAAATTTAGAAAAACATTTACTGACGTCAAATTATTCTTTGACTTCTGCCCCATTCTCTGCTATTATTTGCATTTACTAAAAGCAAAACTCACTGAAAGACTAATCTATATTTGCCAATTCCACCTCCCATTTTCTCCTCAACCCAGTCCAATCAGGAATTTAGCTCTATCACTAGACTGAAGCAGCTCATGGCAGGTCAGCAGTAACCCCCACATTGCAAAGGTCTGATCTTACTCAATTCCTCAGTAGTGTTTAGAGACAGTTGATCACTCCCTATGTTAAAACAGAGACAAATAAATGAAAAACTTTTCTTACCTCAGCTACCAGGATATCATATTCTCATGTTTGTTCCTCAACTTTTGGCCACTCCTTCTCAGTCTCTTTTGCTGGTTTCTATTATTATTTCCTTTCCTTCAAAATGTTGGAGAGTCTCAGGCTTCTGCCAATGAGATTTTTCTCCTCCTATATACACATCTTCACTGGATGTTCCCACATAGCTCTACCACTTTAAATATTTCTCCCATTAATGAGCTAACCATTCATATATCAAGCCATTTATTTTACATCATCATCTGGATCTATAATAAGCATTTAAAGTTACCATGCATAAAACTGAACTCTTGTTTCTCCCTACAAAGCCCACTCAGTAAGTGGAGACACAAGTTTTTCTAGAATAATTATTGGTACTATTTTAAATTCCTTTCCTGCTCTCATAAACTATATCCAATCTATCATCATATCAGTTCTGTAGTACATTTATAATATAATCAAAAATCAACCACACCCCACCTCTTAGTACTATCCCATCCTAAACCAAAATGTCTGTTTTCCTAGAATAAGTCAAAAACCTTCTAATCCATCTTCTTTCCTCCACTCTCAGCTTCCTTTGATCTTTTCTCTACAGGCTAGAGAGGTCCACTTAAAATCACTATCTGACTCTAAGTCATCCAAAATGTTTTCTCATGTTAAAATGCAATCCTTACCATGACCTTTTATTAGTCCCAACATGGCCTAATCCATGGGTAATATGCCTAATTTCATCTCCTATTATTGTATACCTTGCTTTATGGTGTCCAACATGCTGAACTGCTTGTTAATTCTTGAATAAATCAAGCTCATTCCATCCCAAGACATTATTTTCCCATCACCCTAGAAACTCATTCCTGACTTCATTTGTATCACTGCTTGAAAGTCTCCTCCTCAGAAAGGACTTTTCCCTCATCATTTTATCTCAGCACTTTCTAGGCTTTGTAATTCTCTTACATTGCTTTTCAACTCTTCATGTAACTATAAATATTGTTATGTAAAGAATATATACAAAACATGTATATAAAATATCCCTCCCTCTCTCCTTCCTTCCCTCCCTCCCTCTCTCTCTTTCTCTCTCTCCCCTGCTTCTCCACTTTTAAGTAACATGCATGAGGACATGACTTTTATCAGTTATTTTACTGGTAAACAAAGGGTATACATGTTGTACACTTTGATAAATATTGCCAAGTTCCTCATTTATAGGTTGAAACCATTTTATTTGCACTATCTATATAAGACTAAGAATCATAGCCTCCCCTCAGTCATGTAATGGATCATTTATTCTTTGCTAAACTGGTGAATATAATAAAGGTGTCTCATAGGAATGAGGTTAAACATTTTCACAGGTTTAAACATTTTTCTATTTCCTTTCTTTGTCCAGTTTTCTCTTTCTTTGTTATTGGCCTTTTCTTGTTTCAAGGAAGTCTTTAACTTTTTGCAAAGTTGTAAATATTTTATCCTTGACATTTAAAAATTAAATTTTTGAATCAACTACTTAGAGGTGTAATATGTAAAATAAAATGAAATATTTAAAGTGTATAGGTTGAAGAGTTTTGACAAAAATACATATCTGAGTAACCAAACCTATAATCAAAGTATATAAGTTTTTTACCACCTCAGAAGGTACTTGTTTTTGTCAATTTGGTGTGTGTAAAAAAAAATACCTTGCACTGGGTGGCTTCAGCAATAAACATTTATTTCTCACAGTTCTGGAGGCTGGGAAGTTGAGACCGAGATGGCAGCATAATTGGGTTCTGGTGAGGATCCTCTTCCTGGTTTGTAGATGCCATCTTCTCATTGTACCTTCACAGTGTAAAAAGAGAGAGGGAGAGTGTGCTCCGGTCTCCTACTCTTCTTATAAGGGCACTAATCCCATCACTGGGGCTCCAATCTCATGACTTCATTGAAACCTAACCACCTCCCAAAGGCCCCACTTCCAAACATCATCACGATTGGGATTCAGGTTTCAACATGTGAATTTTGAGGGAATGCAAACATGCAGTCCATACTAGTACCCTTATGCTAGGACCCCGGTATAAGAATGGTCACAGAAGCTTTATTCCTAACATCAAAAAACTGGGGGAAAATATAATCTAAATGTTTAGCATCCAAATTATCAGTGAATATGTATATTGATTTTTCTCTTAACTATGAATCTCATTTTCCTGCTTATTTGCAAGTTTCTTAATTTTTAATATGTGCTAGACATTGTGTCTAAAAATAGTTAATATTGACGTATATATTACACACAGACATTATATATATGAATATGTATATGATATACATATAACACATTTTTATATACAACATATATGTACATGCAGTATGTGTTATAATTATTTAGAGATATTTCAATGTTCTTCTGGAAGGATACTCCGTGATCTAGACCAGCAGTCCCCAATCTTTTGGGCACCAGGGACCAGTTTCATGGAAGACAATTTTTCCATGGATGGGGGTGGGGGGGATGGTTCAGGTGGTAATGCAAGAGATGGCGAGCGATGAGGAACTGCAGGTTAAGCTTCTCTCGCTTGCCTACCACTCACCTCCTGCTGTGCGGCCCCCTGGTTCCTAACAGGCTGCAGCCTGGGGGTTGGGGACCCCTGATCTAGACTATAGGAATAAAAGATTGAACAAGAATTTTGGTTGTAGTATTGCTTTCCTAAAACTTTAATAATCTAAATATGAAAAAATTAGGAAGTGTTTGAACATATTATATACATACTTCATTTTCATGTTAAAAATCTCTCTCTCTATTGATGCTGAAGTATGACCAAGTTACTATCATAACTGGTCTTATCTTTGTATGTGTGAAAATTAGTAGTATTTAGATTGGTATACCTTTGTAAGTACAGAGGAAAGTCCTACACCTAATACCTACTAGTATTCAACTGCTAAATATGATATCTGGGACTCTCAGTGGCAGCATTTTGACTGCTGTATTTTCAGAATACTGGTCACACTTTTCTGTTTCTCTGGATATTTCGTATTTCTTCTAGTTGTTGAAAACTGGGCATTTTAGATAATATATTTAAGCAACCCTGGATTTTTTTTTTCTCTTTGCTTCATTGTGTTTTTATTTTTCTTGATTTGTTTGGATTTGTTTGTTTGTTTTTTATTTTGTTTTGTTTTGTTTTTGTAAATTTACTTGTCTCAGTCTACCCAGTCTCTCTCCTCTGCAGTGTGTGGCCGTTGAAGTCACTGTTCAGTTTGCTGTTACTCTTGTTTTAATTTTTAAACTTTGGAATCCTAAGGGTGGCCTCCTAGCCTAGATTGCTTTGTGGTCCACAAAAAATTGATCAGAGTTTGTGGTCCAACATTTTGAACAAACTAGTGTTTAGCCTTTTCTGATGGATCTATGTGTGGGTTGGGGAGATCACTCTGATTTAGGGCAGTTTAAGATCCTTAGCTAACTAGGAACTGGACAGTTTGACCTCTCTCTAGTTTCCCCTCTGTGTATATGCAGAAGGCACCATAGATATATGGAGGGCTTATCAATCTGGGATAGGACATTTTATAAACAAGTGTGTCTCCTCCATTCTCTCATTTTCCTTGTTGGTGGCTTGAATAGATATAGATGGGCATGAGGTCCTCAGCATAAAGTAGCATAATTCTATGAATCACTACATGGAGAAGGACCAGTCAGTAACAGGAATTGGTACATGACCGAGGGAAAACTCCTTATTCGTTTCATCTCCTGTGTTTTTTGCTTCACTTGTACCCTGTCATTTCCTTTTCTAATACACTTGCAACATATGATTTTGTCAAGTGTTTTAATATTTCCAACCTGAAAGGAGAACAAAGAGAACATTTTATACTCTTTTAAAGTTGATACATCGTGCTTTAGTGTTATGTATGTATGTTATATATGAAGATATTTTTAAATATAAATTTTTAATTTTAGGAAACAATATAGTTAGAAAAAATTAAACTAGCAATATTCTGACATAGGACTGTTATAATTGTAATTAAATACAATCCCATGCTCTGTATAAGCATATAAAAGCCAGTTGGCTGCAGAAATACATTTTACTTTTTTCAGAAAAATTATCTGGGAATGATTGATTTATTTCTTTATTTTTTATAGAAGTATAGTTGATTTACAATATTATATAAGTTTCAGTTGTACTGCATAGTGGATCAGTATTTTTATAGATTATACTCCATTTAAAGTTATTACAAAATAATACTTCCCTGTGCTGTACAATATATCCTTGTGGCTTATCTGTTTTGTACATAGTAGTGTGTTTTTCTTAATCCCATAACCCTGTCTTTCCATACCTCCTTCCTTGTACCCACTGGTAACCACTAGTTATCGATAGCTTTGAGTCTGTTTCTGTTTTACTATATATATATTTCTTTGTATTATTTTTAGGTTCCCCATAAAAGTGATAACATATATTACCTGTCTTTCTCTGTTTGATTTACTTCACTAACTGTAATAGTCTCTAGGTCCACCACATTGTTGCAGGGGACAGAATTTCATTCTTTTTTTGTGCTGGAGTAATATTCCATTGTTACAGTTATATATAAAACCTCTTCTTTATTCATTTCTCTGTTGAAGGACATTTGGGTTGTTTCCATATCTTGGCTATTGTAAATAGTGCTGTTGTGAACGATAGGGTGCATTTATTCTTTCAAATTAGTGTTTTTGATTTTTTTTTCAGATATATACCCAGGAGTGGAATTGCTGGATGATATGGTAGTTCTGTTTTTAATTTCTTAGGAACCTTCATAATGTTTCCTATAGTAACTGCATCAATTTACATTCCCACTAACAGTGTACAAGGATTCAGTTTTCTCCACATCCTCACCAACATTTGTTATTTTTGGTCTTTTTGATGATAGCCATTTTGACAGGGGTAAGGTGACATCTCATTGTAGTTTTAATTTGGATTTCTGTAATGATTAGTGACGTTGAGCATCTTTCCATGACCCTGTTAGCCATCTGTATGTCTTCTTTGGAAAAATGTCTGTTTTGGTTTTCTGCCCATATTTTGGTTGAGTTGTTTGGTTTTTTTGATATTGAGTTGTATGAGCTATTTATGTATTTTTGGATATGAGCCCCTTGTTGGTCATATAATTTGAAAATATTTAACTCCAATCAATAAGTTGTCTTTTTGTTTGTCAATAGTTTATTTTGCCATCTAAAATCTTTTAAGTTTAATTAGGTCCCATTTGTTTATCTTTGCTTTTATTTCTTTTGCTTTGGGAGACATATCCAAAAAATATTTCTATGATTTAATTCTCTTCTAGGAGTTTTATGGTTTCAGGTCTTACATTTAAGTCTTTAATCCATTTTGACTTTATTTTTGTATATGGTGTGAGGAGCTGTTCTAATCTCATTCTTTTATATGTAGCTCTCTAGTTTTGCCAAAACCACTTATTGAAGAGACTGTCTTTTCTCCATTGTATAGTCTTGGTTCCTTTGTCATAGATTAAATGACCATAGTTGCATGGGCTTATTTCTGAACTATCTATTCTGTTTCATTGATCTATATGCCTAGTTTTCTGCCAGAACCATGCTATTTTGATTACTGTAGCTTTGTAAAATACTCTGAAGTCAGAGAGTGTGATACCTTTTGCTTTGTTCTTTTTTTCTCAAGATTGCTTTGGCAATTTGGTGTCTTTTGTTGTTCAGTATGAATATAAGATTTTTTTGTTCTTGTTCTGTAAGAAATGTGATTAGTATTTTGATAGGGATTGCATTAAATCTGTAGATTACTTTGGGTATTATGGACATTTTAATAATGTAATTCTGTCAATCCAAGAACACAGGGTATCTTTCCATTTCTTTGTATTATCTTCAATTTCCTTTATCAATTTTTTATACTTTTCAGAATATGGGTCTTTCACCTCCTTAAGTTTATTC
Source organism: Balaenoptera physalus (assembly GCF_965194825.1). Lineage (NCBI taxonomy): Eukaryota > Metazoa > Chordata > Mammalia > Artiodactyla > Balaenopteridae > Balaenoptera > Balaenoptera physalus. The sequence goes on along the minus strand of NC_138886.1, from coordinate 78,361,442 downwards.
ATAGATATTTTATTCTTTGTGATATGATTGTAAATGAGCCCTTTTTTTGCTTTCTCTTTCAGATAATTCCTTGTCCTTATAGACAAGCAACAGATTTCTCTATATTAATCTTGTATCCTGCAACTTTACTGAATTTATCTCATTTTCTTGAGTTTTTTGGTGGATACTTTTGAATTTTTTATATAGAGTATCATGTCATCTGCAAATAATGACAGTTTTATCTCTTCCCTTTCAATTTGGATACTTTTATTTTATTATTATTTTTTTCTTTTCTGATTGCTGCAGCTAGGACTTCCAATTCTATGTTGAATAGAAATGGTAATATTGGGCATCCTGGTCTTGTTCCTGAGTTTAGCAGGAAGGCTTTCAGCTTTTCAACATTGAGTATTATGTTGACTGTGGATTTGTCATAAATGGCTTTTATTATGTTTAAGATATGTTCTCTCTGTACCCACTTTGATGAGAGTTTTTATCATGAATTGATGTTGAATTTTTTCAAAAATTTTTCTTCATCTATTGAGATGATCATGAAATTTTTATACTTCCTTTTATTAATGTGGTATATCACAATCACTAATTTGTGAATATTGAATCATCCTTGCATCACTGGAATAAATCTCACTTGAGCATCCTTTTCATGTATTGTTGTGTTCAGTTTGCTAATATTTTCTTGAGGATTTTTCAATCTATATTCATCAAAGATATTGGCATGTAATTTTCTTTTTTTGTAGTGTCTTTGTTTGGTTTTGGTATCAGGGTTATTGTGGCCTTGTAGAATACATTTGGGACTCTTCCATCCTCTTCATTTTTTTCAGTAGTTTGAGAAGGATAAGTATTAGCTGTTCTTTATATGTTTGGCAGAATTCCCCTGTGAAGCCATCTAATCCTGAGCTTTTTTGTTTGGTGGGAGTTTTTTTTTTGTTGTTGTTGTTGTTGTTGTTGTTGTTTTAATTACAATTTCAATTTCACTACTAGTGATTGGTCAGTTCAGGTTGTCTATTTCTTCCTGCTTCAGTCTTGGCAGGTTTTATGTTTCCAGAAATTTGTCCATTTCTTCTAGGTTGTCAGTTTGCTATAACTGTTCTTAGTATTCTCTTATGATTGTTTGTATCTCTGTGTTATAGGTTGTTATTTCTCCTCTTTCATTTCGCATTTTGTTTATTTGGGTTCTCTCTCTTATATTCTTTTTTTTTTTTTTTTCTCTTATATTCTTGATAAACCTAGTAAAGGTTTATCCATTTTGTTTATATTTAAAAAAAATAGCTCTTGTTTTCATTAATCTTTCTTTTTGGTCTCTATTTATTTCCTTTCTGATTTTTATTTCCTTCCTTCTGCTGACTTTGGATTTTGTTTGTTCTTTTTCTAATTCCTTTACGTGGTAGGTTAGGTTATTTGAGATTTTTCTTGTTTTGTGAAGAAGGCCTGTATTGATACAAACTTCCCTCTTAAAACTGCTTTTGCTGCTTCCCATAGATATTGGAGTACTGTGCTTCCATTTTCATTTGTCTCAAGGTATTTTTAGGTTTCCTCTTTGAGTTCTTCATTGACCCATTGGTTTTTAGTAGTATATTGTTTAGTCTCCATGTGTTTGTGCTTTTCACATCTTTGTTTCTGTAATTGATTTCTAGTTTCATAGTGTTGTGGTTGGGAAAAAAAGCTTGATATAGTTTCTATCCTCTTAAATTTGTTGAGACTTGTTTTGTGACCTAGCATATGATCTATCTCAGAGAACATTCCATGTGCACTTGAAAAGAACATGTATTCTGTTGTTCTTCATTGGAATGTCTTAGAGATACTTATTAAATCCAATTGGTCTATTGTATATTTAAGACCACTGTTGCCTTATTGATTTTCTGTCTGGATGATCAGTTCATTAATGTAAGTGGAGTGTTAATGCTCCCTACTGTTATTATATTTTTGTCAGTTTCCCCCTCTATGTCTGTTAATATTCACTTTATATATTTAGATGCTCCTGTATTGGATGCATGTCTGTTAACAAGTGTAACATCATCTTCTTCTATTGATCCCATTATCAATGTATAATTCCATTCATTGTCTTTGGTTATAGCCTTTGTTTTATAGCCTACTTTGTCTGATATGAGTACTGGTACCCCTGTTTTCTTATCATTTCCATTTGCATGAAATATCCTTTTCCATCCCCTCTCCGTCTGTGTGTCTCTTTAGCTGTGAAGTGAATCTCTTGTAGGCAGCATATAGATGGGTCTTGTTTTTTGTTTTTTGTTTTTTAACAATCAGCCATCCTATGTCTTTTGATTGAAGCATTTATTTCATTGACATTTAAATAAATTATTGATAAATATGTACTTATTGCCATTATATTACTTGTTTTCCTTTAGCAGTGTGCTTGTGTCCCTTTCTTTTTATTTTTGTTTATCTATTTTATGTTTTTGGTTTCTGGTTACCATGGGGTTCAGATATGTTGACCTATAACTATATCTACTTGTTTTAAACTGGTAGTCATTTAAATTACACACAATCTAAAAGATCCATGATTTTTACTCCTCTCCCTCATATTTTGTGTTTTTATGTCATATTTTATGTATTTTTGTTTATCCCTTAGCTATTTATTGTAGCTAAAGTTGCTTTTACAGTGTTTTGTCTTTTAATCTTAATACTTCCTTATTTAAGTTGTTGATCCTCAGCCCTTACTCTGTATTTGCCTTTCATAGTGGGATTTTCCCTCTCCTATACATTCTTACTTCTTTTCAACTTGGAGAAAACCCTTTAACATACTTTACGGTAGGTTTAGTGATGAATTTTTTAGTTTTTGCTTGTCTGAGAAATTCTCCCTCCTTCTATTCTGAGTGATAATCTTGCTGGTTATAGTATCCTTGGTTGCAGGTTTTTCCTTTCAGTATTTTGAATATATTGTGCCTCTCCTTCTGGCCTGCAAAGTTTTTGCTGAAAATCAGCCAGTGCCCTTCTTAGGGTTCCCTTGTGTGTGACTCTTTGTTTTTCTTTTGCTGACTTTAGATTTCTCTCTTTATTTTTAGCTTTTGTCTCCTTAATTATGATAGGTCTTTGGGTTCATCTTGCTTGGGACCCTCTCTGCTTCCTGTACCTGGTTATCTGTTTCCTTCTTCATGTTTGGGAAATAATTTCAGCCATAATTTCATCAAATACATTTTCAGTCCACTCTTCTCTTTTCTCCTTCTAGGACCCCTATAGTGTGAATGTTGGTGTACTTGATGTTATCTCAAAGATCTCTTTAACTATTTTCATTTAAGGTATTTTTCTGTTTTCTGTTCTGATTGGATGCTTTACATTATTCTATCTTCCAGGTCACTCATATGTCCATGTATATCACTAAGTCTGCTATTCTTTCCTTTTAGTGTGTTTTTTCAGTTATTGAATTCTTCATTTTTGATTGGGTCTTTTTTTAGATTTTCTAGTTCCATGTTTAAATTCTGTCTGTGTTCACCTATTCTTTTCCCTAATTCAGTTAGCATTCTTATTACTAATTCTTTGTATTTTTTATCTGGTAAATTGTTTCCATTCCATTATTTATTATTTCAGGGGTTTTCTCTTTCTTTTTCATTTGAGAGCAGTTCCTCTGCCTTTCATTTTGCTTGACTTTCTCTGTCTCTATGAATTTAGCTGAAACAGTTACCTATTGGAGTCTTAAACTGGTGTCCTTGTGTGGGAGCGTCACTATACAGTCTGCTTGTGCCAGTGCCCTTGGTTGGAGAGCTGGATTTGATGTGAATCAAGTCACATCTTTTCTTAGGGTGTGCTGGCCGCTATCACCTTGGTGGGAAGTAGGGCTGGAGTCTGGTGTGAGGTGGGGCTTCCCCTCTCTCCAGTGGCTGTCACCACTCTATCGGGTTTGGGGTCTGATCCCGTGTTGCTGGAGCAGAAGTCCTGAGAGTCAGCTGTAAGCTGTCTCAGTTCCCTTTAAGTGTGTGCTTTCCCCTCTCTCAGCACCAGGATCCTTACCCCAGAGGGGAGAAGTGCTGGAGCAAGAGAGTCCTGTTAAGGCTATTGGCTCATGGTGGGGCATGGGCTGTGGTGGATTGGCTGCAGACAGAGGTCTGAGCTAATTCTGATGCACCACCTGTACAGGTGCCAGCAGTAGTTGTTCTCATCTTGCTCAGACACAACCTCGGGTCCAAATTCCCTTTGTGCCTCACAGCTGATCATTCCCACCAACCTCCATTGCCCCTGCCCTGTTGTGGAGTCACACTGCAGGGCAGTCAGGGCCCATGTTGACTCTTTACATGTATTGCGGTATGGGCTGTGGTGGACTGGTCACTGTCAGTGTTCCAGGCTCCTTCTGACACAGTACATACCAGCAATGGCCACCCATGACCCACCCAGGTACCACCCCAGGTCTGCCTCTGTGTCCCACAGGCCAACTCTCTCACTAGTTGTGGCAGCCCTAGATCCAGTGTGACATGGAGTAAACAAGGCTGGAGTGTTCACTTGGCTTAAGCTGGAGAATGGACTGGGGTGGTCATGGGAAACCAGGCAGCCCCTGGATCAGTCTTCAGTATCTCTTCTCCACACTGCCTTGGGGGCAAGTCAGCATGTGTGTACTCTTCATGAGCAGTGTCTAGGCTTTCCACAGCCCTCTTGTTAGTCCTACCAATGCTCCAACCAATCAAGGGGTTTCGTCTTCCCTGTGTAAGACCCCAGAAGAGGGGCATCCAATATGTCAATCAAACCACTCACTCCACAGGGTGAATTGCTGCTTGTGTAATCTCCCTTTTTCTCTGAGTCCCATCCCATGGGTCATAGGTCCCTACCTGATGTCTTCTTTTCTCTTCCTGCCCAATTCTGTGTCTATCTTTCCTAAAGCCTGGTTGCACAAGTCTTTCTGGCAGTTTCCAGGTAGTTTTCAGTGAGGATTTTTCCACATATGGATGTATTTTTGATGTGTTCATGAGGGGAGGTGAGTTCCATGTCCTTTTACTCTGCCATCTTGATCGATCTCTCCAGTTTAACTCTTTGCAAGCAATTTGTCTCATAAGTAGACATCCTACAATGTTGCCAGTCAATAAAACACAGTAAGAAAAATATAGGAAATATAATGCAACTTTAAGTAAATATCTTTTTTCCCTCTGTTAAAATATTAAATCAAGATAGGTTCAATGAATTATACATCTCCAATATTTATATAATTATTAGAGCAAAATCTTTTAAATGTATTTAAAACTATTTGTTGTATTGAACCCAAATATAAACACATAAAATATGCTAAATCCATAGCTAATAGCACTTTAAAAACATATTGAATAATATTCATTCTTCTCTTACAAAAAGTTTTCCTACCTAATCTTTGCTAAAAATAATGTAATCACACATTTTATATTTGTTTATAACCAAATATATTCTGAAATATAATTTTTATTTGGCATTTTAATGTATCTACTTGCACTCATAAATAATATTCATTTGTATTATCAGTTCTAGTAAAAAGAGTCATGTAGAGACACTTTAACTTTTTACTTACTGTATTCAGTTACAACAGAAATAAAAACTGCCGAAGATATCTTTAAATAGAAAATAAATCACCTTACCCATATCAGATGAATAAAATATCAGGCTTATCCCTCTGTATTTTGTAGCCATAGCATGTGCCTCTTTATTTCTCTGCTCAGTTTCCTAAATCACAATAGATATGGGGGATTACATTTTCATTGTATTTTATACTTTCTCTGTAGCTGGAAGTTGACTGATAGTTTATGATTTCATTGAGGTCAGAGATAATATTATCTGTGTTATGTATCCTATATCCAATAAAATTAAGTAAATAGGTAGCTTTTATTTATGTTTTACTTTAATTTTAGTAACTCATTTTTAATTATTTCTTTAATTTTTCTCTCCTTATTCTCAAAGATTAATTGAGGATAGGAACTATTTAAGCTTATGGTGCAAGTCTCTCCTGACTAGTTGTATGATCCTTAGCTTTCAGGGTTCCGTAGGTGCTTCACTGTGTTGCTACTAACCCTGCAGTAAGTCACTCTGTTGTTTTCCCTCTACCTTTTTCTAGGAGTCTTGTATACATCCTGTCCAACTTCCAGCCAGTAACCAAAACCATGTTTAAATGAAGAATTTTGTTTCAAGGACTAGTTTTAATAGCAAAATTTTGATAACATTAATCCACTAGAGAAACATGTTTAATTTCTAAGACAAATCCCATACTTGACTGTGGAGACTGCTTTACAAGGACATTGATAGTTTTTACATTTACGTTTACATCTATACAAATAGGAGCAACCCAATATCTCCTCTGAGCATGTACTTTCAAATTAAAGAATGTCTAACTATTTAGGTAATAACTGTCTCCTAGATATCCGTGTCCTAAAAAATGAGCCACACCTAAACAAAAATCTTGACAGCAGTTGTTCTTCTTTGACTTGATATAATTTGCTTGATCAAAATCTCTGCCATTTTTGCATCTTTTGGTGCCTTTGGTGGCAAACGCTTTAGTTATCCCTCATTAAAAAAAAAATTGCCCTAAATATATATTTTATACAATTTTAATGAACCCTGTATAGCTGTAATTTTGGAGTATGCGTGAACTAGTAGTAGACAAGCATTTCCAAGTGTTACAGTTCAACTTTGGATTATTTCAGTGCCCAAGATAAGACTAAGTTGATACAAAATGTAAGAAAAAAACAGTAAGTTGATAGCAGAAAGATACATCAAAATGTGTGAAGTACTAAAGTAACTGGATAGCTACATGCAAAAAAATAAATTGTGACGCAGACCTTACACCGTTCAAAAAAACCTGAAAATGAATTACAGGTCTAAATGGAAAGCACAAAACTACAAAACTCCTAGAAAACAACATAGGAGAAAACCTAGATGACCTTGGATATAGTGAAGACTTTTTAGATTTAACACCAAAGATGTCATGAAATAAATAGTGGATACCGTAGACATCATTAAAATTAAAAACTTCTGCTCTGTAAGAGACAATGTCAAGAGAATTAGAAGGCATGCCACATATTGGGGGAAATATTTGTAAAAGACATATCTAATAAAAGACTTTATATAAAATGTACAAAGAACTCGTAAAACTCAACAGTATGAAAACAAACAACCTGATAAAAAAATGGGCCAAAGACCGTAACAGATACTTCACTAAAGAAGACATACAGATGGAAAATAAGCATATATTAATGCTTAATTAAGATGATAATATGTCATCAGGGAAATGCAAATTAAAACAAAAATGAGATAACACTGCATGTCTACTAGAAAGGCCAAAATCTGGAACACTGACTGGTAACACCAAAAGCTGGTGAGGATGTAGAGCCACTGGAGCTCCCATTCATTGTTGGCGGAAATGCAAAATGGTGTGGCCACTTTGGAAGACAGTTTGCAGTTTCTAACAAAACAAAACAAGCTATTTTCACAAAACTAAGCAAGTTATTTTCATATAACAGACAATTATTTTGGTATTTACCCAAAGGAGTTGAAAGCTTATGTCCATGCAGAAACTCACACATGCATATTTATTGCGGTTTTATTCATTATCGCTAAAATTTGGAAGCAGTCATGGTGTCCTTCAGTAGGTGAATAGATAAGAAACTGTTTTAATATCCAGACAATGGAATATTATTCAGTGCTTAAAAGAAAAGAGCTCTCAAGCCATGAAAAGGAATGGAGGAAACTTAGATGAATATTACTAAGTAAAAGAAATGAATCTGATATAGTTACATACTATATGATTCCAATAATGTGACATTTGGGAAGAGGCAAAACAATAGAGACAATAAAAAAAAAATCAGCGATTGCCAGGGAGAGGGATGAATAGATAGAGGGTTTTGAGAGCAGTGAAATATTCTGTATGGTATTTTAATGATGGATACATGTCATTATACATTTGTCCAAACCCATAGAATGTACATCAGAAGTGATCCGTAATCAAACTGTGGACTTTGGGTGATGATGATGATGTGTCAATGTAGATTCATCTAACAAATATACCACTCTAGTGGGAAATGTTGATAATGGGGGAGGCTATGAATATGTGGTGGCAGGATGTATATGGGAAATATCTGTATCGTCACTTCAATTTTGCCCTGAACCTAAAACTTCTCTAAAAATTATCTTAATTAAAAGAAAGTGTAGAATGCAGCTAAATTAGTGCCTTGAGAGAAGTTCACAATTTAATTTTACATTTTAGAAAAGAAAAATATATAAATACAATTTCTAACTTCTCAGTAAGATAGGATAAATATAGCTATTAAAACCAAAGAAATCAGGAGAAAATAAAAAATATGTAAGGCAAAATAAAATAGAAAACAAAAATATAAAATAGATAAAATCAACAGTCAAAAGAAGAGTAAATGGATAAATTTTCAGTCATATTGATTTTAAAATTGGAAAATATAAATTCCAATACCATGAAAGTTAAAGAGGACAAAATTTCAAGCCCTTCCTACAATAAAAATGACAATAAAGAAATTTATGTCAATACATATGAAAATCCAGAAAAAATAGATACATTTCTTTAAGAAATATCTTACCAAAATTGAGAAGAAGAAGAAATAAAAAGTATGGATAATCTCATAGTTGTTGAATTTTTAATTTCAAAATTCCCCATGAAGAAAACCTACAAACACTAAAAGAAGATATAGTACCAATCTTAGTTAAATTTTGAGGCCAGTATAACTCTGATACTAATCTAAGGACACTACACATGTAGGAAAATTAAAGGAAGATAAACCCCATGAATATAGATACAAAAGCTCATAAACAAAACTTTAGCAAATTGAATCGTCACAATAAATATAATAAATATGATCTAAAGAATGCAAATTTTATTCAAAAACTGATAAATATGATTACCTATTACAAAAGAATAAGGCACAGAAAACATAATTATCTTAAAAAAGAATGAAATTCATTTGATTAAATTGTCATTTCTTAAAAGACGGCACACTAGAAATGGAAACATTCTTAATCTTTTAAATTACATCTACAAAACACCTACATCACACTCATTGTTGAAATATTATTTACTTGTGAGGTCTGGTACAAAACAAGGATACCTGATATATAAGTATTTTATCATGGTAGTAGACTCTGTTGTGAGTTATGGTATAAATTATTTAATATGGGAATTAGAGCTACACAGCTGTGGGAGAAGCTGTACATGTGGAGGTCTGAAAGTTAGAATTGGAAGTATATAGGCATCAGCAACCTGTCATCTAAGAGGATCAGCAAATGCAATCACAGAAATAGAGCCACACAGGGGGAGCTGAAAGAGCAGTGTAGAGGAAGATTTTGCCTCTGAGATCCACAGCTAAATGTCTTGTGATCAGCAAGAGGACGCTCTTTTTCAGCAGCCTTAGTTGTCAAGATCTATACACATAGTGGAGATCAAAGACAAGCTTTAATCTATTGGGCATTTCTGCATCATTTGTTAATGGATATAACACGTCAATATTCATAGAGTACAATCTCCTGCTTCTTATCTGCCTTCCTAGTCTGAAGCTAGTTATTTTTACCAGTTATATTTATTTGGGGTAGTACAGAGAAAGGAGTTCTGGGAAATGTAGCTCTTGTTTAGTTGACAATAGAATAATCCAGTCTAGAGATTGCTTTTGTTATCAAACACATCATTCAGAACTATTTTTCTTATTAAACTGTGTGCAAATGAATACTTATATAAATGTTTAACAAATAAAATAAAATCAACATGTTCAAAGACATTATAGAAGCTATACCATCCATTAAAATAAAAAGGAACACTAAGAGGCAAGAAAGTTCTTTTGAAAAGTAAAAGTATATTAGCCAAATTAAATATAATGATTGCAGTGCTGCAAGACAAAATGAAAGAAATCTTCCTGGAAGCAACACACAAAACCAAAAGATCAACAATTAGGTGAAAAGGGATAAAATAATTTGAGAATAAATCCTGTGCTCCAACATCTTGTTAATGACAGTTTCACAAGAGAGGAAGAAAAGCAAATAGTAGGAGAGAAATAAATGAATGCTATAAAAAATTATCTACAATGTAAGAATTTCCTTAGAAGGATGATTTCTGCCTCAGTAAAAGAAAAAAAAGACTCATGAGATTTATCATGAATTTTAGGAATACAGAAAAAATATTCTAAAATTTCCCAGAAAGTTATAATAAATTACATACAATGGAACAGAATTATAGTCACATAAATCCTCTAAATTACAATTCCTGAAGGCTGATGTTTATGGATTATACCCTTTAAATTCTAAAGGAAAATGAATTTTACTCTAGAATTCCCACTCCAAGCCCAAAACATATCCAATTTTAAGGTAAAATAAGGATGATTTCCAACACTTGAGATCAAAAAGTACTTCCATTGGACAATTTCTTAGTATCTGACATCAGATTTTATTTACCGAAATGAAGGGAAAAATAAGAAAGTGTATTTTGACACTTTAAGAGAAAAAATAGATTCAACACAGGAGAAAGGTGAAGATAGTCATAAATTTACTGCTCTCCAGAGTACAATGATATAGCTTACCAAAAGAGAAGTATCCAGACTAAAAAAAAAAAAAAAAAGTGCTATATAATATACGTGTTTGGATATCGGGAGGTATATATGTGAATTTAATCTATATTCAGTATTATTCAATAAATAAATATATGGGTATTATTCCACCTGATTCATCAGTAAACAATTTAAATAGGCATATTAAGCATAACAATGATAACTGGAAGTAGGATTGTAATATTGTCCACCCCCACATTTCTTTCCAGCAATTGCAACCTCCTCCCACCCTTTGAAGCTTCATACCATCAGCCTTTTATTTTATTTTTTTAATAAATTGATTTTACTTATTTATTTTTGGCTGCGCTGGGTCTTTGTTGCTGCACAGGCTTTCCCTAGTTGCGGCGAGCGGGGGCTGCTCTTCGTGCGGTGCACAGGCTTCTTACTGCAGTGGCTTCTCTTGTTGTGGAGCACGGGCTCTAGGCGCACGGGCTTCAGTAGTTGCAGCACGCAGGCTCAGTAGTTGTGGCTCACGGACTCTAGAGCGCAGGCTCAGTAGTTATGGCGCATGGGCACGGCATGTGGGATCTTCCCGGACCAGGGCTTGAGCCCGTGTCCCCTGCGTTGGCAGGCATACTCTTAACCACTGTGCCACCAGGGAAGTCCCACTATCAGCATTTTAAAATGATGGCATTTCACCCATGTTAGAAAATACTTTGTTTAATCCTACATCAATACCCTACTCATGCCCTTGAGCTTTCTATTTGTCCCTGTCTCTCTCTGTCTCTTTGTCTTTGTTTCCTCTTATTTTCAGGAGGATTCATTGAAACCAAAACGTCTTCCTTCACTTATTAAATTACCCAGCTTTATTATGTCGCCTATGACTCCCTTGTTGCCACTTACATAGAAATATTTCAATTTTTTATTTCTCTGTAATATTTTAAACTCTTGACCACTCTTTTCCTCAAATGATTCTTTCCTTTGGTTTCCCTAACACCACCAGAAAAAGAACTGATTTTCCCGATGTTCAGATTATCAGGGTAAACTGTGTAGTATTTGAGAGAGGAGGCCCTGGGACCAGATGAACAAAGTTGGATCCTGTCCTCATCATTTACAATTACAGGCTGGGGCAGTATGGTTTTAGGGAATTTACTTTTTTGTTGTTGTTGTTCTTCAATTGCCTCAGCTATATAGTAGATACAATATTTGTTCCAACCTGATAGATAAATATTCAGTTAGTTAATAGATGCAAAGCTATTTGATCATTTGCACTAAATAAATATTTAGGCTTTATTCCTCTGAATTTGTGGCCTCTAGAGTATCTGGGTAGTGCAAGCTGAAACAGATGCTATTTAGCTTGCTGAATGTTAAGTCTAGGAAAGATAGGATATAATTAATACCTTACAGGTATCAACTTTGGGATTCTTTCTTTGTTCTTTAGTATTCCAAATAGGCCATGATATAATCCCAATTCACCATATTCCAAACATTAAATGTCCTTAACTTTATATAAGTAGGTAGGTAGGTAGACTGATAGAGATAGATCACATTCTTTTTCCCTGCCTTTTAATGCTAAGCACTTCTTTAGAGTAAGGCTGTAAATACCTACACATTTATAACCATAATTGCTTAATAACTAAATCAATTTTCTGGGACAGAAGGGACAAAGAAAGCCATTATGAAGAGTCAGGTGATTAAAATTCATCTAGCTTTAATTTCAAACTTTGAGATAATTTCTAATTATGTTTTAATATTAGAATTTTGATTGATTATTGGTATTCAACCTCAATAGTCTAATTAGTGTGACTGCAGCTTCTTGATTATGTCTTTGAGATTTTCTTTCTTGCAAATATGCTCATATCTTTAATATCAGTTTTATTTTTACCTATGGTATGTTTTCTCTTGTCAGTCTGTTCACTCTTTATGAATTACTATGTTCTTTTCCAAAGGAACTTCAGTTATTAGCTGGAGCTTAGACTGTTGTCTCCCAAATTTGCTGTGCAATTAAAGACTCAGTTCTTCAAACTCATTACAATATTTCAGGTCCTGCAATTAGTTTGACAAATTGGATAAGCAGAAGACTAGAATGTGGATTTCAAGATGCATCCTTAAAGGAAGGGCCATGTCCTGATTTCTGCCTTCTACTCTCTGAAACTTTGTGTGATGAATCTCTAGCAACTATCTTAAAGCATGAGAACAAGAGCCACAATTTACTGAGATGATCATGTGATTTTTTATCCTATTTATATAGTATATTACATTAATTGATATCGGATATTAAGTCAAATTTTAATTCCTCTGATAAATGCCACTTGATTGTGTATATTATCACTTTTTACTTGCCACTGGATTTGGTTTGCTGGAATTTTATTGAGGATTTTTGTGTCTGTATTAATAAGAGAACTTAATCTGTAGTTTTCTTGTGATGTATTTTTCTGGTTTTGATACCAGAGTAATACTGGCCTCACAGGATGAGTTGGGAAATGTTATTTCTTCTTCTAATTTTTTTTGGAAGAGTGTGTGAGGAACTACTGTTTTTTCTTTAAATATTTGGTAGAGATTGCCATTGAAGCCATCTGGACCTGGGCTTTTGAGGGAAATATTTTTACTACTAATTCAATCTCTATGCTTGTTATAAGTCTATTCAGATTTTCTATTTCTTCTCGAGTCAATTTTGGTAGCTTGTATTTTTCTAGGAACTTACCTATTTCATCCAAGTTATCTAATTTGTTGGCGTACAGTTGTTCAAAGTAGTCTCATATAATCAGTTTTCTTCTGTAAGGTCAATAATAATGTCTGCTGTTTTAGTCATCTGAATATTCTCTCTCTCTTTCTCTCTCTCTTTTTTCCTTGATCAATCTAGCTAAAGTTTTGTCACTTTTGTTGATATTAAAAAAAATCAATTTTTGATTTCCTTGATTTTCTCTATTGTTTTCCTATCCTTAGTTTCCTTCATTTCCACTTTAATAGTTATGATTACCTTCCTTTTGCTTGCTTTAGATTTAGTTTGCTATTTTTTCCGATTTCTTAATATGAAAAATTAGGTTATTGACTTGAGATCTTTCTTTTTTCTTAATATAAGCATTCAGAGCCACAAAGCACAGCCTTAGCTGAATCCAGTAAGTTTGTGTATATTATATTTTTATTTTTGCTCATCTGAATGTATTTTTAATTTGCTTTATGATTTCATTTTTAACCCATTTGTTATTTAGGAAGAATGTGTTTTTTAATTTCCATATATTTGTGAATTCCAAATTTTTTTTCTGTTATTGATTTCTAATCTCAGTAATGTTCAGAAAACAAACTTGCATTATTTCAGTGCTTGAAAATTAATTAAAGAAAGCAAGTGCTTAATTTTATTTACTAAATAGCTTTCTTTAATCCTGATTATTCAAATGAGCATCAGACAATATTGTACTCACAAAAAACCAAAAACGTACTTGTAAATACACATGGGACCATAAAATAAGGATTTAACACAGTGGGGATCAAGTAGGAGCACAGTGTGAATAGATACTCTCCTTGTATGTTTCCAACAATGTATTTTAAGAAATTAAATATTTCTTTTAAAATATATTAAAATTGGATGTTTTAGAATATTTTAAAATATTATTTATTTCTATAGTTTAATTTACTGGGGATTATTTCTTGTGTTTGTATGTACATATTGAACAGTTAAAACAACAGTATACATAAAACTTTGCATAGTATGATTCAAAAAAGTAAGTAAAAATATTTCTCATTTTCAGTATCTATTACAAAGTAGAACATAGCAATATGGAAAGCATTAGTCTCTTGTTTATAAATTCCAGTATATCTAGATTTTCTGTCTAATGTAGCTGGAACACTGACCATTGTGATATAATTTTTTTTTTCACATGAGGTTGGAATTATTATTATTTTTTTAACATCATTATTGGAGTATAATTGCTTTACAATGGTGTGTTAGTTTCTGCTGTATAACAAAGTGAATTAGCTATACATATACATATATCCCCATATGTCTTTGCTCTTGCATCTCCCTCCCACCCTCCCTATCCCATCCCTCTAGGTGGTCACAAAGCACCCAGCTGATCTCCCTGTGCTATGCGGCTACTTCCCACTAGCTACCTATTTTACGTTTGGTAGTGTATATATGTCCATGCCACTCTCTCACTTCGTCCCAGCTTACCCTTTCCTGCCCCGTGTCCTCAAGTCCATTCTCTACGTCTTTATTGCTGTCTTGCCCCTAGGTTCTTCAGAACCATTTTTTTTTTTTTTTTTTTTTTAGATTCCATATATATGTGTTAGCATATGGTATTTGTTTTTCTTGTTCTGACTTGCTTCACTCTGTATGACAGACTCTAGGTCCATCCACCTCACTACAAATAACTCAATTTTGTTTCTTTTTATGGCTGAGTAATATTCCATTGTACATATGTGCCACATCTTCTTTATCCATTCTTCTGTTGATGGACACTTAGGTTGGTTCCATGTCCTGGCTATTGTAAATAAAGCTGAAATGAACATTGTGGTACATGACTCTTTTTGAATTATGGTTTTCTCAGGGTATATGCCCAGTAGTGGGATTGCTGGGTTGTATGGTACTTCTATTTTTAGTTTTTTAAGGAACCTCCATATAGTTCTCCATAGTGGCTGTATCAATTTACATTCCCACCAACAGTGCAAGAAGGTTCCTTTTACTCCACACCCCCTCCAGCATTTATTGTTTGTAGAATTTTGATGATGGCCATTCTGACTGGTGTGAGGTGATACCTCATTGTAGTTTTGATTTGCATTTCTCTAATGATTAGTGATGTTGAGCATCCCTTCATGTGTTTGTTGGCAATATTTTCTTTGGACAAATGTCTATTTAGGTCTTCTGCCTATTTTTGGATTGGGTTGTTTGTTTATTTGATATTGAGTTGCATGAGCTGCTTATATATTTTGGAGATTAATCCTTTGTCAGTTGCTTCATTTGCAAACATTTTCTCCTATTCCGAGGGTTGTCTTTTCGTCTTCTTTATGTTTTCCTTTGCTGTGCAAAAGCTTGTAAGTTTCATTAGGTCCCATTTGTTTATTTTTGTTTTGATTTCCATTTCTCTAGGAGGTGGGTCAAAAAGAATCTTGCTGTGATTTATGTCATAGAATGTTCCTCCTATGTTTTCCTCTAAGAGTTTTATACTGTCTGGTCTTACATTTAGGTCTTTAATCCATTTTGAATTTATTTTTGTGTATGGTGTTAGGGAGTATTCTAATTTCATTCTTTTACATGTAGCTGTCCAGTTTTCCCAGCACCACTTACTGAAGAGGCTATCTTTTCTCCATTGTATATTCTTGCCTCCTTTATCAAAAATAAGGTGACCATAGGTGCGTGGGTTTATCTCTGGGCTCTCTATCCTGTTCCATTGATCTATATGTCTGTTTTTGTGCCAGTACAATACTGTCTTGAATACTGTAGCTTTGTAGTATAGTCTAAAATCTGGGAGCCTGATTCCTCCAGCTCTGTTGTTCTTTCTGAAGATTGCTTTGGCTATTCAGGGTCTTTTGTGTTTCCATACAAATTGTGAAATTTTTTGTTCTAGTTCTGTGAAACATGCCATTGGTAGTTTGATAGGGATTGCATTGAATCTGTAGATTGCTTTGGGTAATATAGTTATTTCCACAATGTTGATTCTTCCAATCCACGAACATGGTATATTTCTCCATCTATTTGTATCATCTTTAATTTCTTTCATCAGTGTCTTATAGTTTTCTGCATACAGGTCTTTTGTCTCCTTAGGTAGGTTTATTCCTATGTATTTTATTCTTTTTCTTGTAATGGTAAATGAGAGTGTTTCCTTAATTTCTCTTTCATAGTTTTCATCACTAATGTATAGGTATGCAAGAGATTTCTGTGCATTAATTTTGTATCCTGCTGCTTTACCAAATTCATTAATTAGCTCTAGTAGTTTTCTAGTAGCATCTTTAGGATTCTCTATGTATAGTATCATGTCATCTGGAAACAGTGAGAGCTTTACTTCATCATTTCCGATTTGGATACCTTTTATTTCTTTTTCTTCTCTGACTGCTGTGGCTAAAACTTCCAAAACTATGTTGAATAATAGTGGTGAGAGTGGACAACCTTGTCTTGTTCTGGATTTTAGGGGAAATGGTTTCAGTTTTTCACCATTGAGAACGATGTTTGCAGTGGGTTTGTCATATATGGCCTTAATTATGTTAAGGTGAGTTCCCTCTATGCCTACTTTCTGGAGGGTTTTTATCATAAGTGGGTGTTGAATTTTGTCGAAAGCTTTTTCTGCATCTTTTGAGATGATTATATGGTTTTTCTCCTTCAATTTGTTAATATGGTTTATCACACTGATAGATTTGCATATATTGGAGAATCCTTGCATTCCTGGGATAAACCCCACTTGATCATGGTGTATGATCCTATTAATGTGCTGTTGGATTCTGTTAGTATTTTGTTGAGGTTTTTTGCTTCTATGTTCATTAGTGATGTTGGCCTGTAGTTTTCTCTTTTTGTGACATCTTTTTCTGGTTTTGGTATCAGGGTAATGGTGGCCTCATAGAATGAGTTTGGGAGTGTTCCTCCCTCTGCTATATTTTGGAGGGGTTTGAGAAGGATAGGTGTTAGCTCTTCTCTAAATGTTTGATAGAATTCACCTGTGAAGACTTTAAATCACAGTTTCAATTTCAGTGCTTGTGATTGGTCTGGTTATATTTTCTGTTTCTTCCTGGTTCAGTCTCAGAAGGTTGTACATTTCTAAGAATCTGTCCATTTCTTCCAAGTTGTCCATTTTATTGGCATAGAGTTGCTTGTAGTAATCTCTCATGATCGTTTGTATTTCTGCAGTGTCAGTTGTTACTTATTCTTTTTCATTTCTAATCCTATTGATTTGAGACTTCTCCCTTTTTTACTTGATGAGTCTGGCTAATGGTTTATCAATTTTGTTTATCTTCTCAAAGAACCAGCTTTTAGTTTTATTGATCTTTGCTATTCTTTTCTTCATTTCTTTTTCATTTATTTCTAATTTGATCTTTATGATTTCTTTCCTTCTGCTAACTTTCAGGGGTTTTTTGTTCTTCTTTCTCTAATTGCTTTAGGTGTAAGGTTAGGTTATTTGAGATGTTTCTTGCTTCTTGAGGTAAGATTGTATTGCTATAAACTTCCCTCTTAGAACTGCTTTTGCTGAATCCCATAGGTTTTGGGCTCTTGTGTTTTCATTGTCATTTGTTTCTAGGTATTTTTTGATTTCCTCTTTGATTTCTTCAGTGATCTCTTGGGTATTTAGTAACGTATTGTTTAGCCTCCATGTGTTTGTATATTTTACAGTATTTTTTTCCTGTAATTGATATCTATTCTCATAGTGTTGTGGTTGGAAAAGACACTTGATACGATTTCAATTTTCTTAAATTTACCAAGGCTTGATTTGTGACCCAAGATATGATCTATCCTGGAGAATGTTCCATGAGCACTTGAGAAGAAAGTGTATTCTGTTGTTTTTGGATGGAATGTCCTATAAATATCAAGTCCATCTTGCTTAATTTGTCATTTAAAGCTTGTGTTTCCTTATTTATTTTCATTTTGGATCATCTGTCCATTAGTGAAAGTGGGGTGTTAAAGTCCTCTACTATCATTGTGTTACTGTCAATTTCCCCTTTTATGGCTGTTAGCATTTGCCTTATGTATTGAGGTGCTCCTATGTTGGGTGCATAAATATTTACAAATGTTATATCTTCTTCTTGGATTCATCATTATGTAGTGTCCTTCTTTGTCTCTTGTAATAGTCTTTATTTTAAAGTCTATTTTGTCTGATATGAGAATTGCTACTCCAGCTTTCTTTTGATTTCCATTTGCATGGAATATCTTTTTCCATCCCCTCACTTTCAGTCTGTATGTGTCCCTAGGTCTGAAGTGGGTCTCTTGTAGACAACATATATACTGGTTGTGTTTTTGCATCCATTTAGCCAGTCTATGTCTTTTGGTTGGAGCATTTAATCTATTTACATTTAAGGTAGTTATTGATATGTATGTTCCTATTACCATTTTCTCAATTGTTTTCGGTTTGTTGTTATAGGTCTTTTCCTTCTCTTGTGTTTCCTACCTAGAGAAGTTCTTTTAGAATTTGTTGTAAAGCTCATTTGGTGGTGCTGCTGAATTCTCTTAGCTTTTGCTTATCTGGAAAGCTTTTAATTTCTCCATCAAACCTGGATGAGGTCCTTGCTGGTTAGAGTAATCTTGGTTGTAGGTTTTTCCGTTTAATCACTTTATATATGTCCTGCCACTCCCTTCTGGTTTGCACAGTTTCTGCTGAAAGATCAGCTGTTAACCTTATGGGGATTCCCTTGTATGTTATTTGCTGTTTTTCCCTTTCTGCTTTCAATATTTTGTCTTTGTATTTAATTTTTGACAGTTTGATTAATATGACTCTTGGAGTGTTTCTCCTTGGATTTATCCTGTATGGGACTCGCTGCTTCCTGGACTTGATTGGCTGTTTCCTTTCCCATATTAGGGAAGTTTCCAACTATAATCTCTTCAAATATTTTCTCAGTCCCTTTCTTTTTCTCTTCTTTTTCTTGGACCCCTATAATTCGAATGTTGGTGTGTTCAATGTTGTCCCAGAGGTCTCTGAGACTGTCCTCAATTGTTTTCATTCTTTTTTTTTACTCTGCTCTGCAGTAGTTATTTCCACTATTTTATCTTCCAGGTCACTTATCCATTCTTCTGCCTCAGTTATTCTGCTATTGATTCCTTCGAGAGAATTTTAAATTTCATTTATTGTGTTGTTTATCATTGTTTGTTTGATCTTTAGTTCTTCTAGTTCCTTGTTAAACGTTTGTATTTTCAAATACAACCCTTGTATTTTCTCCATTCTATTTCCAGCATTTTGGATATCTTTACTATCATGACTGAATTATTTTTCAGGTAGACTGCCTATTTCCTCTTCATTTATTTGGTCTGGTGGGTTTTTACTTTGCTCCTTCATCTGCTGTATGTTTCTCTGTCTTCTCATTTTGCTTAGCTTACTGTGTTTGGGGTCTCCTTTTCGCAGGCTGCTGCTTCGTAGTTTCCATTGTTTTTGGTGTCTGCCCCCAGCGGCTAAGGTTGGTTCAGTGGGTTGTGTAGTCTTCCTGGTGGAGGGGACTCGTGCCTGTGTCCTGGTGGATGAGGCTGGATCTAGTCTTTCTGGTGTGCATGACCGCATCCAGTGGTGTGTTTTGGAGTGTCTGTGGCCTTATTATGATTTTAGGCAGCCTATCTGCTAATGGATGGGGTTGTGTTCCTGTCTTGCTAGTTGTTTGGCATGGCGTGTCCAGCACTGTAGCTTGCTCGCTGTTGATTGGAGCTGGGTCTTAGCGTTGAGATGGAGATCTCTGGGAGAGCTTTCGCCATTTGATATTACATGGAGCTGGGAGGTCTCTGGTGGACCAATGTCCTGAACTTGGCTCTCCCACCTCAGAGGCACATGCCTGACACCTGGTCAGAGCACCAAGACACTGTCAGCCACATGGCTCAGAAGAAAAGGGAGAAGAAAAAGAAAGAAAGAAAGAAAAGAAATAAATAAAAAGAAATAAAGTTATTAAAATAAAAAATAAAAAAATTAATAAAAATTAATAAAATTAAAAACTAATAACAAAAAAGAAAGAAAGAAGAGAGCAACCAAACCAAGAAACAAATCCACCAATGATAACAAGCTGTAAAAACTATACTAAACTAACAAACAAACAAAAAAACGATCAGACTGAATACTAGGGCAAATGGTAAAAGCAAGCTATACAGACAAAATCACACAATGAAGCATACACAAACACACTCACAAAAAGAGAAAAAGGAAATATATATATATATATATATATATATATGTATAAAAATAAAAAAGGAAGAGAGGAACCAAATCAATAAACAAATCTACCAATGATAATAAACTCTCTATACTAAAGTAAGATAAACACAAAACCAGAAACAAATTAGATGCAGAAAGGTAACCCCAAGTCTACAGCTGCTCCCAAAGTCCACTGCCTCAATTTTGGGATGATTCTTTGTCTATTCAGGTATTCCACAGATGCAGGGTACATTAAGTTGATTGTGGAGATTTAATCCACTGCTCCTGAGGCTTCTGGGAGGAATTTCTCTTTCTCTTATTTGTTTGCACGTCTCCTGGGGTTCAGCTTTGGATTTGGCCCCGCCTCTGCGTGTAGATCACCCAAGGGCGTCTGTTCTTCACTGAGACAGGACGGGGTTAAAGTAGCAGCTGATTAGGGGGCTCTGTCTCACTGAAGCCTGGGGGAGGGAGGGGTACGGAGTGCTGGGCGAGCCTGCAGCAGCAGAGGTCGATGTGACATTGCAACAGCCTGAGGTGTGCCATGTGTTCTCCTGGGGAACTTGTCCCTGGATCATGGGATCCTGGCAGTAGCGGGCTGCACAGCCTCCCAGGAGGGATGTTGTTAATAGTGACCTGTGCTTTCACACAGGTTTCTTGGTGGCTGCAGCAGCAGCCTTAGCGTTTCATGCCCGTCTCTGGTGTCTGTGCTTATCGCCGCAGCTCACGCCCATGTCTGGAGCTTGTTTAGGGGATCCTCTGAATCCCCTCTCCTCGTGCACCCCAAAACAATGGTCTCTTGCCTCTTAGGCAGGTCCAGACTTTTTCCCGGACTCCCTCCCAGCTAACTGTGGTGCACTAGCCCCCTCAGGCTGTGTTCATGCAGCCAACCCCAATCCTCTCCCTGGGATCTCAACTCCCGGAGCCTCAGCTCCCAGCCCCCACCCGCCCCAGTGGGTGAGCAGACAAGCCTCTCTGGCTGCTTAGTGCTGGTCAGCACCAATCCTCTGTGTGGGAATCTCTCCACTTTGCCCTCTCCACCTGTTACTGTGCTCTCCTCTGTGGCTCCGAAGCTCCCCCCACCCCAACCAACCCCGTCTCTGCCAGTGAAGGGGCTTCCTAGTGTGTAGAAACTTTTCCTCCTTCACAGCTCCCTCCCAGAGGTGCAGGTCCCATCCCTATTCTTTTGTCTCTGTTTTTTCTTTTTTCTTTTGCCCTACCCAGGTACATGGGGAGTTTCTTCTGGGAAGTCTGAGGTCTTCTGCCAGCATTCAATAGGTGTTCTGTAGGAGTTGTTCCACATGTAGATGTATTTTTGATGTATTTGTGGTGAGGAGGATGATCTCCACGTCTTACTCCTCCGCCATCTTGAAGGTCTCCCTCTGGAATTATTTTTTACAGATAAAAAAAATCAAACATACCTCTGATACCACTTCAGTTATCTAGGTTATGAATTCATGAAATTTTAAAATAAATGTAGAAGTTCTTTAAGACAAAATGTTTCCAATAGATTGAGAAGGCAATGTTTGTCATATCACATAACTCACTTAAATCTAAAGCAAAAACTTGGAACTTTTCATGATAGAAATTTGTTAGATTTTGAAACTGTTAGAAAACTCTTCTATGAGAAATAGTTCAGTAGCTTATTGAAAATATTTACTTTTTAAAAAGGTTCTCATAATTTTCTAACAAAATTTTCATAACTGAAATAATATTTTGTTTTACTGACTCTACATCTGTGATATCTGTTTTATAAGCCAGGTTGGCTAGACTAAGTTACCAGTTATTCAGTCAAACATCAATCTAGTTGTTGCTGTGGAGGTATTTTGCAGATAAAATTAACATCAGTTTAACTAAGGGAAATTATCCTGGTTGATTTTGCTGGGCCTGAAGAAATCAGTTAGAAGGCTTTACAATATCACTGAGTTTTCACCAAGAGAGATAGAGAGGAAGAGGAAAATAAACAGACAGAAATTCTACCTGTGAACAACAGCTTTCACCTGTGCCTATAATTGTAAGTCTGTTTATGATTATCTTCCTTATACACACACACACATACGTGCAGACACACACACACATACGTAACAACACATACACACTATCTCTATATAGTTTATATATACACTCATACATACATATCCTATTGCTTCCCTTTCTGTAGTTGACAGGTGATTGATACACCATCTAGGAATGTTTTCTGCAAGAATTCCTACAATTTTTTCCATCTCTACCAAAATTTGTACCTAGTTTTTTCCATTCTATTTTTGTCCTTACTTTATAGTTTTAATAGTAGCTTCTGCAGTACCATTTGGTCTACATTCTGCAGTTGGTCTATTTTGTTAAACTAGAAAGTAACTTAAACATATTTTAGGTAAAATAATATTTCAATTTAATTGTCAATTAAAATTTACATAGGTAAAACTGTAACTTGTGCTGTGTTCATAAAATATTCAAATAAACACAATGGTATAATATTGCTTAGAAAGCATTACTTGAATGGAATCAATTCATTTACATTGACTAGTTTTGTGATATGTTTATATGTAATAATAGAAACAATGCAAGTCCACAATAATGTAACACTAATATCTTACATGATTCAGTAGTTAGAGGGAAATGTATTTCTAGCAAAACAATGAACTTTTGTTTCTTTAGTAAAATATTTACATTTCTTCAGCTTTTAAATTTAAATTTAAGTAAACAAAAATTAATAATTTTGTTCCTCCATCAAGGTAGTTAAACTTCTGTTGCTCAATTGACAATAATAAATGCTTTCTACTGTATTGAACAACACAGACTTAGAAGATAATATTGGCTTATTATAATTATACTTGGTATTTTAACAACTGATTTAGTTTGCCCTCCCAACTTTGTATACAACAACTACTAGTATTGTTAAAAGCATGCAATCTGGAATCTGACTTCCTAGGACCAGATCCAAACTCCAAGTATTAGGTAAAATTATGACTAATGTAATTGCTACTATTAAATTATGTACTGATGTATTCCTAACTGTAGTTTTATATGAGAGAGATCAAATACACCAAACACAGAAAAAAACTATTGCTTAAAAATGTCCACGTGATTTAAATGAAAAATCATTAAAGTGATGTCAAGAATTCCCAATTAATCCTTATTTCGGTTTAAACCTAGTTAGAATCATAACAGGGTTTTGTCTCTGAGTGAAATTCACAATCTAATTCTAAAATTAATTTAGGAAGCAAAAGCAAAATCAAAGCAATACAAAGACAATTTGGAAGGAGTAGAAAAGAGGAATGATTTGCAAGAGAAATATATTAGATATAATGATTAAAATCATTTGATAATGAAATAAAAATGGATCCTTGGGATTATGAAAAAATACATAATGTTATAGCAGTTAGCAACTTTGTTGGGGAAGGTAAGGGAATAACACACTTCTGCCTCATCCCATTCACAGACATAAATTTCAAATCACTTAAATGTCAGAACAATGACAAAATTAAAAAACAAACTGATGAAAACATGAGAAGATTATGGAAAACTATGTTTAAAATCTTGGAGCAGGTTATAATTTGTTAATTAAAAAAGAAAAGCTAGGGGCTTCCCTGGTGGTGCAGTGGTTGAGAATCTGCCTGCCAGTGCAGGGGACACGGGTTCGAGCCCTGGTCTGGGAAGATCCCACATGCCGCAGAGCAGCTGGGCCCGTGAGCTACAATTACTGAGCCTGCGCGTCTGGAGCCTGTGCTCCGCAACAAGAGAGGCTGCGATAGTGAGAGGCCCGTGCACTGTGATGAAGAGTGGTCCCCGCTTGCCACAACTAGAGAAAGCCCTCATACAGAAATGAAGACCCAACACAGCCATAAATAAATAAAATAAAAATAAATAAAAATTAAAAAAAAAGAAAAGCTATAAAATAAAAGAAATAGAAAAATAAAGGTTCCAGTATCAGGAAGGAAGGATAACCTATAACTGTTGATCCTAAAGATATTAAAAATACAAAGTTATATTATGATTGACTCAATGTGAATAAATTTGGTAGTTTAAATGGACAAATTCCTAGAAAGATGCTACCAAATCTCACTGAAGAAAAAATTTGATAACCTGAATATCCATATATATATTTTAAAATTTATAATTAAAAAATCTTCCAACAAGGAAAGCCACTGCTCAGATTGCTTCATGTTGGATTCTACCAAACATTTCAGGGGGAACACACACACACACACACACACACACACACACACACACACACACACACACACACAAGCTTCCAGAAAATAGAAAAGGAAAGAACACTTTTTGACTCATTTTATAAGTTAACTTCATCTTGATACCAAAATTAGACAAAAATCATATAAGCAAACTGAAGACTGATATGCCTCATGAATATAAATGTAAATATCCTTAACAAAGTATTAAGTCAAATATAGAAAGTTATAAAAAGGATCATATATTATGATCAAGTACGGTTTCCTCTAACAATGCAAGGTTCATTTAACATTCAAAAAATAATTGTTTAGCATTACATGAGCAGACGAAGAAAGACAATTTATGACTATTTCACTAGGTATAGATAAAAACATTTGACAAAATTCAACAGCAATTTGGTCATTTTGGGAAAATTAACACAGATATACATTTATGCACTTCTCTGAATATTTACTGTAATTTTTTAAAAAAATATTTATTTATTTATTTGGTTGCACCGGGTCTTATTTATTTATTTATTTTTATATTTATTTTTGGCTGTGTTGGGTCTTCGTTTCTGTGAGGGCTTTCTCTAGTTGCGACAAGCGGGGGCCACTCTTCATCGCGGTGCGCAGGCCTCTTCACTATCGCGGCCTCTCTTGTTGCGGAGCACAGGCTCCAGACGCGCAGGCTCAGTAATTGTGGCTCACGGGCCCAGT
Organism: Balaenoptera physalus; assembly: GCF_965194825.1. Taxonomy (NCBI): domain Eukaryota; kingdom Metazoa; phylum Chordata; class Mammalia; order Artiodactyla; family Balaenopteridae; genus Balaenoptera; species Balaenoptera physalus. The sequence continues at coordinate 78,336,299 of NC_138886.1, read as the reverse complement.
CGCTCCGCGGCATGTGGGATCTTCCCAGACCAGGGCTCGAACCCGTGTCCCCTGCATTAGCAGGCAGGCTCTCAACCACTGCGCCACCAGGGAAGCCCCTGTAATTTTTAACAATTCAAAAAATAGGTAAGGTGACTGTTAAATGACAGTGATGGATGGATGTCTAGTTAAAATATATGAAAATGTTATGTATAAGACTTTGCTCTCATACTTGTTTTCTCACTTGTAAAACTATGTTCACAGAGGAATTACTTTCTCAGATAGAACGTACCTGGAAGATCAGTAAGCTTTTCTTCTTTGGGAAGATAGTGAGTTTGTTGCAATGTGTTGAACCTGAGGTACCTGTGGAGAATTAAGTATTCAGGATATTAGAGATGTAGGACTTGGAAGAAGGTTGGAATGCGGATAGCTATATCATATGTGTCATTCTATAAAATGTGTGTTTAGAAAAATGGATGTTGTTTCAATTGGCTAAGGAAAGTACTTAGAATAAGAGAAAAAGAAGACCCAGATGTAAATCATTAAAATGACCAAAAGTATAAGGAATATGACAGGGTAAAAAAAAGTGAGAAGAAGGCATAGTGAAATAGAAAAATATAAGTTTTAATCTTTTGAAGTCTAATAAAGAGATCATTTCAAGGGAAAGACAAAACAAACATTATTAACATCAAGTAAAGTAATAAATATGTAAAGGCTATAATTATGTAGAAAGCAGACAGATTTAAGCACATCTATTTCAGTGGGATGGTGTTGAGTTTGGGGTGTGTTGAGAAGTGAGAAGATGAGAAATAATGGAAGTAGCAGTAGTTAATGAAAGTCTCAGTAGTTAGATTTTAAGGGAAGGTTTAACAAATGAATTTGATAAAGGTAACTTATGCACAGAAAGTTATTTTTTTCCTTTTCTTTGAAAATTTTGTTATTACGAAGGGAGACTTCTTGTTAAAAAGCTAAGTTTGTATTGATTTAATTTCTCTAAGCCTCCTCTTTGAAACTTTCTTATAGCAACAAATAAAGGAAGAAATAAAGAAGGAAGGGAAGGAGGGAGGGAAAAAGGAAGGAAGGGAGGGAGGGAGGAAGGAAGGAAGGGAATAATTTTAATCTTTTAACAAACAGGAAAAGAGCTGTCATCCAAATCACAGTGTTACTTGTATGTGCCATATACTGGAGTTGATGTATCAAAATAAAGCAGATACTGTGGTAGGACACATACTGCCTCAGGTCTTAAACAGTAAAGCCAATTATTATACAATTAAATGTCAACAAACAGAAATATATATCCAATGATTATTGATTAGAATAGATCAAGGAGCATGGACAAGACCCAATGCAAAGATGTAATTCTACATGAATACATGACTGGGAAGGGGAGATAATACCATGTTTCATACTCTCTGACTCAGACTTCCGGATATTCCCAAAGTGAACAAAGGAAAGATAAGGCAGCATTGGCCACATAACAATATCAAGGGTTTGTGGATACAAGAAGCTTTTCAGAGCCACAGTGAATACTTGAATACTGAAAATTGAGTGGAGATGTGTTCCTAGGGCAAAGGAAATAATACTTGGCGAGAAGTTGTTGTATATAACAATATGAATTGAAACTGTGATATATCCTCCCACCATTCATCAGAATAGTTTTGAGGAAAACTGCCCTCATTCAAAAAATGAGTAATATTGACAAAAGAACTTTCAAGAAACTTATGCAGTGATGTTAAGGGAAAAAAGGCAGGAGCAAACACTTGATGAAAGAAGTGAAGATGAAAGATATTTTTTTCCATTATGATTTTCAGTGAAATAAGAGCGGAGTTCAGAGAAAACATCTCTAAAATTTCAAAGAAATTCTAGGCTTAAATTTTTTTTCCAAGATGAGTTACATGGCCTCAAAATGAGATTCTGAGAAAACAGAGATTAAAAGTAAAGGTGAAAATATAAATATTTGTATAAAAATTAAAATGTTAAGAAGAGCTGAATGGTAATTTGGGAGCAGTAAAGCACATATGATGGTAAATACAGTCAGGAGTATGGTGGAAAGGACAGAGGAAATTATAAGACTTTAAATGGGGGAGGAGCAACCTATGTAATAATTTGGGGTAGATAATAAGTGTAGAAAACTACAAATATAGAATAAATACAAAACTGGTGTTCTGAAGAAGAAAGAAAATGAAACTAAAAATATGTATATTTAAAGATATAAAAGAGAGATGTTACTGGGAATGGTGGAGTAAGGACCTCCGGATTTCTCTTCTTTACAAAAAGCAGTGAAAATATTGGCAAAAATTGTCATAATCAACTTTTTCAGTACTTGGGAAGTTAACTAAAATGTGCAACAATGCTGGGAGCATTTCTTCAAAAAATGGTTAAATCTAGGTAAGAATAGTGAGCTTTGTAACTTTGTAACTTTTGTAATAGTGGCATTGTAACTGTTTCTATTCCAGTTCCTGTCTCCTCAGTTCTGGGATAGGTTTGAAATTAATGCATATATGTGGAATCTAGAAAAATGGCACAGATGAACCTATTTGCAGGGCAAGAACAGAGACGCAGATGGAGAGAACGGGCGGGTGGACGCAGAGGGGAAAGGGGAGGGTGGGATGAATTGGGAGATTAGAATTGACATATATGCGCTACCATGTATAAAATAGATGCTAGTGGGAACCTGCTGTACAGCACAGGAAGCTCAGCTTGGTGCTCTGTGATGACCTAGATGGGTGGGATGGGGGGTGGTGAGAGGGAGGTCCAAGAGGGAAGGGATATATGTATACATATAGCTGATTAACTTTGTTGTACAGCAGAAACTAACATAACATTGTAAAGCAATTATACTAAAAAAAAAACCCAAAAAAACAAAAAAAATCAACAGCCTGAAATGATTATGAAAACCAGCAGCCACTGGAGGGAACGGAACAGAATTGAAGCTCCTCCAAACCCCCATATCCAGAGTGTGGTCATTATTGGACCTGCATAACAATTTCCTGTAAAACCCAGCTCACCAGGCTTTTCTTTATTTGACCTTACTGAGAGATGTTCCAGAGCTAACAATAGCCTTTATCTCGGGTGTGTTTTTTCAAAAGCAGTCAGTAGTAACTGGTTAACAATGCAGCTGCCTGAGACAGTGATAACAGTTGAGGAAAATGTAAGGCTGATGATTATTTAAAATGAAAAAATCTCTGGAAAGAGATGTCTAAAGGGGCTTGGAAAAGTTTCAACATATTCCTAGGAATTTAGAAGGTCACATTCGTGTGTAAGACTGTGCATTTCCAGAGGTGTGTGTATGCTGAGGAAAGAACTGAGAAGAAACTTAGCTCTCCTTTCTGGCTGACCTTGAGTCTCTGTGCAGGCAAAAAGTGAAATCTAACCAGAGCCATAAACTGCCTGTCTGAGCATTGAAGGTATGCCCTAAAATGCACACAGAGTCCCTTGGTAAATGCTAGAAGAATTATTTGATTGAGGCATTTAGCATAATCTTGGTTCAATCACTAGCTGACCCTTAATCTAAGTTGAGACTTCAGTAGCTATAGCTGACAAAGAATATAGACTTGACAGAATTAGTTCAGGAAAGCACCCTAATAAGTAAACAGCAATAACAACAAACCCTGGGGAGGGGGGAGAATCTTCATTCCAAAATTGCCACATGTTATTTAAAATTTCAATTTTTCAACAAAAGAAAAACATGTGAGATAGGTAACAGAACAAGAAATTATTGCCCATACATAGGTAATAATGTAGTCAATGGAAACTATCCTGGAGGAAAGCCAAATATTAGACTTACTAAACAAAAAATTTAAGTTGACTGTTTTAACTGTGTTCAAAAACTAAAGGAAACAATTTCTGAAGAATTAATGGAAAATAGGATTATCTCAATAAATAGAGAATATCAGTAAAGAGATAGAAATTATAAAATAGAGCCAAGTAGAAATTATTGAGTTGGAAAGTACAAGAGCTAAAATTAAAAATTCACTGTAGACTCAACAGTAGATTTGAGCTAACAAAGAATGGGTGACCTTGAAGATAAATCAACTTATAATATCCAGTCTTAGGAATTAAGAGAGAAATAATGAAGAAAAATGGACAGAACTTCAGAGACCTGTGGGACAACAATGAACATACAAACATGCACAGCGGAGTCTCAGAAGAAGAAGAGAGGGAGAAAGGAGCAGAAAGAATGAAGAAATAAGGCTGAAAAATTGCTGAATTGGATTGAAAGTAAAAGGGTGGAAAGAATATATAGCATGCAAACAGTAATTTGAAAAAGAGCTGGCATAACAATACTAATGTTAGGCAAAAGAGATTTTAAGACAAAGTTGTTACTACATGTCAATAGGACATTTTAAAATGATAAAAGCGTCAGTCAAGAAGATATACCATTTATAAACTGTATAAGTGTAACCAACGTCAGAGTACCAAAATATATGAAGCAAAATTACAGAATTGAGGAGAGAAATTGAAAATTCAGTAAAATTCAGTACACCACTTTTGATAACAAATAGAATAAATAGGCAGATCAACAGCAAACTAGAAGACTTGAGCAATACAATACCCTAACACAATTAAACCTAAGGGACACATATAGAACATTCCACGCAATGTCACCAGGGTACACATTCTTGTCCAATGTACATGGAACTTTCTTCAGGATAGACTATATGTTAGGTCATGAAACATATCACAAATATAAAAAGATTGAAATTATACAAGGTATGTTCTCATCCCATAGGGTAAGGAAGTTAGAAAATAGCAGAAGGAAATTTGGTAAATTTACAATTATGTGGACATTAAATACGACAATCATAAAAACAATGAGTCAAAGAGGAAATCACAATAGAGATTAGAAAATATCTTGATATTAATGAAAACAAAACACAACATACCAAAACTTATTGAATATACTTAAAGTAGTGCTGATAAAGAAATTTATTTTTAACTGGCTTTATTAAAGAAAATAGATAAATCGATAATCTAAATACCCATGTTAAGAAACTAGAAAAATAAAGGCAGACTATACTCAAAATAAATAGAAGAAAGGAAATAATAAAGATCAAAATAAAAAAAAAAACATGAAATAGAGAATAGAAACACAATAAAGATGTCAAGAAAGCAAAAGTTACATGAAAAATTAATGAAGTTTACAACGCTTTAGTTAACTGATAAGCACTTGTGTTTAAATAAATGGGATAATTTGCAGATGTAGGTACATTTACATGTTTGGTGGTTGAGGAGGTTTATATCTTACAACTCCAGATAACTGTATAGCATATAATGTAAAATAATTCTATGCCAGTAAGAGAGACATATGGGGTGGGGATCAGGATGATACATGGAGATTCGACAAGAGTGGCTAAGCGTAACAGCCATTGCACTTTGTAATTCAGGGACCCCAAAACTGTAGTAGAATTTATAGGCAGGTAGGTTAATGATCATGAATATGTATCATCTACTCATCTATTGTGGGATTTTACCCATCAGTACAAAACTGCCCTAGTATGAGCACAGAAATTTTAGGTATTTGATGTTTTTTTTCCCCAAATTTCTTTTCCTTTTAAAAAATTTATTTAATTACTTATTTTTGGTTCAACAAGATGAGTTAAAAGGAGTGGTAGAGTATTGCTATTGAGAAACTGAGACTCAAGGATTAATTTGTAGAAGAGCATAGCTAATAAGTGATAGAGCTGAAATGTGAATGTAGAGACTGACAAAAAGAAAAAAACCATATAAACACCTCGCCACTCTTCTTCCAGTAGGAAAACTGCTGTGGACTAACGTGGCAGCTACTGCTCAGATTCCATCATCGTGTTTCTTTCTCTGTTTAAGAACACAGGCAGGTAATTGTTTTGATAGGCTCTCTCACCCTGAGTGTAGAAAACACTTATCTTTATGATGGTGCCAATACAGTGATTCACCCATACTTTTCTAAGGCCATTTGTGAGTCATTATGCAGAACCATAATGCACAGAAGTAAGTTTTTGAGCAACAAAGCAAAAACATATGAATAAATACACTGCACAGGAATGTCAGAAGATCAGGGACAGCAGATGTGCACAATAGACTATTAAAACTACTTTTGGAGTTCTAAAGTGTAATGTAGCAGATACAGTGTGCATTATTTTAATTGAACAACATAAGGAAAATAAACCCTACACCGGAACAGATTCATCTTCCAATAGAGCAGTTATAAATACGTTTGTATTTCACATTATTTTATGTAATAATATTGCAGCATTAAAGTCATAAGGAATATTATAGGCTTTAGTTCTTGAATAGTCATTTTGTAATGCCTATATGATCTACTTAGCTTATTCAGTTTTGTATTAAAATAATCAGTTAATAATGGAGATTCCCAATAAGCGGTCTTGACATAGTAGTAGGTATAATGTAAGTATAAATCAATTCTGCAAAGCTCTACTAAAAAAAGACCAAAGAGTAAAGGTTTACAGCTTGCCCATGCAGTTATTTATGGGTGGATAGTTTATGTTCTAGGGGAAGAAAATAACAAGCCTTTCAGTAGACGTCTGGACCAATTACTCTCTTTATCCCCCTGTTTGAACCACAGTCCAGGGCATCTTTTGATACATTTTTTTTTTAGAACCTGACATGAATATTCACTTAAGGAGATAATTAGATGTACAAATGGTCAATTTGGTGCAAAATTCCCTGTGCTTCTATACATATGATCACTTTATGTGTTATCTTTCATTCTTCCTAGGATTCAAAGTAAATATAGGATATATAACTGTGATAAATTGGAATGGACTAATAGGAGCTCAATAACAAAAAAATAGAGTGAAGGCAATATAGCATTAGGTACAGGGTGTGTACTCCAAATATTCTAGTGCCATCAGTAAGTTTAATGTGCAAATTTTATATTATAAATATCATCAAATCTCAATATACCATATTTGGAGGGATGGTGCTGTGATGAAGTTGTTTCTAGTCATCAACTGTTATTTGTATCATTAATTTAGCAAAGTAGCACTACTATTTTTCCAGGCTTATTGAGGTATAATTCACATATAACATTATAAGTTTACAGTGTACAGCATGTTGGTTTGATATTGTGAAATGATTACCAGAGTAGCATTAGCTAATATTGCCATCATATAGTCACCATTTCTTTTTTTGTTGTGATAACATTTAAGATCTCCTCTCTTAGAAACCTCCAAGTATATAATATAGTATTATCAATTATAATCACCATGCTGTATATTAGATCCTCAGAAATTATTTGTCTTATAACTCGAAGATTGTACCCTTTGACCAACATCTCATTTCTCTTACCTTCCAACTCATGGCAGCGCCTCCCCCCATCCTACTTTCTGATTCTATAGAGTTTGTCTTTTTTTTTTAAATTTCCACACATAAGTACATACAGTATTTGTCCTTCTCTAACTTACTTCACACTTATTTCACTTATTTCATAATGTGCTCTAGGTCCATCCATGTTGTCACAAATGGCAGGATTTTCTTCTTCTCAAGGCTGAATAATATTCCATTGTACATATATTCCACATCTTCTTTATTCATTCATCTGTAGATGAACACTTAGATTGTTTCTATATCTTGGCTATTGTAAATAATGTTTCAGTGAACATGGGAATATAATATCTCTGAGACAGTGATTTTATTTCCTTTTGGTAATTACACAGAAGTAGGATTGTTGGATCATATGGTAGTTCTATTTTTTTAAATTATTTTTTTAGTAGCTGCTATGCTATTTGCCATTTTTTAGTAGCTGCTATGCTATTTTCCACCAACTGGTGTAAGGTGGTATCTCATTGTGTCTTTTAGTGGCATCTCCCTGATGATTAGTGATGTTGAGTATCTCTTCACATAAATATCAACCATTTGTATGTCTTCTTTTGAAAAATATCTATTTGGTTTCTCTGCCCATTTTTAAAAATCATTGGTTGCTTCTTTGCTATTGAGTTATATGAGTTCCTTTTTTATTTTGGATTATTAACCCTTTATCAGGTATGTGATTTGCAGATGTTATCTTCCATTCTGTAGGTTGCCTTTTCATTTTGTTAATTACTTCCAATGCTTATACTTTCAGTGTTATATCCAAAGAATCTGCTGCTAAGACCAATGTCAAGAAGCTTTTGCCTTATTTTCCAGTAGGAGTTTTACAGGTTCAGTTCTTATGTTTAAGTCTTTAATTTATTTCAAGTTAATTTTTGTGACTGGTGTGAGTTAGGGGTCTAATTTCATTTTACTGCTATGATATCTAGTTTTTCCAGCACAGTTTACTGAAGAGACTATCATTTCCCCATTGAGTATTCTTGGCTCTCTTGTCAAATTTTTATTGACTGTATATGTGGGAGTTTAGTTCTGAGATCTTTTCTCCTCTATTGGTCTATGTCTATTTTTATGCCAGTACCATACAGTTTTAATATCTGTAGATTTGTAATATAGTTTGAAATCAGGACATGTGATGCCTCCAGCTTTATTTCCTTTCTCAGCTTTGCTTTGGATATCTAAGGTCTTTTGTTGTCCTGTACAAATTTTAGATTTTGTTTTTGATTCCTGTGAAAAATGCCATAGGAATTTTAATAGGAATTGCATTGAATCTATAGATGGCTTTGGATAGTTTGAATATTTTAATAATATTAATGTTTCTTGGGCCTTTGGTGATATTAGGTAATATCCTCACATACTAGTAAGATTCAGAATGTAAAAGGGAGGACACAACATTTTCCCTATCAGGCACATACTGTCCTATTCACTGAGGAGGGAAAAATAAGTTTTCCTATATAACAGATGATGGATCACTATAGTGGGGCAACAGTATGATTCTGATTGTTAGTGTTTTGTATTTACATACCTCCATAATTCACATGTTCATTTACTGTTTTTGTATTCAATTTTTGTATTTAATATTTGTTCCTATTAAGTTTATTAAGTTTATTTTTTAGTATTCTATTTTGGAAAGGGATTAGCCTCATAAAAATATTTTTAATGTGAAATATATTATTGTTGACTTACAGATATAGTGTTTTATAGAATATCTCTAGAGTTTATTCATCTTGAACAACTGAAACTTTACGTCCATTGATTAGTAACTTGCTTTTCTCACTCTTTCCAGCCCCTTGAAACCACCATTTTACTCTTTGAGTCTATGAATTTTACTATTTAGATCCCTTATGTAAGTGGAATCATGAAGTATCTGTCTTTCTGTGACTGGCTTATTTCACTTACCAGAATGTACTCAAGATTCATGCATGTTGTGGCATGTTGCAAAATCCCATTCCTTTTTTTTTTTTTTTTAATGTCCAGTATTTTATTTTATTTTATTTTATTTTTTTTAAACATCTTTATTGAAGTATAATTGCCTTACAATGGTGTGTTAGCTTCTGCTTTATAACAAAGTGAATCAGTTATACACATACCCATTCCTTTTTAAAAGCTGAGTAGTATTTCATTTATGTATATACCACATTTTCTTTATTCATTCATCTGTCAGTGGACATTTAGTTTGCTTCCACATTTTGACTATTGTGAGTAGTGCTGCAGTGAACATTGGCATGCTAATATCTCTTTGATATCATGATTTAAATTATTTTAGGTTAATATGTAGAAGTGGTATTGTAGGATCATATGGTAGTTCTATTTTTAATTTTTTGAGCATCCTCCCATACTATTTTCCATAGAGGATACACCATTTTGTATTCCCATCAACAGTATATAAGGGTTCCAGTTTCTCTATATCCTCACCAACACTTGTTACCTTTTGGTATTTTAGTAATAGCCATCCTGATAGATGGGAGGTAATATCTTATTGTGGTTTCAATTTGTATTTCCCTGATAACTAATGCCATTGATCTCTTTTTTTCATATATATGTTAGCCATTTGTATGTCTTCTTTGGAGATATATACTTTGGCCCATTTTTAATTGGGCTATTAGTTTTTTGTGTTTTTTGTTTGTTTTGTTTTTACTCTTGTGTAGCAGTTCCTTACATATTTTGGAGATAAAACTGTTATCAGATATATGGTTTACAAATATTTTCCCACATCATAGGTTGTCTTTTCACTCTGTGGGCAGTTTCCTTTGCTGTGTAGAAGCCTATTAACTTTCAATTTGCTAAACTTAAAAAAAATGTTTCTGTTTTTTGTAACCCAATTATATTTTCTAGTGCATATTTCCTTTTTCATTTGTGACTCACGAATATCTTTAGAATGAATTGTCTGCTGAATTATTTGTGCCAATGTTGAAAATAACAACATCAAGAATGTATTTTTATTAAAAATTTAAAAAAAATACTCTTCCCTGTAAGAAAACAGGTGTCCTCACAGGATTTGTTCCCACCTCCCATCCTGTTCTCTAGGCTATATCTAACTATAACTATAACTATAACTATAACTATAACTATAACTAGGCCAAGTTGTAGCATAACCTAGCTATGGGATATGCTAGATCTGATAACAGAGGAAAGGGACTGTACTCCAAAGGACCTGCTAAACATTGACAGTGTGTACTTGAAGGAACAGAAAGGTATGCATGGGGCAGAATTCTTAAGTTGCTTAATCAAGGGAGCCTAAACATAAAATAGAGGAGATAATTCTCTTAAGATACAGGATTTAACAATCTAGCAGTACCTAGGAGATGGTATGAACTTGCTACTTGGCTAGCTCCCAGAAGATGGAAAAAGTGAGGGCACATTCTGAGTTAGCTGAAATACCAGGATTACTGCGACAGATGGTAGAGGAAGGAATGAAAAATTTTGGAGAAGTGGCCATTCTGGAATAGATCAACTGTGTAAGGCTAGAATGCACACTAGATTGCATAGAGGATTATTCATTTACAAAGGATATAAGGTGGATGTTGGTAACAAATTTAGTGGTGGCTCTCCTCTGTGTGACAGGACTATAGGTTGAAGAGACCATTAAAAAATAAGGCTCACTGAAAGCAATGACAATGATAAAACATAAAACACTAAAATCACAGAGGCCATGCTTTTAACCTGAGAAGTCACATGGATGCAATTATCGTAAATGATTTAGAGTGACAACCAAGGGATCAAGAACTGCAGATTGTTAAGGTTGAAAAACCCCACAAAATCCCTAAAACCAAAAATGCAGACATCCCAAAAGGGTACAACTCAACTTTATCATCAGAGGAAATCATGAAAATATAACCAGTAGCCTTAGAGCAGTCACCCCAATATAGAAGTGGTGATCTATTGCCCAGTTTCCAGTTCTGAACTAGTTTTCAATCCCAGAACTCATTTGGCCCAGAGAATGCTGAGTCCCAGGAGGAAGGACCTTATAACATCACAGCAAGTATACACTGTAATTATTCCCTAGCCCTTCTTTAAGAGATCTTAAACCATTTACTCAGATAGCTGTACACTGGTGTTATAAAGTGTCCAAACATGTTGACATTATGGAACATAGGATCTGAGTTGACATCGGTATTCATTGCCCTCGTCAAAGTGGAGACAAATTAGAACTAGATAGTATCTGCAGTCCTAGATAAGGTCTGGTTTACAGTGGGTCTATTAAATGTGCAGATCCACTTGATGATTATTTACCCATTTCTAAAAGTATAATTGGGATGTACGTATTTGATATTGGCACAACCCATCCATTGGGTCCTTGGCCTGCAAGGCAAGGGTTATCATAGTAGGAGAGAACATGTGAAAGCCTCTGAAACTGCTACCTCTGGTCACTACAGTAAATACAAATAATATTGTATTTTTTGGGGATGATGTAAATAAGGGTCACTTTTAGAGATCTAAATGATGCATGCTGGTTGTCCTCATCATGTCTCTATTTTATTAACTACTTTGGCCCCTTCAAAATCAGGTGAATGCTGGAATATGATAGCTACTTACCACAAACTCAACCAAATAAACCTTCACCACATCTCCCCTGAAGTTGAAGCCACTCTGCTAGATGCATGTCTTTATTAGAATAGATTTAAACTGCCACAGAAATGTGATATGTGACATTAATTTCACAAATGCATTCTTTTCAACTCAGATCAGAAAAAGGATGAGGAACTTTGCAGTCACACTGAACGGACAAAAATATGCATTTACAATTTTGCCCCAGTTGTATGTTAATTATTCAGCTACATGTCATAATATAGTCTGAAGGGATCTGGACTGTCTGACCATCCCATAGAATTTTATGTTGACCAACTAACTTGGTGATATTATGCTCATTAGGCTAGATGAACAAGAAGTGGCTTACACCCTGGAGGACTGGGTAAGACATATATATTTCAGAAATGGGAGATAAAATTTATGAAGATTCAGTAGCATGCCACATGAGTAAAATTTTTAAGGATCCAGTGATCAGAGATACGCTAGGATATCCCATCCAAAGTATAAGTTAACTTAGTGCAACTTGAATCTTCTATCATGAAGGGAGAAGCACAATACCTAGTAAACCTTTTCAGATTCTGGAGGCAGCGTATCCCACACATTGAAACACTATTTCAACTCATATACTGGATAACATGAAAGGTCACCACCTGAGTGGGGCATGTAGCATAAAAGAGCTCTATAGCACATCCAGACTGTGTTGTAAACGTCCCTGCTGCTTAGACCATACAACTGGCTAAGACCCTATGGTATTTGAGGTATAAGTGGTTAGAAAAAAAACTGTAACCTCATGGGAAGCCACAGTCATAGAATCACAGTACAGACTTCTGAGATTCCAGAACAATATTATTCTGTCTGTGGCCAAAAATTATATTCATTTTAAAAAGTATCATTGGTTTGCTATTGAGCCGTGATAGAGACCATAGGTCGCCAAATGGCCATGCAGCCAAATCTGCTTATAATGAGCCAGTTATGTCAGAAAAATCAAATCAGTGTTTGGGTGGGGTCAAGAGCAATTCATTTTAAGTTAGAAGTGGTACATCCAAGATTGAGCACAAGCATGACCAGAGTTTCCCTTCATGTAAGCTATATGAGCAAGTAATCCAGACTCTTGTATCAAACGTTCTCTTTGCACCTTAATTCATTCCTCTGACCACATGGGGGATTCCTTTTGATCAGCTGATAGAGACTAATAAATCCTGAAACTGGTTGATGAATGGATTCCACTGTTCATTTCACATATTACACCATCCAAAACCACCAGCTGGATGGTCTGTGACTGGGATGGTCTGTGAAGGTACAGATGAAGCACCAGCCCAGACGTAATATCCTACAAGGATGGCACACCATCTTCTAGGACTCAGTATAAATATTGAATAGCCAATCCTCAGTAGAAAGAATGTGTGACTTCAGGAACCAAGGAGTAGAAGCAATAGAAGGAGTCCCCACTTACCCTTACCATCATTCCCTGTGACCCACTAGGGTACTTTGTGCTTCCTATACCCATAAATCTTGCTTCTGAAGGGTTATATCTTCTGACCCCCCCGTAGCGGGCACACTTTGTCCAGGGAAACAAAGAGTCCCACTGAACTATTAAATATGGCTGCTTCCTGAGTACTTCAGGCTCCTTGTATCCAGCATAAAGCAGGGAAACAGAATTCAGTATTCTGGCTGACATCTTTGACCCAGATCATCAGGATGAGGTAGGGCTGACATTACACGTGGGGACAGGTAAAAATATGTGTGGCAACCAGGTGATCCATTTGGTATTTCATTGCCTAATTTTCAGTTTGAATAAACAAGTGCAGCAACTCTGGCCTTACATAGTTGTGATGACTGGGAGCACAGGCTCCTCAGGTTGGAGGGTCTAAGCTGTGCCACCTGTTAGGCCACAAATACCAACAAAAGTATCAGCTCATGATGAGAGGAATCTAGAATGGATAGTAGGATAGGAAAATGAAGTTGACACCTCAAGACTAGTTTCACCGATGGGGACTCTGGTTTTTCTGACCCACCTCCTCTAAGTTTCGCCCGGGAAGCAAGGCCTACTAGAATGCTGTAGGTGCTGTTCTCTGAAAGTACGAAAAAGTAAATCTGAGCAATGGAAGTAGAGATGGGCTTCCCAGATCTCCTCAGGGGTTTGACTTAGGATTTCTCAGGCCTGTATCATGTGTGGGCTACTCTACCGAGTCCCACTCACTTCCTCTCCCTTCTACAGGTGTTAATCCTCAGTGAGTACTGTGCATGCCAAACTTCTCAGTGCCTACTTACAGAGAACTGACTTGTAACACAGTCACATAAATGTATGTCTAGAAAAAGAACTGTTCACATCACATCTGGAATATTGTGTTTGATTTTAGGAAGGACCCATTAAGAACTTTGGTTCTAAGTTTTCCAATACAGTAGCAACTAGCCACATACAGCTATTTAAATATAGTTATAAATTAAGTAAAATATTTTAAAAAAATTAAGTTCCTCAGTCACATTTGCCACATCTGAAGTGCTCAACAACCACATGTGACTAGTGACTGACATAATGGAAGGAGCATATGTAGAACATTCCCATCATCACAAACATGGAATGTACTTTATCGGACAGTGCTGGTATAGTTGGTATAAAACTCTGACCCAAACTGTGATAGGTCTCAACTCATAGGAAGATGGCTAAAGAAACAGATTGTATTTAACCAGAGAAAGATAAGCTTTGGGAAGGGTGGTGGTAAGACACTGTAGGACATGAATTTTCAAGGACTTAATTATTATCGTAGATTTTCTTACTGACTTCCTGTGTCCATTATATATCCATTATCAAAAATGGTGAATATTCTCTATCCTTCTGAATGTAGGTACAAGTTAAAGGAAATGACTCCCATGAATTACAATTTATATAGCTTTGGATAGCTCTAAAATGAAATTGACAGATAGTTAATAATTTGGATAAGTACCATATCCTACCAAAATACATACCATATGTTAGTATCTTCTTTGTTTCGTTAAATAAGAAATGTTATTTTTGAGGAATTCAGTAAACTGCTATCATAATCATAAGGGCAAAAAATACAGAAGGAAGATGCCAATGAATTATATAAAAAATTACTTATGTATTTGTTAATTTTTGTAAAACATAAATCCTTATAATTTACTGAGATGTATATCAAAATGAATTTCCATTTAATGTGCCTAACTGCAAATTTCATAGGGGTAGCCTCTTTGTAAAATAGGCTATAAATACCATAATAAATATCTTTGATGTTTTATTGCTTACAGATATATAGAATAGTCTATCTTTCATATGTGGAAATTAAATGGGGAAAATCAGGTGAGACATACACATGTAAGCATATTACATGTCTATATATTTTTTTATTTTTCTAAGAATTACCAATGCAAAGGGATATTGGGTTTTGAATACCACATTTCTCACCTACAAAAGAGTTAAATTTATTTTTAAAAAATCAAATAAATCTACCAAATGAAAAATAACATTCATAGTTATGGCACTGTCAAGTATCACCTTATGATTTCACCATGTATTAAAATTTATTGATTGTATTTCAAAGAATTCACAGCACAATACAGTTGTCGAAGCTTGTAGTAATATTGATAGTATATAAAAATAGCCTTTATACCATTGATCAATGTTTATAAACTATCTTTATTGAATAATTGGGGCTCAAATAAATTTTTTATTGACTTTTAATCCAAGTATTTCAAGATAGCATTAATATCTATAAATACCATAAGAATCTACGAGCATATTTTTATCTTATTGAAGCCTGATAAATAATGACATATAATTAGGATCAGGAAACTTATGGAAGCAATTGTACTTTTATGGAAAGCAAAATGATAGCATTTGGTGTTTAAAGTTGACTGCAACAAGTGCTTTGCAAATTGGTTTATCCTCTGCTATTTGACATAATTATGGGTCAAAAAGAAACAAAAAAGCAAGATCTGTATAAATTGATTGAATGTAAGTAATAATGCTCTTGAAATTTGCAAACTACTTTTGAGTTCTCCATGAAAATGTAAATATATAGTAAAGGTTAACTCCATTATCTTACATTAATGTTGAAGTGATAAAAGACTTAAAAGCCCTGAAGATTGCTTACAGCTATGCCAGAATTTCAATTTATGTCAACTATGATTGTTATATAATATGATACTATGATAAATAATCTGCATTTAGTTGTTTTGGGGATAAACTGATTAAAAAGAGGCCCATCAGAGATTATAGTCTAATGGGAAAAATAAGCATTTTTTTCCCTCTATATGCTTTGCCATAAGGTATGGAAGCACATGTAAGGATAACAGTCCTTTTGACTGTGTACAGTGACAATTAAGAAAGTCTTCAAAAAATGTTTTAAACTGTTATGGAGAACATAAATATACATGGTCCTCTGGGGGGGAAAGTGACAAAAAAAAATTGATATATGAAAGAGAAGTTTGAGAAAGTTGAGAATTGATATATGGAGAAGTTTGAGAAGTTTGATTGTAAAGATATAAAAATATATGTAATTTAATAGGAAATCACTGTATGTCTGACTTAAGAAAATGTCTTATTTAACTTGAAATAATACTGTACTGATGGTATTTTATTTCCAGTTTAAAGGTGATGAACTGACTGTCACACAGAAAGTGTTAGAGCTAGGACTAGACTGTAACTCCAAAAGCCATTGCTTATCCCACTATATCATTTGTAATTTGTATTAGGGAACACAGCTTTATGTTAGATTACATTTTAGTTTAATATGCTTGATAGATTCTGTATTTTATCTACTTGAAAAATAACTTAGTAGGGTAATGATGATAATTACACTAGAAAGTTAATAATAAAACTACAGTTATCATGGTGGCAGTTAAGATACAGTCCTGATTTCTGTGAGGAATCCACTCTTACCGCTAAGGTAGAAATAAATGTTTGCAATGGAGCATGTTAAAGGATTAAGTATGTGAATGCCAAAACTATTTTAAAATGACTTGCATTGATTTGGCTTCCCAGATAGATGAGTAATCCTCTTTTAACAGAGTTTTAACATAATATACCCTAATTCCCACTAAGAATTACAGTGCCTTAAAAAATTAAATCTACTTTAAATACAACAGATTCTACTTCATTCTAGCAGTGAATAACCCAGTGGTTACAAGGGATTCAAGGTTTGCTCTTCCCTTATCATAAACGGACGTAGTGGCGAGATTACCTGTGAATGGGATAGAAAGGAAAGGGGAAAAAAGACAATTGCTGTTCTCCAGTATTTGAACAGACAGTTGCAATTACCTTTCTAATGAGTTTGGACAGAGCCTAAGAAGAGATAGGAGCTACGTACTATATATGTGGGGACAAGATTCTCATAGACAGTCATGCTCAGCTCAGGTTCATTGCTTCTTTCATTATTACAGGAAGTCTTTCTCTTTCCATTTGCATCAAAATGCTCACTCCACTTCAGTCACCTGTCCTGTTCAGCTTGGATCTAATTTTAATGCTTATTTTCCATGACATCAAGGAGCTATACAAATAGACCTATATTATTTGCCTTGCTTCCCAGTAATTTAACATCAGAAGTAATTTTAAAGCTGGAAGAAAAATGCATTTTAGTATAATTATATTTTCACATGGTGTGCTTACTCAGGACTCTATTATTCACATCTTCTGAATGTATGAAGGAATAGATGGATTGAACCTGCAGTAGAGAGAGACAAACTTCTGAGATAAATTTTGTTCCATAATCTCTTCTGAAAAATACTCGTTTAAACACAGTAGTAGGTGATCTGTGTTATAAGATGTTTTTCAATTGGCACAGACATAATTGAATTGTGTAACCATCAATCTGTTTATTTGTTCAAACAGTGAAGGTTACAACAGTCACTGAAAAAATTTTGCTCACTGGTTTTATCATCTGCCAAGTTTGGACTTAAGAAAATTTGAACATACTTAATCTCTCTAACAAGAAATCACAAAATGAGTGTTCTTTTCACGTCATTATATACTGGGGATATTTCAACTAAAGATTCTCTTATTATAATTTCCTGCTATTGGAAATAGTTCCTAAAACCTAAGAAGAGGCAATAAAAGAAAATTAAACAAACAAAAACCCCACTAATATTATGTGTATAATATGACCTCTTCTCATATAGTCAATGTGGTTTTTGTTACTTCTTATCATATCTTGTGCTGTTAAAGTAGTTCATAATATCTACACTAAGCTTTAAGGAAGTAAAAATGAACAGATTTCCTTATTTCCTTAACTGTATCTTATTTGAGTGATAAACTAAATATTGATTCCCAAATCTAGTTCTGGTAATGAATATCAAAGTGTGACTCTGCAAAACATACTGTATACTTCATTTCATCTCTAATTAACAATATATGGAACATCAATACAAAATTTTCATTAATATTTGGACTCAGATTTCATTACATTACAGAAGTTCTGGTGCATCATAAAAACACACGCTTATTAGCCCAGTAATTTACTTGATTTATATAATGAAAACGTTGAAGTTGATTATGAAAAAGGTAGCTATCAACCTTAAATCTGAGGCTCATAAAGGATTATCTCAGAAATCACAGCGTAGATTAATGCAAAGATTATGGATAGCAGGATAATTTATAAACACAAAAGTATTTTAAAGTATATATCTGATTAAAAATTCAGTTAATTAAACTATGATTTATGCATATAATAGATTATAATGCAGATATTTAAATATACTGACAGAATTTTAAAATACTTTAATTTTTTAAAATTTAATTTTATATTATTTTTATTTAAACTTTTAAATAGGAACTTGATAATGAGGCATAATGTTGAGTAGACTGCAAAAACCTTATATTCCATATCAGTCACATTATACCAACACTCTTTTGTGAATACACACACATACACAAGTACGCACACACACATACCTATGCACAGATAAATATTTGAAATGAAATGCACCATTTTTTAATATTAGAATGAATGTCTCTATGCTGCAGGAGTACAGTTTATTTTTTAAACTGATTCTTTAGTACTTTCTATAGCTTGTGCATTTTTTACTGATGAACATATATTTTATTTTTAAAAAGAATAGAAAAAAATGAGCTAGTGAATCTATGAGTTATTTATTTTCATTTAAAGAAAATAAAAACCTTTTACTTCCATAATAAGCACTTAGAGTCTTACTTTGCAAATTAATTTTAGATGAGTGAGTTCTTCTTTTGTTCTATTTTAACTATTCCCAATGCTGACATGATATGATGATTGAAAATGGAGCAGTGACCCTCATTTCCATATTTGATTAAATTGTATACCACACTTAGGCATGTCATGTGTACTTATATTCTTGGACTATTTGTGATTGCCTAAGGTTTGTACTAATTTAATGCAGAGGTATTTATATTGGATCATGATTTTGATAAAATAAAAATTGAAGAGATATGATACAACTTTAAATAGAATCAACTTTAGGAAGTTACTATTTTATAAATATTACACCCTATTTTATTTGGAATGAACATTTATCAAGTCAATAAATATTTGTTGAACAACAATTATATGTGAAGCTTTGTCCTTAGAACTAGGTATCTAAACATGAATGAGATTTATAACCTCCTAGCAGAGCTTGTTATATCAAGGAGAATCTGATACATAAGTACATGAATTCCATTTGATATGACATTACTATATTTATGCACAATTATAGAAGGTGAATGAGGTGCAGTAGCAAAGCAGAAAAATCGATGATTTATTCTGAGGAAGGGGATGGTAGGAGCTGAATCTATAAGGAAAATTCATAGTCACCAAAAGTGATTTGGACAGGTAGGGTAAACCAGTATATAATGTAATGAATCATTTAAAAAAGATGTAAAGGAATTAATGTAGACTATTAGAAATAGTCTCTATCACTAAACAGTTTATGTGTTCATGTGTATGTGTTCATAAATGTGTGTGTGCATGTGTGTTTGAAATTATGTTTATGGACAATCCCTGCACCCAGAACTGTCAAAAGAAACATTTTATTCACATATAACAGAACATTCCATGCATAAATTCATCCATATAATTTGGACTAAATTGTTATAAGTGATTATAACTTCCAAAGTGAACTCATTCGTGCATTTTTACAATTTCCTTTTCATTGGAAAGAAATGATGTAATTATCCCGTAAATGTGTAAAACTATGACAAGTTGTAGAAAGCAATTTTCATAGGTAAGATTATACTCTCAATTATATGTTAGTGGTTATGCAAAGAATCCTTTGTTAATAACATTCATTTCACAAGAGATAGTCTCCAGGTTTGTATTATCCTTGTTTAGTGCCAAAGTGAACATGTTAAAATGAGTAAGGTTGATGCATTTATCATTGAAATAACAGAACCATAGGACAAGAACTAGACATTTTTTTCATTTACAGATAAGATGATGAAACGGACAATGAAAACTGAAATTAGATTGTTTCTAAAAAGAGTGTAAGTAGGAGCAAATTGCCTCATTCTAGTACTAATTTAAAGAAGACAGAAACAGTAAAATATACTAAGATTAAAAAATTCTGTGGTTTCTTAGTAACTCCTCATTTCCCGCTTCTCCCCGGCTCTGGCAACCACCATTCCACTCTGATTCTATGATTTTGACTATTTTAGGTACCTTGTAAAAGTTGAATCATACAAGACTAGTCTTTCTGTGACTGGCATATTTCACTTAGAATAATGTTCTCAAATTTCGTACATGTTGTGTCACATTATAGAATTTCCTTCTTTTTTTTCAAGTCTGAAAAGTATTGCATTGTATGTGTATACCACATTTTCTGTATCCATTTATCTGTTAATGGACATTTAGGTTGCTTTCACATCTTAGCTATTGTGAATAGTGCTGCAATGAACATGCCAGTGCTTATATCTTTTAAGATCTTGATTTCAGTTCTTTTGGATTAATAACCATAAGTGGAATTGCTGGATCATATGATAGCTCTATTTTTAATTTTTTGAGGAACCTCAGTACTGTTTTCCATAGCAACTACAACATTTTGCTTAAGATGAATAAGCTCTAGAGATGTGCTGTACAACATTATGCCTGTAGCCAACACTAATGTGTTATAAACTTAAAGATTTGTTAAGAGGGTAGATCTTTAGTAAAGGGATAACTGTTCTTATAAAAAAATAAATGTAAAAACAAAAACTGGTTTCAGTGAACTAAAATTACTTGAAAATATTGATTGTGGACTGAAAAGCAGAAAGTAAAATGAACAGTTTGAAAAATGAAAGGCTAGCAGCCATAATCTCAGTAGCCCTCAGTTTAAAGAAGTAAATTATTATGGTAGAAACTGGAATCGTAATTACTCTTAATTAGTTGATTTATTAATAGTCATTCCCTGTGTAAGAGCATTTGTTCTATTTCTGTATCTAAGTAGCATTTTAAGAACAGTTTCCAAAAAAATCATTCAATAATAATTTGTTGTATTTTTAAATGGAATAAAGGGAATATTTTTTGGTATAATTTTTATTAAAATGTATTTATATAAAAGTCCCCAAATAAGTATATAAGTATACCCAGGACAATGATTGTTTTTAAAAAGTGAATATATGCATATAACCAGCACCCAGAACGTTAGCAGCATCCCAGAACATGCCTTTATATCCCCTGCCATCACTGCTACTCTCCCCCACCATCCCCCATAACCAATCTCTTAAGTGCTAACAGCCTGAATTGTTTTGTCTATTTAAAACAGAAATGTAATTTTAAATAGAAAAGTTGAGCAAGAATACACTTGGTAGAATTAAGGGACATAAAATCAATTTAAGATTAATGAAATTCTATATATTTGGTAAATGTGAAATTATATCTAGTACACTTTGTGTAGACTCTACTCCAAAAAGATAATTCCTTAATTCCCCTATGACAATTCTAGTTCAATTTAAAATGAATAAAAAAATGTAACACAGACCCCATATTCAGAAGACAGAAATTGATGCCCATTCATGCATTCATTTATTCATTAATCAAAACTTAGCAGGAGACTTATTATATGCAAGGCTGTGTGAATTATAAAAACACGACTAACATTCATTTCCTGACCTCAAGATGCTCAGAGAGGAGAGATCCAGAATGACAAGTAAATAAATGTTTGTAATTTAGGGAATTGAGTGCCATAATAGGCTAGGGATATGCAGCAGATGCCGGAGCAAAAGAGATAGGTCAGCAGCAAAATGAAACAATGAAAACTTTCATTATTTTTAAAGATATAATCACTAGACTAACTTTTAAGATGGAATTGTATTATAAAGGATATTAAGTATTAAAGTATATTGTAGATTATTAGCTTACATGACTTTTGAGCCTTAATTTTAAATAAACACCATATACATGTGTGTTAAAATTAAAAAAATCATAATATGCAAAATGACCTTTGTTTTTACAAATTAAGAGGATGTTTTAAAGCACCTTATTTTTTTTTCAGCTACACCAAAATAGAACTGTAACATGTAGAGGGTCAGAAAGATGAGTTGGTCCACAGAGGGAAGAAAATAAAAGGAATGTTTTCCCATAAACATTATTTTGATACTAACTGTTAAGTAAGAGTGAAACACATTTTATGGTGGGTGGTTTTCCACTTGAGTAACCATGCTAGATTATTAAATGAAGCATAACATGGAAGATGCTTTTTATGAACTTAAAAGGCATTATATATTTTCATTCCTTTTAAAAATCTTTTAATTATTAATACTCTGTAAATATAAGATTATCTAAAAAGCAAGGGAAGTAGGATGGTAGGTCTAAGCTAAGGACAAACCTAAGACTGTGTCCTATATGTAAAAGATATCTGCACCCTCATGTTCATTGCGGCATTATTTACAACAGTGACACATGGAAGCAACCTAAGTGTTCATCAGTGGAGGAATGGCTATAGACAATGTGATATACCTATATCTATATATTCCATTGTGTGTGTATATTTGTGTGTATATATATAGTGTGTATAATACATATATGTGTGTGTGTTTATATATATATATATATACACACAGTGGAATATATAGATGTAGACATATTCACCCATCAAAAGAAGGAAATCTTGCCATTTGTAACAACATGAATGGACTTTGAGGGCATTACACTTACTGAAATAAATTAGAGAAAGGCAAATGTCTTATAATTTCCCTTATATGTGGAATCATGAAAAAACACACACACACACACAAACGTATAGATATACTGAGCAGATTGGTGGTTCCCAGAGGCAGGGATGGGGTAGGCAAAATGGGTGAAGAGAGTCAAAACTTAAAAATTTCCAGTTGTACAGTAACTAAATTTCAGGAATGTAATTAACAGCTTGGCAGTTGTAGTTTATAATACTCTTATATATTTGAAAGTTGCTGAGAGAATAGATCTTAAAAGTAATCATCACAGAAAAAAGAATATTTGAAAGTATGTGTGCTGATGGATGTTAACTAGACTTATTGTGGTAATAATTTTGCAGTATATAAAAAACAAATCATTATGTTGTACACTTAAAACTAATATAATGGCATATGTCAATTCTGTCCCAATTAAAAAGAAATCACATCCTAAAGAGCTTTTGAAAAGTAAGTGAAAGGAAAAGTTGAATGAAAAGGATAATGAATTTTGCTGAGTCTAAAGTTACATGTCTCTAGCTGAAAACAGACAAAAAAGTACATTACCATGGAGTTATATTTGAAAAGATTATTCTTCACTGAAAGAAGAAACATAAATATGGAATTCAAAATGGGTGAAATCTGTAAACAGCTGAAAAACTCTTAACATGAAATAGATCGAATACAACTGATGAACAGTATTTTGTATTATTTGTGAACTAACATGAGTCACCTTCTAGGTTAGTTTCAGTTAAATGTAAATTTCAATAGCACCTAGTGCAGGGCTTTGTACAATAGTTTCTAAATAAAATGGTTGTCTGAGGGACCTTGGGATAATATGAAAACAATCTTAGGAGCATAGGCACAAAAGTATAGTAGGTTTTCAGTTGACAGTTATGTGGGCTGGCATCCACTAATAAGTACCAATGGAGTGGGAGAGGAAGAATCAAATCATCAGATACTAAAAAGCTAAAGAAGCAGAAAGCAGGAAATGTTGCAAAATGGAGAGTACCAGGGAAAGTACACAGATATTGATTTGCATGTAATATTTAATCCATTTTGTCCATTGGATGAATTTTCTCATTAAGTTTTATGTTTTAATAAACATGGAAATCACTGGGAAGAATATTTCAAAACAGTTCACATATTGACAGGGTTTTAAATTTAGGTTAAGAAAAGTCATGCATGTGTTTTAACTAATAAATATTCAATATTCTGTAATCAGAAATCAAGTACCACTAATGTGATAACACAGGTACAAGGTGAGACTAGAAAATCAGACAATAAAGTGCTACTTGTGTGACAAAGAGAAACTTGATTCAAGCTTTTGATTCTTAGAAAACACCCTTCAATGCACTTGAGTAAGAATAAGTAATGGCCTTAAAACTACTAATGACTTTATTTTCTAATAATTATCTTTGTTAATGGTTAATTATTGGTAAAATACTTATCTGTCTACTTTTCTCCATATTTACCTACCTACTGATGTCTTCTACTATAGCTCTCTTTATTTTCAGTGAATACCTACTCTGTTCTCCTTTTTAGGCAGGCTCCACCCTAACTCCTTTGCTAGTTAGGGCAGGTAAATGGGAGGTAGATTGCGGGAATTATCCATCGTGAATTAAATAGAAATTATATCTCAGATTGCCAGCAAACACATGAAAGGATGCTCAACATCACTAATCATTAGACAAATACAAATCAAAACCACAATGAGGTATCACCTCACACCAGTCAGAATGGCCATCATCAAAAAATCTACAAACAATAAATGCTGGAGAAGGTGTGGAGAAAAGGGAACCCTCTTGCATTGTTGGTGGGAATGTAAATTGATACAGCCACTATGGAGAACTGTATGGAGGTTCCTTAAAAAACTAAAAATAGAACTACCATATGACCCAGCAATCCCACTGCTGGGCATATACCCTGAGAAAACCATAATTCAAAAAGAGTCATGTACCACAATGTTCACTGCAGCTCTATTTACAGTAGCCAGGACATGAAAGCAACCTAAGTGTCCATTGACAGATGAATGGATAAAGAAGATGTGGCACATATATACAATGGAATATTACTCAGCCATAAAAAGAAACAAAATTGAGTTATTTGTAGTGAGGTGGATGGACCTAGAGACTGTCATACAGAGTGAAGTAAGTCAGAAAGAGGAAAACAAAATACCATATGCTAACACATATATATGGAATCTAAAAAAAAAAAAAAAATGGTTCTGAAGAACATAGGGGCAGGACAGGAATAAAGATACAGATGTAGAGAATGGACTTGACACAGGGAGGGGGAAGGGTAAGCTGGGACGAAGTGAGAGGGTGGCATTGACATATATACACTACCAAATGTAAAATAGATAGCTAGTGGGAAGCAGCTGCATAGCACAGGGAGATAAGCTCAGTGCTTTGTGTCCACCTAGAGGGGTGGGATAGGGAGGGTGGGAGGGAGACACAAGAGGGAGGAGATATAGGGATCTATGTATATGTATAGCTGATTCACTTTGTTATACAGCAGAAACTAACACACCATTGTAAAGCAATTATACTCCAATAAAGATGTTAAAAATTTTTTTTAAATAAATAAATAAATAAATTCTCTGAGGCTGTCTGATCATCTGTAAAAAAAAAAAAAAAGAGTTAACATTGATGATAGATTGATCACCCAGTCATCCCTTCTCTCTATTGTATCAGATATCTCCAACTAAAATAATCACTCTAAGTCCATTCAATACTCTAAAAGACAAGCATGAACACATGCTTTACTTCACATACAGAAATATTTCAATAACACCAGAGATTCTTTACAGAGAATGAAAACCACATCATAAAGTAGAATGAGCACAGACTTTGTAATCAGACATGGGGTCTCAACGTGACTGAATTTGTTTAGAAGCCAAATGTCCTAGACCAAGTCATGTAACCATAG
This sequence comes from Balaenoptera physalus, assembly GCF_965194825.1. Classification (NCBI taxonomy): domain Eukaryota; kingdom Metazoa; phylum Chordata; class Mammalia; order Artiodactyla; family Balaenopteridae; genus Balaenoptera; species Balaenoptera physalus. Next base: position 78,310,459 of record NC_138886.1, on the reverse strand, counting down.
TGAGTTTCAGTTTCTTCATCTGTAAATAGAGAAAGTAATGAACATTACATTGGTTAGAGTAAAAACATAAAAATATCTATGTCAGGTATAGTTCTATGGCATACATAAAACAGTGCTCGGTACGTTATAGTCCTACTTTTTCTGAATAAGTATGTGTCCAACCGGTGGAATATGAATGTAAAAAATATAAAAATGTCCACCTAGAAAATCTTTGGTATACCAATGCATTCATTCTAAACATTTTCAGCTTAATTTACTTAGATAACATCTTTCAATACTTACATTCTTTTTTTTTTTTAATTAATTAATTATTTATTTATTTATATTTTATTTTTTTGGCTGTGTTGGGTCTTCGTTTCTGTGCGAGGGCTTCCTCTAGTTGCGGCGAGTGGGGACCACTCTTCATCGCGGTGCGCTGGCCTCTCACTGTCGCGGCCTCTCTTGTTGCGGAGCACAAGCTCCAGATGCGCAGGCTCAGTAGTTGTGGCTCACGGGCCTAGTTGCTCCGCGGCATGTGGGATCTTCCCAGACCAGGGTTCAAACCCGTGTCCCCTGCATTGGCAGGTGGATTCTTAACCACTGCGCCACCAGGGAAACCCAATACTTACATTCTAAGAGAGTAACAAAGTCACACAAAGTAATATACAGGTCCTTTGTTGTTTAATCCTCTTGGAAATCCCTCTTTTTTATTGCTTATTGATACACATTAATAAAGCAATAATTTTTAATGAAATCCTAACATAAACAGAAAAGATAACACATGTAAATGGAAGTATGACTCTTTTCACTTATGTATTTATTTGGAAATTATATTAGTTCTGCTCTTACTCATATAGGAAGTACAGTGTCAAACACTAAGAATAGCTCGGGCTATTGAATGAGAAATGTATCCCCTACTGAGCTTATTAATGAAGTGGTCCACTACTTCTTTAGAACATAGAGATCAGCTGCTCCAGATTGCTTTTGTTGAAGATGCAGTAAAGGAGCCCAAGTCAAGGGATGTGAGTGGATCTAGAAATTGGGAATGGCCCTCAGGTTATAGAGCCAACAAGGAAATGGGCATTTTAGTCCTAAAATTTCAAGGAACTGAATTCTGGTAACAACTCTGATATGTAAGGAAACTAATCATGTAACAGGAAACAGGTATATAAGAAAACAGTCTGCCAAACTTTCATCCATACTAATTGCAACAAGTTAGCAGTCTTAACATCCAGAAGAGTCTGCTCACAGAAGTTTGGACCTACTTGGAGATTGGTCATCAAACAAAGTAACATCTTTTATCCAAAATACTCTAGAATAAGGAATATGACACTTGGCTATTCATTCAGAGAATACTACCTGGGATTAATCAGTCCTCTACTGACATTTCTCTGTAAAGTGGCCCAACTCTTTTATACAGTATCTTGGATCCTTGATTACCTTGCAACTGCCCCAGCTACTTGAATACATGCAGAAATCATGGTCATAATAGGATTACTTAGCTCATAAATATAGTCTAAGTGACCAAGGAAACATGGAAAGTGTTTCTAGTAATCAGAAAAAGAAAATCAGTTTTACATCTATCTTTCAAAGACCTAGTTCTCTCCTTTAGATGATGTTAATAGAGCTGCTAATAGTGACCAGGAAATGGTATATTTGCTAACTTTCTGTTTGCTTGGTGTTTCCTGCCTGTCCATTTAGTCAATTCTCTAGGGACTAAATTAATTTCCTCCCAATCTCCTTGGTAAAACATCCTGGTAACAAATTCTCATCTTTCTCCTCATCCTCCCTGTTCTTGCCCAAGAATGCATTATCTGTTCTGACTCATGGGCCTTAAAGAAAATAAGCCAATGTTGTCAACAATCTGTGTTTACATCAAAGTGTTGGATTGTCAATGCAGAGTCATGGGATCCTATACCTAGCCTCCAAACAAACTTTACTAATGATTCAAAGGATACAGGAAAGAAACAGACACACATGAAGCGTTCATTTCTGGAGGTGCCAAATCTGAAGTTGCAGTTTCCTAACTGCCCCTTTATCCTGCACTGGGACTCTTGGTTTTAGGTGGAACTGTGGAAAAAACATTTTACTGTGCTTGCAGAACAGTTTTCTTAAAGCAAGTTTTGTTTGTTTGTTTTGTTTTATAACTTTTGAAGCTTCTTAGTTATGTACTGTTGTCTTGTGGATAGTAAAGTTCTTCATGAATAATTTTTGTTCTCCATTCAGCTATGCCACATCAATTCATAAATTCCAAGTTCATTGGTGAAAGGAAATCAAGATAGACCAGGACTAGTTTATTACATTTTCCCCCAAAGACTCCTCATATTTTTCAGATAGCAAATACCATTGGTTTGTTTGGGGGAAATAAGTTCCAAGAAAATCTGATGGAGCTCAAACATTCCTTCCTGCAGTTCCACAAGGAAAGAAGGAGTCATAGGCCTGCCATCAACTTGCTTCTTCCCACTGTGACACAGAGATTTTAAGTGATTTATCCGGTGTCTTACAACTGATGAATGCAAGATAGCCTGGCTAATCTTAATTTAGTGCCTATTCTCTTTACTATTGTATGTATCCTCTACTCATACTATGTAGCCAGTTTCTCAAAGGAGAATCAAGACTGTCAGGATATTAAAGGCAGAGGGTAGGGGATGGGGGAAGGCACATGAAGCAAGGAAACATAAGAAACCATAGCTAATTCAACTTGTTATTTATTGCTAGAATGCAGGAGATTTTAGGAAAGAGGCAAACTGTAAAATGAGTTTGAACATAGAGGGATGGCCAAGATAATGAGAAACCTTGTGTGATGTGCTAATACATTTGGACTTCATTCTGCAGGCAACTTAGAGCCATTGGAGTTACGGAGTTAAATCTTTGAATTTGAATTTTAGAACAATAATGTGGATGGCATTATGGAATATTAATGGAGAGAAAGAAAATAACAGAGACAGGGAAAACCAGTAGGAGGGTATAAAAAGAAATATAAGAAAAAGAATCCAATGTCATCAACAAAGACTAGTGATTTCTGCTTGTTAGAAAATAATAGAATCCATAGATCTTGCGTGAGCAATGCTTGTTGAAATTGAAGGGATCATGGAGCATACAAAAAAAGATGCTCAATAATTATTAGGATATATAAGTATGATACACAGATGACAGGTTTGAGCTATGGAAATATTTAGGATACATGAAGGAACAAGTGTTAGTTGAAGTCATGGGAGTGGAAAATAAATTTGTGAGGTTATTTAGAAAATAAGAGAAAGCCCAAGGCCAGAAAGGTGAAAGAAACATTAAGTGTCAGGCAGTAGAACAGGGACCATGAAAAAAAAGTCAGAAAGGAAGAAGTAAAATGAAACTTGTCCAGAAATGTCAAAAAAAACTTGAAATTGTCCTTAAAGATGCATTAGGATTAGGATGGAAATACTAGAAGAATGGTGACATGCTTTACCCTGGAAATAGAATGAATAAATATGCAGAGGTGAGTTACAAATCATAAAACAAGTTGTGACTTTGTTAAATTAACATTTGTTAAGTGGAGCACAGGCTGCCTGACCGTGAGCCATGGTTCAACAACAGAACACGAGAGAAACTGAAATAGAGAAGTTTATTACTCTCAGGTCCTGGAGGAAGTATGCAACCCACCTTGAGGGACCACATGGGACGATGAAGGCAGGGTTCAGGCAGAGAGAGAAACAGGACCTAGGACACACGTCTCTATTAGAGTCCATGGGTGGAGTGCTTTGGATTTCCTGGGCTAAGACTGGATTGGTTAATTCAGACCAAAAAGAGCAGAGTTTTGATAAATTCCACAGGGATCTTATTAAAGGGACACACAAGGGGAAGACCCTGGGAGGTGGGGGAGACTTGATCACAAGTGCTGTTGGGGAAGTCATATCAGGAACTATGTTTGCTTGTGACTCTGTGGGCTGCTATCTAGGGCATACACTTGCATGAGGGGGCTAGTGTCAACGTAAGGTTCTTGCAGGTCACTTGGCCAAATAGAATGAATGCTGAGACAGCAATTCCATGGAATGGCTAGCTAAACTCTAAACATAAGTCATAGATAAGTTTCAGGGCTGGCTATGCAATTTGCAGGCCTCAGTCTAAAATAAAAATATGGGGACCCTTATTTTAAAATGCAAGAAAAAAACTCATAGTGGTACTAAAAAATAAAGCTTTCTTCCTTTCTTCCATGGCTTCTCTCTGTTTCAAATTGCCATGATGCTTTTTACTTCTTATTTAAAGTCATTATAAGTAATAAAAAAATTAACTTTTAAAATGATTAGCATGCTTTTACTGTTCACCTTTATATTGTGCAATACCAGTTTTAAATGCTAATATAAAAGCATTTCACTTATAATGTGGAATAACCAAATTACAAAATGTGTATTTTGTAGTTCATACATACACATGTATTGTTTTCTTATCAGAACCATGGAAATGCTCCACAAAACTAACTCACCTGTTTATATTTCATTTCTTGATTCATGGGCATAATACCAACACTTTCTACCTTCTGTATACTGATGTGTAAGAAAGAACAGAGAGGAAAAGGAACTATAGTTACCTTTATGTAGCTGACACACATGCTGCATGCATGTCCTCTGTGCATGTTCTTGCTTCCTTGTCCCAACAGACTTCATTTACAAAACACAATTCAAAGACTAGATGGTTAAGAATTTAAAGATGGGGAAAGTAGAGCATTAAACCAAGTGTGGGACCTTCTGAGTGCAGGGCTTGGGTCACATGTTCATGAAGCTGGCCCTGATAGGGTTGAGTTGCCACGTAAAGCTGGATGATAGGAGTTTCTGAAATTTAGCGAGGTGGGTTACTTTTCACTTGCTCAATGGTTGCTTATATGTGACCTTAGTAGATTCTGTAGCTTCAATACATTTCTTTGATTATTTCCAGCCTGTTGTTTTGGCTTCAGCTGGATTCCTAAAAGATGATTTACATCCCATTTGTGATTTTTTTTTTTTCCAGTTTGGGCTACTGATTAGACACAGTATTTAAATACAATATGAATGATATATTCCTGCTTTCAGATTATTTTGAATTTACAAATGCTTTCAATTTGGCAGAAGCAAAAAGAGCAAATATTGATTCTAAGCTGAGTATGCAATCTGGATATTTAAAATAATTCATTTTAATAGGAAATGAGTAAATAGTTATATAATTATTATCCTCTCTTGCTTTCTGAACAACTCTAGAGATGAAGATTCTGTGAGGCAGGTTTTTATAATCAATTTCTTGATTGTAACAACACTTTAAAACTTAGGTGCCTATTTTACTAAATAGAGAAAGACAACTTTTTGAAAGCTATGCACCAATTTAAGATTCGTGAACTTATGCTGAATTTTGCAAGATCATATTTGTCTATTTTTTATACTTATAGTAAGACTTTTTGTGCTGAGTACAGAAAAAAGGTGAAAAATGAGACTGCCCATTTAAAATGGATGTATTTTACCTATTTCCCTTGTAGTTAGACTAAATTATGATCTAGAAACATTGGTTAGACTGACTGTCATATTTACAACACAAAGTAACTTCAGCAGAAATTCTTCATGGTGATACACAATGCAGAAGACATTTTTCTTTATTTCTTCCTCTATCTCACTTCAATGTGTTTGAAAACTTGGATGTGTATGTTAGAGTGAGGATTTTATCCTGTAATTTTCTCCTAAACCGTTATTGGCATTTGAACTGTAAGATCTCTAAGAACTGGGTCTTTTTGAGAATTTAAACAATAATCATGGGAAAGAAGACACTAGGCTTTTTCAAGTTAGATATCGTCTTAATCTGATATCCATGAAGAACACGGATCCTTTTGTAACAGAAAACACTTCCACAGATCTTTCCTTACCATACTATACTATAACATCTGTCCTTACCAAAACATACTCTGTTATGTTCAGTTTGTTAATTAATGGTGCTTAATAATGATATTCTCCTTTAATCCACATACTTTCTATAATGAAAAAAAGGTAGAATTTAGAATTAGTATTTTCAAGCAAAGTATATCTCACTTTTAGTGTTTATTTACACATTCATCTTTTTCTTTCATTCATTTCCATTTTTATTCAGTGTATACTGCACACCAACTTTCAAAATTTCCTCGTGGATAGGATGGGAAGTGGCAACATAGTTTATAATTTAAATAGTGAGTTGGCTATTTGGTTGAAAGAAAGTTTACTAATCACATTTTATTTTTTTCATTGTTTATTATTTTGGACTACAGAAATGAAAAGCTTTTTTAAAAAAATTAATTTTGAATATATTTAATTTTTTAAAGTATGTATTACCAGCGTCTTGATTTTCCACTTTAATTATTATAAGATAAATTCATGAAAAGTGAGAAATAGTCAAAATGTTCATTAACATAAAATTAGTTGAATATATCTTTACATTAACAAATAATGTTAACATATGTAATACAAATGTTTAAAACATTATGAACTAGTGATTGAAAAAAGTGGTCATATATCAAATTTATAAAACATTTTAAAATGGAAAATAAGAGCAAAAATTAGAAATAAGAAAAAATCATCTAAACATTTATGAAAAATAGGTAAGAATAGAGTTCTTAAACAGAAAAAGGCTTGCTATATTGCTCTGAACCTGTTGAAAACAGAAAAAAAATAATTTTTAAGGCTATGTGTTGTACTATTTTTCAGTTAAATTGTTCTTTAAAACATTTTGTTTTCCTCAAGTTACTTTTCTTCATTTTTTTATATAAATGGCTTTGGGCAGGAAAATAATATGACCTTAGCTACTACAACTAAAGTCTGTTAACAGTCAAATGAGTTTAATTAAAATATAAGTAAGTTAAGTCAATTTCTATTTTAGGTGCTGTTGGACATTGACTAGAACATAAATGTAGATTACATAAGCTGTGCCTTTCAATTTATGCCCAACACTCAGAAAAATATTCAGTTGTGATCAACATTATTATTATGGTTTGCCATTAGAGTCACTGCACCATAATGCGGAATATATTTTCAAACATCTCCACTGTCCAGGTCTTGTTTTTCTATATTTTTAGTCATTTTTAACTTTGACAAAAAACAACTTTTCTAAACTATTCTTTGTTGTAAAGTCTATATTAAGAGTGAAATGTATTCTTAGCATTCTTGGTTGCCAATTATCCTTACTTGTGAACTGATGGATATTTTAACATCCATGATAAAGATGCACAGGTTATTCTCATTAAATGCAGACAATCAAAAATGGAAAGAAATGGCATATACATTGAAAGGTATAATTAGAAAGCACATTTCCCATTACTTTCAAACATATAAAATGATTCAGACCTCCCACTTTAGTTAGGATGTAGAATGTTGCAAGACTTTAACTTTTATTATAAAGAGAATCTGGATAAGCTACATCATCATAGTTCATTTTTTTTTTTTTTTTAACTTACTAGAGCAACCATCCACAGAGCAAACCTGTACCTACCTGCCAGCTCTTTTCCATAGGCATTCACCAAGAACATTCTGAAGGTTGTGGGCAGAGAAGGAGAGATGAAAGAAACTATTTGAGACCTGTGGGGACTTGCTTATATGCAAAATAGTGGACTGCTAAAGACTGTGTGCATAGCAGCAAAGTTTCTGTAGATCCTTTCAATGAAACTTTTGCCCAGACCGAGAATAGCTGGGGATAAGATAGCAAAGGATGATGATAAAATGTTCTGTGGTTAAAAAGTTGGAATAAAATTAGGTAGTAAAGAAAACTCTCCTGTGATCCCAAAAGCTGGTAAATAGGTTAAAAAGCAGAAAAGGGAGCACACGCACATGAGAGAGGCTGATTTCCAGTCTTGTTAGCACTCATATCCCAAAAACTTCTGAAAGGATAACGATGTACAGTCTCTTGACACATCTAAAGCCAATATCAGAATAAATCCATCTAAAGATGAACAAAGGCCCAAAGTAAGAAGAATACAGATGAGATGAATTATTCACCCAACACTAGAAGGCTGAAAAGAAGGAGCATGCCATTTTCTGGAGATAAATATTACTTACTTTGATCTCAACTGTTTACTTATTCACTTTATTCAGCAAAAATTTAAAAAATCATGAGACATGTGAAGAAGCAATAATATCTGGCTCATGGTTAGCAAAGGAAGCAATAAGAACTGATACAAAGATAGCCTAGATATTGAAATTAGCAGGTAGGTTTAAGATAATAGTGTAGGTATGCCAAAGTATTAATTCGAAAAGGAGAACACCATGCATGTACATATGGGGGAAGAATTGGTACAGAGTTAGAAAGGATGCAAATGATAATTCCAGGAAATGAAAACCATAATAAAAGAATGAAGAATTCATTTGATAGGTTTAGACCAAACCTCATGCCAAGGAATTCAATGGGAAAAGAATAACTAATTCTATTAACACAAATGGTGTTGAAACAACTGAACATACACATGTAAAAGAATGAAGTTGAAACCTTATCTCACACCATATACCAAAAGATAAATAAATAAATGAATAAATAAAAATGCAAATGGGTAAAAGACCCAAATGTAAGAGCTAAAGTTATATAAAACTTAGAAGGAAACATAGGAGTACATTTTTTGTGATTTGTGGTTAAATAAGACCTTTTTAGATACAACACAAAAAGAGCAAGCAACAAAAGAAGAAAAAGATAAAGTGGACTTAATCAAAACTAAAAGCTTTTGTGCTGCAAAGGATACTCCCAAGAAAATTAAAACACAAGGCTCAGAAACACAGATACTCCCAAGAAAATTAAAACACAAGGCTCAGATATTTTCAAGTCATATCTGATAAAGGAGTTGTATCCAGAACATATAAAGAACTCTTACAACTCAATTATAAAAAGACAACACAATTAAAAATTCTGCAAAGAAAATGCCTATACATTTTTTCAAAGAAGATATGCGAGTACATATAAAAAGATATTTAATACCATTAGCCATTGGGGAAATAAAAATGAAAACCAAGTAAGATACAAGTTCACAACCTCTAGGAGGTCTATACTAAGGAAGATAATAAAGAGTGTCAAAAAGAAAAAATATTAGAAACACAGTACATTTCTGCTAGGAATTAATGGTACATCCATTTTGGAAAACTCTTTGGCAGTTCCTCAAAATGTTAAATACAGAGTTACCATATAACCCAACATTTCGATAGTCAGGTATATTCCCAAGAAAAATATGTTCACACAAAAACTTGTACATAAATGTTTATAGCAGCATTATTTATAATAGTCAAAGTAGAAACAATGCAATGTACATGACTGATAAATGGATACAAAATAAAGTATATTGCTACAATGGATTATTAGTCACCAAATTTTAAAGAAGGAATGAAGTACTGATACATATACTACAAGACGGAGGAGCCTTGAAAACATCAAGCTAACCACGAAAGAAGCCAGAGACAAAAGACCACATACTTTATGAATCCATGTATATGAAATGTTCAGAATAGACAGATGCAGAGAAAGAAAAAGATTAGTGAATGGCTAGGGTTAGGAGGTGAGGGGGTAAAATAGCTGCCAATGGGTAAAGGATTTTTGGGGGTTGATGAAACTTTTCTAAAATTAAATTCTGGTGATGGTTGCACAACTCAGAGAATATACTAAAAAAACATTGAATTTTATGCTTTCATCCAATCAATTGTATGATTTGTGGATTATATCTCAGTACAACTTTTAAAAAAGGAAAACAAACAAAACACCCAGAGAGGAAAGGCCCAGAGAGGAAAGGATTAGTAAATGTGATATTAATAGGAATTGTACCATACTGATATTTAATTTGTGTCCTAGTAGAGGGGAAAGAGAACAGACCTAGAGATATTTGAAGAGATATTTGAAAATAATTGTATTAATTTGCTACTGCTGCTCTAACAAAGTACTACAGACTGGGTTGCTTAAAAAATATAAACTTATTTCCTCACAATTCTAGAGGCTAGAAGTCTGAAATCAAAGTGTCAGCACAGTTGGTTTCTTCCATGGCCGCTATCCTTGGCTTTTAAATGACCATCTTTTCCCTGTGCCTTTGAAATGCCCTTCCATCTGTGTCTGTGTCCTAATGTCTGCAAGGACACCAATGATATTGAATTAGGGCCCATTCTAATGACTGCATTTTAACGATTATGTCTTTAAAGTCCCCGTATTCAAATACAGTCACATTCTGAGGTACTGGGAGTTAGGACTTAAATATATGAATTTTGGGAGCACACAATTTAGCCCATAACAGTAATTTTTCAAATTCATTGAAGCTATCAATTTAAGATGCCAGAATCACAGTAACACCACAGGATTTTTTAAATGTACCTAAACATATGATAGCCAAAATGCTTAAACTAATAATAAAGAAAATAATATTAAAATCATCCAAAGGAAAAAAAAACATGGTATACCAAGGAATCATCACAAATATTATCATTTACTTCCCATCAGAAACAAGGGAGGCCAGAAAACAGTGGTATAATATCCTAAAGATGCTGAAAGAACAATAAATGTTCTGCTGATGCAAGAGCATAGCCAGCAGTAAGAACATGTTCGTGATAATGGATATTAAGTCACTCCTTACATGAATCTGACATTTAATCTATTATACCATTGATTTAAATTATACACCTTTACTCTCAGTTAAGTATATATTATTAAAAGAGGCACTTTCGAGACTACAAGGCTGTATGTAGTGTTACAGCATTTCTAAAACTTAAATAAGACTCTACATATAAAGTGGAAGTGGGGAGAATTTCAGATTTACTGAGATCCATCACAGCGCGGTTCTGCGTCAATACAATCAAAGCACATAGATATTGAATAGTAAACATTTGTAGACCAGAAGTTTCCAAGAGGGGGAGTAGTATGAGGGAAATAGAGTTGTAGCAAGACAGACTGAGAAACAGAGAAAATTAGATTCCAACCTTATTGTAATTAAATAAATCTCCCTGTGTATGGAACTCCATTTTGGGGATATGCCCACAAGCCTGCAGGACATATATCTCAATGCTCCTCAAGCAATCCAGTCTTTGAGTTTTGGAAAACAGATAATTTGGTTTTCCCTGTAAATTAATGAGACAATCATAAAATCATAGAATCTCAAAGGACCTTAAAAATGAGCTTAGGCACCTAGTTTTACAGAGAAGAAGCCAAGGTAATGGAATAGTTTTTTTTAAGTAAAATTTATACGTATATATATATGTGTATACAAAGCAAGTATATTTCTAAAACTGAATTCATAAACTTATTTTTAGTCACAATGAGATTTAAATTTTCAAAAAAAGTAGAATTCTCGTTTTCAGCAATATAAGAGGAAATAGCCCTGACACACAATTCTGTACAATTTTCTTTAACTTTATAACATGATGTAATCATTCATATATGTAGATGGAGACAGTATCAATACATAAAACAATCCAATATGGTTTAGAGCTCTTTACAGTCATTGTGTAAAGACATGGAAATCCACATCAGTGGAAAAACCTAGCCTTCAATTTAATGCAAAATAACATACAAAGTTTCATTAAATTCATCTCTGTACAGTACTTACTATACAAGCCACAGTGAGATTTTAGGTTTAGTTGGCAATATCTACTATTTTATTTTTTTTCTGGTTTTGATCAGATCATAGAATTGCCAGAGTCTAATCAAATGGCAACCTCTATAACTATGAAATGCTCATTAATTTTGCAGGAACATAAAAATGGTTCAGAGCTTTAATGTTGTCTTTGATCTAAGCAATTTTTTTAATGTTCTAATAAAAACCTATAAAATAGAAAGAGCTTGGAAATGGTGTGCTAAATGGAATATACATCGTATAAATTATTGCATTATAAAATATTAAACTATATGAAAGTTATGTGTATGTTTATTTTGTATCATATAAGGCAAAATAAGGAAAAAATGTATTCTAACTTTTATAAAAATATTTTTAGACATAAGAGAATATAGCAACCATTCTAGATTACCAAATGGCATTTATATAAAGGGAAGAGAAGTCATATTGGAAAAATTGGTTTAAGTAAAGTCAATACAAAATATATAAAAATACATTATGAATCTGGTGTTAAAAGATTTTTAAATGACCAATGATTAAATTATCCCTTCACTAGATTTGGAAAAAAATAACTAGTACTGATTGTAAAAGTAACTTCTAAATAAACTATGATGTATATAAATTAATTACTGCTTACAGATAAGCTGAGCTTCCATAAAACATTTTACAGCTGAAATGATTGGTTAAGTATTTTTTTACTTTATGTACTAGGAAACCATCAAATTAGGAGAAGTAAAATAGGTCTATCATATTCAAATTCAGTTCTTTCATATATAAATATGTATGTAATATGACTTGGCTTTGCAGTTTAAAAGTAAGTTAAATCCAGATGTCTAATGCATTTGCTTGGAGTTAAAAGATGTACATGGTTTAGGGTAGGAGAGTCTGAATTCCTGTGAAATGTATTCCATCACATACAGGAGAGATTTTTAATATAAGCATCAAGCTTTCAAAATTAGATAGATTTTATTTTTTTTAAGTTTATTGTTATTATTTTTATTGATGTACAGTTGATGTGTAGTATTATAGAAGTTTCAGGTGTGCAACACAGTGATTCACAATTTTTAAAGGTTATATTCCATTAATGGATTTTAAATTGGAACAATGACATAAACAAAAAGGTATGTAAATATAGTAATTTATACTTTTAAGAGAGTGGATTTATCATTTTTATTACTCCGTCTCATTAGCTAGGAAAATAGAATGAAGAGCATTATATATGAAGCAGAAAGACCCTAACTGAAAACTTCATGCCAGCCACTGTCTCATGAGTTAGGTATAACTTTGAGACAATAGAAAACAGTAATGGCAATGTTGGTTCTCATTTGCGATAGGAAGGCATAATGGATGAGGAATGATACTTAAGGTGACACTGAGAGGAGGAGCAAAAGCAAGGAATAGAAGAAGTGCATTTTGTGTGACGATAATGCTGGACCGTGAAATGGAATGGGATAGAATTGTTTGGATGTAATACTGTTATCATACTGTTATCAAGGAGAGAAGGGGGCATTGTACTCAGAATTCAGGGGAATGACAGGAGAGTAGGATCATTTTAAGATTAGTTTTCTGCTTGTATAAATATTTTAGGGTATAGGACAAGATAGAAATCAGAGAGAATAATTAGTATTTTTCTTTTTCCAATCCAAACATAAAGAAATAAAGCTAAAGACTATGATCTTGGTGGAGGAATGGACTGGGGGAAGGAGAAGCTTTAATGAATAAATCTAGTTGGAAAAACTTTCAAGGGAAGAAATGACTAATTTAGTAACAGATTAGGTGATGAAAAGGGAAACTTAAATCATCTTATATCCCTAGTTGAGGAGATGAGACATCTGACTAAAATGGCAGAGACTGGCTTTCTGTTCAAAGCTCTTTTCTTTTTTGATCTCTTTCCAGATGTCGATACAGTACACTTTGAAGCTTTTTGCTAAACTGTATGATATGACATTTTCAGAAAGACTTACTTTTCCTTTCAAATTCTTTTAGTAGGGAGAATTCTAGAAGGCATTATTCTAGAAGGAGTTATAGTCATTCTACCATTTCAAAACATAATTTCAATTTAAAGATCAGCCCATAGCAACACTTTTAAAACATTCGAAAGAGTGCTTCTTCATAGAATCAACTAAAATGAAATGCATAAACAGTTTAGCAAACAACTCTAAGCTGCATATTTGATTCTCTCTCTGGGAAAAGTTATGTAGAAATTTTGCTTAGTTTTCCAATTTTTAATACTACATAAACGTGTGTATATATATGAAATATTGCATATCATGGATACAGATTATATGCCTTATCTCTTATTTTTATATTTCCTTCCTTCTGATTGCTTTGTGTTTATTCTCTTTCTTTTGAAGGTAGAAATGTAAGTACTGATTTGAGATATTACCTCTTTTAAGATCTAAGCATTCTGTGCTATAAATTTCTCTTTCATGACTACTTAAGATGCATGCCACAAATGTGATGTTTTCATTTGCATTCAGTTCTGTGGATTTTTATTTTTTTAATAAATTTCTTTGTTTGTTTGTTTATTTATTTATTTTTGCATTGGGTCTTTGTTGCTGCGTGCGGGCTTTCTCTAGTTGCAGTGAGTGGGGGCTACTCTTCATTGTGGTGCGTGGGCTTCTCATTGTGGCGGCTTCTCTTGTTGTGGAGCACAGGCTCTAGGTGCGTGGGCTTCATTAATTGTGGCACGTGGGCTCAGTAGTTGTGGCTCGCAGGCTCCAGAGCATAGGCTCAGTAGTTGTGGCGCATGGGCTTAGTTGCTCCATGGCATGTGGGATCTTCCCAGACCAGGGCTTGAACCCATGTCCCCTGCACTGGCAGGTGGATTCTTAACCACTGTGCCACCAGGGAAGTCCTGGATTTTTAAAATTACCTTTGAAAAAGTTTTTTGACCCATGGATTGTTTAGAGGTGCATTGTTTAATTTATAAGTTTTTGAAAAATTTCCTGTTGTTTCTCTGATTGAGTTAACTTTGGTTGAATAACATGACTTATATGATTTCAATTTTAAAATGTATTTCAAGGTTTATGAACCAGAATATGATCTCTTTTCGTGAGTGTCCCATGGATGCTTGAAATATATATATATATATATGTGTATATATATATGTGTGTGTGTGTGTGTGTATATATATATATATAGTTGTTAGCCAGAATATTCCAAAAATGTCATTTAGATTCTTTTGGTTGATAGTGTGGTTCAGTTCTTCTATATAATAGCTAATTTTTTTATGTGCCTAATAGTTCTATCATTTCTTGTTAGTGGAGTGTTGACTGTATTCTTCTAATCTCTGTCTTTTTGTTGGTGTATTTAAAACATTTACATTTAAAGTGATTATTGATAGGTTTAAGTCTGACATTTTATTATCCATTTTGCTTGTTTCCTTATTTCTCATTCTTTTGTTTTCCTTTTCTTGGTTTCATAGTGGTGGCTCTAGGGATATAACATACATACCTAATATCACAGCCTACTCTTCTTGACATTTTTCAACTTTTAGTAAATGTTGAAGTCTTATTTCAACAGAGTTTATTTGTCCTTCCCATTTCTTAAATACAGTTGTCTCAATATATACTTTGAATACATTGAACATCATAATATATATCATTATAATTTGCTTCAATCATCAAGTATGATTTAAGAAACTCATGAAGAGAATCGTCTATTACATTCACCCTTACAGTCACCTATACTTTTGCTCTTCCTTCCTTTCTGTCACTCCAAGCCTTATTCTCTGATCATTACCTTTCTGACTGGACAGGTTCCTTTAGCCATTCTTTAAAGGTAGGTCTATTGGTGGCAAATTATCTTAGCTGTTGTTCTTCTGAGATTGTATTTATTTCTCTTTTATCCCTGATGGATATTTTTGCTAAATACATAATTTTTGGCTGGTTGTTCTTTTTGTTCAGCTGTTGAAATTGTTGTCCCACCTCCTACTGGCCTCCATGGTTTCAGATGAGAAATCTCTGTTATACAAATTTCTGTGTTCCTATAGGTAATATATTATTCCTTTCTGGTTGTTTTTTAACATTTTTTCTTTGTCTTTAGCCAGAAGTTTAATTATGCTGTGTATTCACATGAATTTCTTTAGATTTATCATACATGGGATTCTCTCAGCTTTGTGAACCTGTGACTTTATGTCTTCATCAAATTTGGGAAGTTTTCAGACATTATTTCTTCAAATTTTTTTTTTCAATCTCACATTCTCTCTCCTCTCCTTCTGGGACCCCAAGTGTAAGTGTTAGTTCTTATGTTTTGCAAGACCCTGAGGCTCTTCATTTTCTTTTCAGTCTATTTTCTTTCTCTTGTTTAAATTAAGTAACTGATATTGATCTGTCATGAAGTTCATTGATTTTTCTGGCATCTCCACTCTACAGTTGAACCCATCTAACAATATCTTTATTTTGGTGGTTGTATTATTCATTTTGTTTGATTCTACAATATACATTTGATTCCTTATTTTTAAAAAAACTTCTATTTCTTTGTTAAGAGTTTCTATTTTTTTGTTGTTGTTTGTTTCAGAAGAACATGTAATTGATTGCTGAAACATTCTTGTGATAGTCCCTCTAAAGTCCTAGTCAAATAATTCCAATATCAGGTTCATCTCAGTGCTGGCATTAGTTGATTATATTTTCTTATTCATGTTATAATTTTCCTGGTTCTTGGTATTACAGATGATTTTCATGTGTTCTAGATATTTTGTCTACTATGTTAAGAGATTCCTGGTTCTGTTTAAATATTTTATTTTAGTAGGCAATTGCCCTGCCCATGTCGGTTTTGACCTTTTATCACCTGGTTTCACTTGAGCTCAGGTGAGATTTCTGCTGGTGCCACCTGTGAGAAAGAAGACACTTTCCTGATCACAGTGTCCTTAGGTGGGGTGGGGCATGGGGACAGCAATGGATGCCAGAACTGCATGATAGAGAGTGTTTCCCCTGACCTTTTCCCTTGCCACCCAATACCAAAGGTCTTCCCATTCTATTTTTACTAGTAGCACTGGGGGAGGAAGCACTTACCTGGACAGATTTCTGCCACTGGATAGGGGGCCAGAAGATAGTGGGTCTGTTGTCATCTCTAATGCTATACGAAGAACTCGTCTTCTGCCTGTGGATGTGAGGCATGGGTTGGTTAGCTAGCCCACTTCCACTGTTGCTGCTTTTGCAAGCACAACCTGGGGTATAGGTCAGACCTTGACCTTCAGGCAGATTCAGGATGCTGCTGACACTAGGTATAGGTCTGCCCATTAGGCACTCCTCAACTCCTCTTTCCTATTCTTTAGACCAGAGAGAAAAGGCTTTTCCCCTTCTTCCTTCCTTCCTTCCTTCCTCCCTCCTTCTTCCTTCCTTCTTCCCTTCCTCTTTCTCCCTCCCTTTCTTCCTTCTTTCCTTTCTTTCTTCTCTCTGTCTCTTTCTTTTCCTCCCTCTCTTTTCCCTTTTTTTCTTCCTGGCCTATATTCTACTGGACCTTTATAGTTGCAGGTCTGTCTGACCCTCAGTTTGAGTTCTGTATGAGATAAAAAACAAACAAGCAAACAAACAGCAAAACACGGAATTTATCACAGTGTTGTTCTTCAAGTCCTAACATTCCTAGCCAGTCCAACATCTTTTTTCCACCTTTCAGATCATTTCCACCTTTCCACTTTCTATAATTGCTGAATTATTCCCAGAGTACTTACTCATATGAGTGGAAGGACAGGGGAAAGTGAGTCTATGCCATCTTGTCCCAGAACTGAAAGTGCGCCTTATCTTTTTATTAAAGAAATCACTATGTAACAAGAGTATAGTTGCAAACACTCATTCTGCATCCACCCAAAATAAATGTTATCATTGTATTACAATTGATTCAGTTATTAATTATTAAAAAAATAAAATGTTGGGGATAAATGTTAAGTCCTTTATATTACCTTTATCTTCACAGTCCTCTCTTTTCCTCCCTGGAGGCAATCACTGTGATGAATTACATATAGAGCGAGTGATTTCATACTTCTGTTATAAAACTCTGCATTCACATGCGTTCTTATTGTTTGAAGTTTTAAGAAGATGAATCAATGGTATCCTACTACATATAATATCAGCCTTACATCTGCTCTCTCACTCTTCTAAAATACTACACATGGAATCACAAGAACTATTTAGGAAATCTGTATCTTCTCAAATAATATTAGAGCCTAATCCCTCACACTATTTCATCTTACTCTGATCTTTCCTCTGAGTACAAAATGTTAGGCCTGGAGATTTCACCAAGAAAATGCATTCAACATGAATTCCCCCCCCTTGATTCTTTTTGACTCTTTCACCTTTCCCGTTTTCTTTTATAGACTCTAATGGAGTGAGTTGCTAATAGCTGGTTGTAATAGAATTGGTTAATTGTAGTGAAAAAAGAGAGAGAGAGAAAAATCCTGCCTTAATATTTGGAGTCTATTTAATGCAAACTGCTCATATTTGGGGGTGACTTTTGGGGTTCCAGTTTATAGCTTTAAAGATTTAAATTTTAAAAAATCTGTCTGCAGGCACTTGTCTGGTTAATATGGTGGTGAGAAGCACAAAGTTCAAATTTTGAAACTCCAAGTTTCTAATGCAGACTTTAACTTTAAAACGACTTGCATTAAAATTAGAGCCATCATGTCTTAGAATTCCACTGGGAGATCTTGTCTCATTTTGAATGTCGTGATGACTAAAATTCCTCACCTACCTCACCATCCCCATCCTCCACAAAGGCTTTGTAATGAAATTTCCTGTGAATTCTTCAGCTATTCTGACTTGAAATGGGGGAGATATATTTAGTCGTCACCCTACAATTCGAGTGAAACAGCAAACTAATTCCAGCTGAAGAATACATCTTTTGTTCTTTCAGCAAAATGTCCTCTTGGCAGCTGTCTGTTGGCAATAAAAAGGGCAGCAGGCTTAGGGCTATGATTGCCAAGAAAAGGAGTTCCCTAGCAAGCTGTAGTCTCTGTCTCTATACAGAAATCAATGCCTTTTTCCTAGGGTTAATCCTTTTATCAAATTCTACATATGTAGAAGTTAACTGTTTTTTTAGCCAGAGTACTGTTATTATTTGAGGTTATTTCTGGTATAAACTCTGAAAAGCTGTTCTTTTGGAAGGGGAGATGTTTTAAAATGAGCTGTTCTGATTTCCTTTCAGTAGGCTTTGTCTTACATTTTGAAGCTTTGTGTTAATGCTTTTATTAGGTAACTTTAAAATGTGTCAGAAAATTGTCCCTGCTCTACCACTGGAAAGGGGTATGCATGCAGTGCATTTATGCACAATTTACAGCACTGTGCATGTCTAAGTCTGGCAAGCACATCAAAGGAAATACCAGTGTTAGTATGACATTTTGACTTTGTGAGCTAGAAGGTCACTTGGGTAATTAGTGCTAGATAAACCCTGAGGACATGCTGTGCTAGTGTGATCATTTCAGCAATGCCCACTGTGACTAACAAGCACCAAAGTGGAAGAAACTTATTTATAAATTATGAAAATCTTCTTAGCTATTTTTAAAATACCTTCACCTTCCTTAATTTTCAGCACTGTTTGAGAGAAGGGGCTTTGTCTAATTTCATAAATAATGCTAAAAATTTACAAAGAGGATTATGTACATTGAGATATAATTTAAAGGAAACTACAAATATTATTAATGGTGTGGTTGGCACTTGCGTCCTCCAAAATAGAGGCTTTAATAATGGTTTTTAGTTTAAAATATGTTTTTCTCAGAAATTCTGGGTTTTTTTTTTTTTTGGTTTTGGTTTTGGTTTTTAATTCCTTCGACTTCATGAAGAGTCTGAGTAGAATTGGGGGACTACATTATTCGAGGTACCGGCAAACATTAACCACTCTCTTAAACTAATTGAGCTTAACTACTCACCTTACTCTTCCTTCGTATTAATTTATGCCCTAGATCTACTTATAAGGATTTCTAGATTACTTTTTTAGGTACATGAACAATGAGATAACATAAAATAATTGGAATAAAAAATGAGTATTAGTGAAAAGAACACACGTATGTTGATGTAGGATATTTACTTTAGAGAGGTTCAGTCAACTCTGAGATTCTTGAAATGAAGGGAATACATATATGTTCACCAAAGTTATTTTCCCCAAAGCACAAGGCCACATATAGAATGTATCATTTTAAAGACCATGTTATAATCTAACATGTTATAATCAATTATTTTGAGTGATATCAGCAAAACAGCAGAGGAAGAAACACTACAGTACCTTTCTCTACAAAGTCAATGTATAAATTGCCAAACGTTGCTATAATCAAACTTTCCTGATATATGGAGTCTATTCAGAAACTTACAACAAGGAGAATGCTTAATGAAGAACATAACAGCACAATTTTAGTAAGAAAGCTCTACAGTGTTTTACTTTACTTTGTTACCATCATTCACTTTGCAGCTTGGCAGTGGTCTTGAAGATGGCAGCCCACTCTCTTGGTACAAATTGCTGGTACCAAAGGGAACAATATGGATATGGACCTTGAACATACAAGATTCACTCAGTGTAATATATCACATTAATTGAATGGACAAAAAAAAAATGTGATCATCTCGGATGCAGAAAATGCATTTGACAGAATTCACCACCTTTTGATCATAGAAATATCCACTGTATAAAATAGGAAGTTAAGGTAACATTTGCAACATGATAAAGGGTATCTATGACAAACCCATAGACAATATCATACTTACTGGTGAAAGACTGAAAGCTTTCCCCCAAAAATCAGGAATAAGGCAATGATGCCTGCCTTTACCCATTCTGTTCAACACTGTACTAGAAGGGCAATGAGGCAAGAAAAATAATTAAAAGACCTTAAAATTGGAAAGGAAGAGGTAAAACACTCTCAGTTTGCAGAACACACACTTGCACACACACTATAGGTCTATTAAATGAATGCTGAAATGTTGCAGGATACAAGATCAACATATAAGCTAAGTTGTATTTCTATACACTAGCAATAAACAAACTGAAAAGGAAATTTAAAAACAATTCCACTTACAGTAACATCAAAAAATAATTAATAGTTAATTCAAATAAAGGGGTTTGGAAATTATACACTGAAAATTACAAAACATTTTAGAAAGAAATTAAAGAGGATCTAAATAAAAGATATTCTGTGTTTGTGGTTGGGAAAATAATATTGTTAAGGTGGCAGTACTCCCCAAGGTTTTCATAGATTCATTGTAATCCTGATCTAAATCCTAATGGTGTGTTTTACAGAAATGGACCAGTTGATCCTAAAATTCATATGAAAATGCAGAGGACCCCAGATAGCTAAAACAACCTTGAACAACAAACAAAACTGGAGGACTCATACTTCTTGATTTCAAAAATTACTGCAAACATACAGGAATCAAAGTAGTACATTACTGGCATAAGAATAGACATATAGATAAGGGAATGTAATTGACAGTCCAGAAATGAACCTATACGTCTATGGCCAACTCATTTTTGACAAAAATGCCCAAACCATTCGATTGGGAAAAAATATTCTCTTCAACAAGTGGTGCTGGTGCAACTGGATATCCACAGGTAAAAGAATGAAGTTGGACTTCTGTCTCACGCCAAATATAAAAATTAATTCAAAATTGATCAAAGACCTAAGCATGAAAGCTAAAATTCTCAAATGCGAAAAAACAGCAGTAAATCATCATGACCTTGAATTTGGCAATGGATTATTTGATTTGACACCAAAAGTGCAGGCAACAAAAGAAATTTTTTTTCATCAAATTTTAAAAGTTTTGTATATCAAAGGGCATTATCAAAAAAGCAAAAGATGCAACCTACAAAAAGAGAAAATATTTGCAAAACATATATATAAGAGTCTGAAATATATAAATAACGCTTACAACTCAAAAACAACAACAAAACTAAGCAATTTTTGAAAATTGGGCAAGGGACTTAAATAGATGTTTCTACAGATAGTATATACGTGTATGTATATATAATATATATGTATGTATATATATATATGTGTGTGTGTGTGTATATATATATATATATATATATATATATATATATATATACACACACACACACACACAAATGACCTACAGGCCCATGAAAACATGCTCAGTGTGATTAGTCATTAATGAATTTCAAATCAATACCATAATGAAGTAACAGTTCATACACACTAGGATGGCTATAATCAAAAATAGGGAAAATAACAGGTGTGGATGAGTATGTGAAAGTTAGACCCCTTATATATTGTCGGGGGGGGGGGGTTATGTAAAACGGTGCAGCCACTGTAGAAAACTGGCACCTCCTCAAAAAGCTAAACATAGAATTATCATATTATCCTGCAATTGCACTCCTAGCTATATATCCCAAAGAATTTAAAACATGTTCAAACAAAACCTTGAACATAAATATTCACAGAAGCACTATTCACAGTAGCCAAAATAAGAATGACCTAAATACCCATCAACTGATGAAATGATAAACAAAATTAGTATATCCGTTAGGTGGAATATTATTCAGCAGTAAAAAGGAATAGGATACTAATACATGTTAGAACATGTAAGGACCTTGAAAACCTTACGTTAAATGAAAGAAGCCAGGCACCAAAGACCACTTACTATATGATTCAAATTCAGTGTGTAAGTTCAGTATAGGCAAATATATAGAGGCAGAAATTAGAGAACTGTTTGCCAGGGGATAGAAGGAGAGGAGAACAGGGAGTAACTTCTTAATGGGTATGGGTTTCTTTTTAGGGTGATGAAATATTCTAGAACTAGATAGTGGTGATGGTTGCACAACATCGTGATGTACTAAAAACTACTGAATTGTACAACTGTAAAACAGTTAAAATGGTGAATTTTATGTTAATTGAATTTTACCTCAGTTAAAAGGGTGTGTATGTGTATAGTGATTTATGCTAAATGTCTTGTGATTTTTGTATCTTCCATTATATTTACTTTGGATCACTTAGAGAAACCTATACCCAAAGTGTGTTAATCCCGTCTTTAGCCATGGTGGGGGTGGTGAAGAAACAGAAATAGCTCTGTCCCATCAGAGTTAAGCATAGTAATTAAGAGCATCGAACTTGCGTCCACACTGCTTCAACCTTCAACACACTGTGTTGGAATGCTGCTCCTGCCATGTGCTAGTTGCTCAACTTTAGGCCAGATAGGAATCTCTTACTGCCATAGGCACTTGAACTATTTGGTGAGTCTGTATTTTATAAGATTATGGTAAAGTATTAAATTCATTGATACAAACAAAATCTTAGAATTGTTCTTGGCCTGTAGTAAGTCTATAGAATTAACTCTTGGTTTTAGTGTCCTAAGACAGTCCATCATGATTTAACTATCAATATTATTGCACTAGAAACAGATGAAATTTGTATCAATACCTAATGATTTGTTCTAAACTCCCCCTGGTTTACCAACTGAATTTTCCACAGTGCTGCTTTAATGAATGCTCCTTTAATTCTGTTAGTAACTACTGTACTTTTTATTTTTTGCTTTCACACTAAAATCATCAAATGATGCAAATATATCTATGTTCAAGCTATCATGGCCCAAGATACTGAAGCACATTTGTGTCTCCTTATCCCTTTTCCTCTTAAATCACACTGTGCACACATCCCCCTACATGCATGTACAAAATTGCATGCACACACTCAAACAGGCAGAGCTTTACCTCCTCGAGGGTACTTGCTGGGGCAGGGCATTGGTAGCATTTTCTTCATTCTTGTTCTCAGCCCAGACCATGAGATTTCTCTGGTTAATTGTCTTAACTTACTCTATAAATCTATCTGTAAAAATCTGGGAGATGTGCTATTTTCTCTTTCTCTATCCATAGCTTTAGAATATAAGTAAAAGACATACGATCCTGAAAAAGGAGACCATTAGAAAGACAGATTCACTGGAAGGCATGAAGCCCGGTGTCATGTTCTCTTGTTCAATATGACAGGACTAGTATTAGTAGCCATTCATCGATATCCCTAATTCTACTTTAGTTGGGATTCTCTGTTTTATCCATTCTGCTAGACTTTCTAAGCAAGCCACACTGTTATTGTCATTCATTGGTTCTCCCGGTTATCTAATTCTATTTTTTCCCCTCTGTGATCTTTACCTTTATAGAAAAATTAGAGTATACATGCTTACAGAATTGTAGACTGGCTGAGATTACATATGCATATTGACCAGCATTATACCATTATCCAGGCTCTTTCATCTACTAAAATGAAATCCCTATTTCTGTTACCAAGTCCAAGCTTGTACTGCTTGACACATGACAGGCCAATAAATCGAGAGATGAGTTTTGGGGCAAGGAATAACGACTTTATTCTCAGTAGACTGAGAAGATGGTGGACTGGTGTCCCAAAAAACCATTATGGGCCATTATGTATAATTTAAGCTTATAGGCAACATCCTTTCAGTGATTAACTTATAATAGAATACAAAGTTTCCTCCCTATTACAGTTCCAGCTTTATCTACCAATAATTTACCTGAATTAAGAGCGCATCACAAATGATAATCTTTTTCCATAGCAACTTTTCCCAAATCATCCCTTTCAAAATATTCTCTGTAACTTTTATATTATGAAAATATATGAGAGTCTATGGAGTACTTCACCAGCCACCTTCTATCATAGGTATTTGTATGTCTTTATCTCAACATGCTTATGGTAGTCAGGTAATATTTGCCAGGTGGTCTGCCTAGAAATATGAACATTTCTGATGGATATTTAAGTATGTTGTTTACCCAAATGAATTGATATTTATTTGAATTTCAGGCAAAAAGGAAAATCATTTTTAATAGTACAGAATATAAAGAATCTCATATATGTAAGATTATTCCTGGTATTTATGACTTTAATAGAGAATGGGTGATTTATTTACTATATACCATAAATATATACCAGTGAAATAAGAAAAATAAGTACACTGAGCATGTCATCAACATTTTCTTTTATTAACAAAGTGACAAAGGATTGACCATGTGCTTTATATGTTTTATATACTTCAGTATTTAGCACAACTCTAATTATTCTCTTAGGCAACTCTTGCCAATTCACAGTCACTCTGAGCCAGTTCTGAAAATTAGGATCTTATTCTTCATACTTAGGAACAGAAAAGAAATTGAGCTCTTACTCTTGTGGCAAAATTTCTTTATTCCTCTATTTTTACTTTCATGTTTCTAATTTTATGAAATATAATTTAATTAGAGAAGTAATATATGAATGCACTTGTTACATATGAATATATAATGTAGATATAGCTATATATGTATATCTGCATTTGTGGATATAAATACATATATATGCATGAATGCATATGTGTGTATACAGACTCATGTTAGAGCTAATCCAACAGTTCTTCTTGTCACTGTATTTTATCCATGGCATAGAAAATTTAAAAATGTTTTTCAATAAGGAAATTACCACAGCAAGGATCCATGGTACTAATGAATATGAAAGCATTTAAGACAAAGTGTATTCTCAAATTAGCATATATATGTTGCATGCTACAATTTGTGAGCTCTGTATCAATTGCACATTTCTTTTTGAAAAGTTGCATTTAAGGATGATGAAATTGGTTTCCAGGTGCTATCAACATGAGTTTGTTTCTGTTGACAATAAATCAATAACTCTTTCTGACACGACTCTTATAGTAGTAAGAATCCTTGCAGTAATCCACTTTCTCAGTGACAGACAGATAGCTATGCCTTGAATTTTTGAAAGTGCTACTCAGTCTAAATATCGTTCTGGTGAGCATTATTTCCTTGGTTCAAGGGTGAATGGCCACTTATGTGATGAAGAAAAGCAGTTGTCATTTTGGAAGGAGCAAAAGGGAGGAATAAGGGCACGAGAAATGCACACCAACGTAGAGCTGGAAAAGAAACTGATGGATTTAATTGTAATCAATGGAGAAAACTCAGATGACATCTCAGAATATGAATAATTTTATTAGCAGATGAGAATTAGGGACTAAGAAAGGACATCACATATATGGTCTCTTCGGGTCTCCTAACGCTTTTCAGTTGGTTTATATTTTGAAAACCTACTCTACAAAGTAGATATTATTACCTCAGATTATAGATGAAGAAAATGAGATAAGTTAATTAAGATTTCACACCCTAGAAAAATGAGACAATGAGAAATAAAATTTGAGGTCTGTCTGACAACAAAACCTTTGGCTTTCTAATATAGTGTCAACTTCCATAGTTGAGATAAGTTACTAATATAGTATAACTAATGATTTATTGTTCACAATTAATAATGTGTAATCCATATGAAAACTTTCTGTAAGGTATGACACATTGTTTTACATATTTGAATTTTGAGTTATTAATGCTTTAGCAGAAATAATTTGATATTCATTTTTGTAGGGCAAGGAGGCTTTATTTGTTTTTTACTCTCAAATTTCACAGAAAAAAATAGATTCTTGTTAACTCCACTTTGTGTCAGGGTCTGCTCTGCGCAATGTGAAGATTCTCTGACAAATTCTATTTTCTTGACTGTGCTTCGTTTCTTTTCTCTCTTAGCTTCTGATGTTTCAACTCTAATACATCTACAGTATATTTCTGAAAATTTTGTGTAGCTAGAGAATAGAGTCTCTTATGGAAATACCTGAGAGGTATGGCGAGTTTATCTGGGGACTAGGAGTCATAGAGGTGATTTTAGTTTATTCCTGTCTCTAGAGCTTAGTTTTCCAGTAAATATCCTCAATAGGTTTGACTGCTTTTACCTTTCAAGCTTTTGTCCTAGTTTAAAGGTTGTAGAAGAATTCAGTAGTGGCAAAGCCCAGGCTGATTTGGAAAATCTGTTTTACTGACTATGATCACACAGATAGCATGGCTGTTTGTAAGGAGTCAACCCAAGGACAGCTCATAGTATTAGTAATGAACTTTTGCAAAAATTTGTGGCATCTAAGCACTGCCCACATTAAAATCCCCTCTATCTTAGTATCTTTTATCAAACAGCAACCTAGATTCTACAATGCTCAGATCTAGTAATTAAAATGGTTCTTGCATGATGTCACACATGCTCAATTATTTTGGAGTAAGGATGAATTTCCTAGGGTGCTGGAGTCATTCCTAGTGTATCTATACTAGTCATTCCTAGTGTATATGTCATCATTATGCTACCTTATAATTGGGTATAATTTTCTGAACCCTGTTGTTAATGTTGTTCTTCTGCTGGCTTTCTGAACAATCCAAATGCCTTCTGATTTATAAGTTAACATCTTTCCCATACAACCTCTTTTCTTTGTTTGTTTATCGTCTTGCATAATAGTAAATTCTGACCACTAATGCCAAGTATAAGCACACAAGATGCTTGGCAAAAATCATTCTTGCTCTAATGTTCTACAATTAAGCAGTATCAGCCCTTCCCTGAATATGAGTGGGACACATGAACTGCACTCACTGTGGGCCTTCAAAGAGATAGTAGTGACAGGAATGTACCTAAAAGAGAGCTTTAACAAGCAATATATACAAGTGAAGTCTATGGAAACATAGACATTCAAAGTATATGTCTTTATGACACTGCTTCTCAAGCTTCAGTGTATATACAAATAACCCTGGCTCTTGGTAAATGCAAGCTCTGGTTTGGTAGATCTGGGGTGGGGCTCAAAAATTGTACATTTCTAACAAATCTCCAGATGATATTGATGCTGTTTGTCCAAGGACCACAATATGCTGAAATGTTCCTCACGTGAGAACAAAGAAATCACACTAAAATTTTCCTTATTACTTCTTCAATTATATTAGAGTGAAACTTACTTTTATTACATTATGTGTTCATCATTCTAAATTTTAGTACTTTATGTTTTTTGCCTATTTAACTTTATCTCCTTGATTATTTTCAAATCATGCAGAGTTTATGCAAATTTCTGTAGGCTTCCCATGGACTTGAAAATACTTGAGGACAGTGACTTTGTCTTTAATCTTAGTCTTCTCATATCTTGTTACAATGCCTAAGAGTTGCTCAAGAAATTTTGGTTGATTAATAGCTGAATAAAGGAACAGGTGAATGATAAGTGAAAATATAGTCTCCTTGTTCTATTAGCATTTAGTAATGGTACTTAAAATTAGTACATTTTTTCATTTCCTTTGTGAAGAATAGTATAAGAAAATGGGACATTCATTACAGAACAAGAAGACAGTATCATGTAACAGGAAGGCAGTGTAGCAGTTAATTGAGAGCACAGATTCTGGAGTCTGATTCTCTTGGTTTCAATCCTGGATCCTATAATTACTGACAACACGACCTTTTATAAGTAATATAGTCTGTTAATGTCCAAAATTCTTCATGTATAATGTAAGAATTAAAAAGAAATCCACTCATAGGTTAGATTTAAATTACATAATTCATGTAAAATACTTGAGAGTGCCTGGCCAATAGCACACAGTACATAACAGCTATTTTTTATAGCTGGAATATTAACGCTTACTCTTTTCAGAAGTTTTAATTATGAGAAGATAACAAAGTTCACAGAGGTTATTAAGTAATTTAAAACTAATTGATAATCCTTCACCAATCCTGTAGATTCACTATTTCTGTTTATAAAACAAAGGACTATTTCTAAAAGCTTTTCCATTGGCAAAATTATGCTAGCACTTTATTACTTAAAACACTATAATATAGGGGTCAAGCCACAAAATAAGTGTCAAGATTTAGCACAAGTTAAAGACAGATACTTTTAAAAAGTGTTGCAAGTTTCAGTTATATATCTTAAACTTTTACATACGCATGCACATTTGATTTATTCAATTAAGACACCTAGGTGCATTTGAATTTGCATTGGACTCTGGATATATTCCTTCCTTTGAAAACTAATTGGCTAGGATCACTATGATATATTTTTAACACAGTTACCTGGTACTGTAGTGTAGAATTTCTCTTTCTTGCTGAGCCATTATTACAATGCCACATTAAATAATTTATCTGGTTGAGCCCTGTCTTATTTTTCAATTTAATTTTAGTGAAAATGTTCATATGTGTGAGTTATGAAAGAATTATCTAATACTTGCAAATTTTTAAAGAAACTAAAGTCTGGTTTGCACCTCTTTCTAAAAAGTTATGAGGAAAGGGAATGCCATATAGAGATAAGTTTGAGGTAGAAATATATTATTTTTGCATAAATAAAAGGAGTCAGAAGTAAGAGAGTGAAGTAAACTGTTATGATGACTAAAGGACCTCACTGTTATGACGATTGTCTAATTCTGAGCAGTGATCATGCTAGCTTTGTATCTTTGGGCAATTTTTGTACTCTCTCGGGACCATTTGTTTGATTGTTTGTTTGGTTAATGTGGGAATGAATTAATTAATCTAGGCGTCCTCTAAGGTCTTTTCCTATAATAATATTCACGATTAGCTTCAACCTGTACCTACTCTTCCCAGTTAATTACATCAGAAAGTCATCTGGTTCTATCTCTAAAAAATTCCCAGTCTAGCTCCTTCTTTTCTCTTTCAGTACTACAACTTTAGTTCAACTCTCATCTTAATTAAGCTATTCCAGTAGACTCACAATTAGTCTTCTTTCACCTACTTTTACCCCAGAACAATAGTTATCCCCCAAAATAGAGCCATTTTTTAAAAGGTGAATTGGACTGTGTCATTCCCCTGCATAAAACTTTCAGTAACTTTTCAGTATATTTAAGAGACAATCTTATTTCTTATCATGACCCACAGTAATATCTCTTCTTACCTCCTTCTGCATCTTTACTTATTTCTGTAACACTCTTTCAGTCACTTTTTATGTCCCAGCCACACTGGACTTGAATTTGCTAAGCCCTTCCTTCTTAGAGGCCTTGGATATGATGTTTGCTTTGCATAGAACACTGTTTCCTTTATTGTTACAAGGATAGAACTGCCTTGTCATAAAGATCTCAAATAAAATAGCATCTGCTTAATGAGGCTTTTCTTAACAATAAAAAGTAAATTACTGAGACTTTAGGCTTCAACTCCAAAAAGTAGAGTTTGAAAATTGTCCTTCCCATCCTTACACCAAGAAAAAGGGGGAGAAGCCAAAATTCAGGGACTTTTTGGGTCCATCAAAGAACTGAGTTTGCAGGGCAAAATGTACTCACAAATCTGAAGACACAGGTAAATCCAGAGAGTCAGAGCTAAGATCTGTTTACCTAGAGCAAAACCTGCTGGAGAAATAAAATGGTTGGAAAACTCAAATAGTAATTTTGTCAATTATCTGGAAGTTGAGTGTGGACCATTGAGTGAGGGAGAAATTCCTAGGGTCTCTGGTCATGCGTGAGGGAGCTCCACTTTATCCCCAGGAAACCTACCTTTTTCTCATAGTGAAAATTCAAGAAAGGCCCATCATGGCTTTGGCAGTGTGAGGGGGAAAAGTAATCCTCATGAAATGAGAAAGGCCTACTACTCTAGGGAAAAGACTTGACCAGAGTCTTGCCTCACACAGGTAAGGAAAGGACATTCCCCTCACTTCAGCCCCCTCTTGTCCTCCTGTGTCAACTAAATGAGGAAGGGGGAAACTTCTATAGGAATAAACACTTGTAAAGTTCACAGAACACAGGCAGAGGCCCTTCACCCTCACCTCACCACCACATCAACAAGGTTCCAGTACAATAATAGTGCATTACATCTGAGAGACCTGCAAGACGTAGACGCTCTCTGGAAAAAAAAAAAAAAGAGTATTTAGTGTAGCCCACATACGAGAAAAGAGACCAAAACAGTGAGAAGAAAACAAGGACACTGAGGAGGTTTTTAGCCTCTGACATGTATACCTACAGCAAATATTAAGCACAGCCAAACTTCTGGTGAGCTCAGTATAAGTCATAAGGCTGAGACTTTCCAAAATTAATGATGGACATCAAACCATGTTCCAGGAAGTTCAGAGAACACAAGACAAGATAAACACTAAAATAACTATACTGATCATATTATAGGCAAACTGCAGCAAGTCAAAAAGAAAAATAAAATCTTGAAGAAAGGTGGAGGTTGATGAGGAGGTGGGTAAATTTATCTATAGAGGGACAAGGATAGTAATTATATCAGACTTTTAATCAAAATTACATCAAAAACCTTGCAAGCAGGAAGAGAGTGGCATGGAATATTTAAAGTGATGAAAGAAGAAAACAACACTAACCTAGAATTCTGTATGCATTGAAATTGTCTTTCAAAATTGAAGGGCAAATTAAAACATTATCAGACAATAACTAAAACAATTCTTTTGTAGGATACCTGCCCTTCAAGGAATGTTGAAGGGGGTTCTTCCAATAGAAAGAAATGGTATAGGTCAGAAATATGGATCTACGTAAAGAAAGAGCATTGCAGAAGGAATAAATTAAGGGAAAATAAAATAGTTGAGTTTTCTTATTTGTAATTGATTTAAAATAAAATTGATTTTTTAAATCAAAGTGACAATTAATTGGGTGATTATAGCATATGTGTAAGTTAAATAAATGGTACCAGTAGCACAAAAGAAAGAGAGGAATTTGGAATATTTTGTTATATAGTACCTGCACTATATATGAAGGAGAAAGTGTTATTTGAAGGTGGATGTAGATTTGTTACAAATGTGTATGGTAAACTCTAGGGTGACTGCTAATTTTTTAAAAAGAAGTATAATTGATCCACTTAGAAAAAAAATCAAATGGACTCATAAAATGCTTAATTAAAACAGAAAACCTCTGGGAATGAGTAGAACATAGTTACAAATATGGTAGTTTTTAATCCAAGTGCATTATTACTTTAAATGTGAAGTGTCTAAAAATACACCAACTAAAAAACAGATTATTAGAATGGATTTATTTTTTAAAAAGCAACAAGATCCAATTATATGTTGTCTAACAAGGAATGCCCTAAGTATAAAAATTCTGAGAAGAAAAAATTAAAAGGATGAAGAAAGTTATACCATGCTAAAACTTTCTAAATAAAGCAAAAATAGCTATAATAATTTCAGAAAAATCAGTTTTCATAACGGAAAATTATCAGAGATAAAGAAGAGGGCTACATAATGATAAAGGGGTCAATCCTCCACAAAGACATCACGATCTTAAATGAATATTAACAATATAGTATCTAAATAGGTGAGGCAAAAAACTAATATAATAAGGAGAAATAGATAAATTCACAGTAATAGTTGAAGACTGCAAATCCACCCACCTCGTCAGGAATTGATAGATCAAGCAGGCAGAAAAATCAATGAGTATATTGTTGACCTGAAAAGCAGTATCAATCAATGTGATCTAATTGACATATATAAAATGCTTCAGTAAACACCAAAAGAGTACACATTCTTCTCAAGCTGTCATGGAACATTCATTTACAAAAGTAGACCATATATTGGGGAGTAAAACACACCTTAATAAGTT
Source organism: Balaenoptera physalus (assembly GCF_965194825.1). Taxonomy (NCBI): domain Eukaryota; kingdom Metazoa; phylum Chordata; class Mammalia; order Artiodactyla; family Balaenopteridae; genus Balaenoptera; species Balaenoptera physalus. Next base: position 78,278,646 of record NC_138886.1, on the reverse strand, counting down.
TAAAAGAATAGGAATCATACAACATATGTTCTGAGGCAACAGTGGGATTAAACTAGGAATGAATAACTGAAATATAGCTGGAAAATTCCAAAATATTTGGAAATTATACAACAGACTTATGAATGACATATGGGTCAATGAAGTCTCAAGTGGAGTTTGAAGACATTTCAAACTAAATGAAATTAGAACTTAAAATTTGTGAGATGCAGTGAAAACAGTTCTTAGGTAGATATGTATAATGTGAAACATGTAGATTGGAAAATAAGGAAGATTTAAAGTCATTAAACTAAGCTAATTATCTAATTCCCTCTATATTCCTGGAACCCAGAAAATAGTCTGTCATACAAGTTTGTTCCTAAAGTCATCACATTGGCAGCAAGGTACTATTTTTTTTGTTTGTTTTGTTTTATTGTTTTTATATTTGTACAGAATTTTAAAATTTATGTTATTGAAGTATAGTTAATTTACAATGTTGTGTTAATTTTTGCTGTACAGCAAAGTGATTCAGTTATATATACATTCTTTTTCATATTTTCCATTATGATTTATCACAGGGTATCAAATTTATGATGTCACTTATATGTGGAATCTAAAATATGACACAAATGAACTTGAAACAGAAGCAGACTCACAGATGTAGAGAACAGACTTGTGGTTGCCAAAGGGTAGGGGGAGTGGGGGAAGGATGGATTGGGAGTTTGGGATTAGCAGATGCAAACTATTTTATATAGAATGGATAAACAACAAGGTCCTACTGTATAGCACAAGATATTGTTTTAATCACCTATAATAACCTTATGGTAGACAACATTGAGTCTTGAAGAAAACATACTTTGTAGGAAAGTGCTTTTGGTTTGCCTCAAAGTGTAAATGAAGTGCATTATAATTACATAATCTAATAAGAGTGAAGCTCTCCACTGAAGGATATAATTTCCTTCAACCATTTTCAGTATTCACTATTTTAATAATATTGAGTTAATATTGTATTGTAAACTACACAATTTGGTCTGTTTAACATTTTAATCACTTGGTTTTTATTTATAGATAAATTTCTTCCTTACTTTCACAGGAGCTTTATTATTATTTTTTATTTTCTCCCTTTCCCAGCCTCAATTTACATTTAGAATGCTTGTTGCAGAAATACTCAGACAGATTGAAATTTTGCAAGACACATTAAGTGCTGCAGTAGGTTGAAGAAATGAGGCCTTTAGGGAGACAGCAGAAGCTCCTCATCATGTAAAGCTCTGGTTATGATCCTGTTGTGAAATCCATCTATTATATGTGAGGGATACAAAAAGATATTAACTGATCAACAAAGTCCTCTTGAATGTTCTGCCTGATTTTTAATTTTGGTGCATGGTCTAGTGATCTATAGGATTGCTGCAGCTCAAGATCATAGGTTCCCTCCCTTGGCTTACCAGGCTTTAATTATAAAGAGACGAAGAAAAAAATGATGTACACTACCCTAGGTTTTATTTTTTTCATTTTCCATAACCTTCCTTAAATAAGTTCCATAGATTAAATAAAGAAGTGTATCTAATTCTTTCTATTTCTTGTAATAAAAATACTGTCCTAAGTGTTAAACTGTCATGACACAGTATTAATTTGGAAGAAGCTAAAAAAGAACTCAAATAGCTGCACAAGAAGAGTTGACATTATCTGTCTCTTTTCAGAAATTTTGTTTTTAATTTCAAGGGCAATACTTGCTTGTTTAAAATATTTCAGCAGTGTAAATTAAAAAATTAAATTTCTCCTTACTCAGCCCTGTGCAATTTTACTTCCCATTCAGAGACAATCTAACACCTACTAGCTTGGTTTGTATAACTGATGACTTTTTACTCTCCATCCTTCTTTATATTTATATATACATATATGATATCATATCTATTCTATATTCAATTATTTATATAGCTGTAAGCTATGCAGTGCAAAGGAAGTAGTAGAATGTTTCACCATTTCTGTAAGCCACTGTATAAGTGTATAAGCTTCTACCATAGCTTACACAAACACACACACACACACACATTCAAGTTTTGTGTAAGAGTTTCCATTTCTTGGAATTGCTGCACCACATTGTATGTGAGTTTACTTATATTAATAATGACTAGGGTTGCATTAAATGTATATATTAATTTAGAAAAAAGTACGTCTTTACAATCATATTATCTCATCCAGATAAAGTTTTGTTTCTTCATGTATTCTCTTTCATGTCCTACAGAAATTTTTATTAGTTTTCTTATATACATGTTGCACATTTATTTTTAGCTTAATGCAAAATACTTTAAAAATATGTTTGTATGAGAGGTTTTTCATTATATGCTCAGTTTTTTGTGGATATTTTGTATTATCACAAGTGCAGTTGACGATTGGTATACTTTAAATATTATTGACTATATTATTTTAGCCAGAAAAATATTTTTCTTTCTGTTTTTTTTATCTTTTGATAATATAAAATTGTTGACTATATACATAGTTTAGGAATTTGCAAGGGAGGAAGAGAGGGAATATAGTTAGTTGATATCTCCATTTCTTTTAAAAAGGGATTTTGAGGAAGATGCCTCAAATGTTATTTATTCCAATAATAAACTCTGTGGTGCTTGGAACACAGTGGGTAGAAGGTAATGTTTGGTAATAAATGAAAAGAAAGAGTAAATAAATGATGATTAAATTAATGACTAGATAACTGAATATTTCTACCAAACCATATTAATTGGTTGCTGTAGCTAAGATTATCTGGTACCCACAAAAAATCTGTTCTCTCTTACTTCCAGGTACCATGGCTAGACTTTATTTCTGAGTTTTTCTTGCAGCTGTATATAGCTATGTAACTAATTTAGCCTGAGAGGAAGTAGAACATAGGCCCCAAGGCTATTGGTATGGCATCTTCATTCTTTCTCCCATTTCCATTGATTACAGCCTAAGCAAAGTAGAAATCCCACATGGAACATGCAGTACCCTTAGGTGATGACAGCTATGCAAAGTAGAGAATCTGGAGCAGGGCTGCTTGCAAGCTTAGGACACATACCCAGAGTTGGGCATGACAGGAGAAAAAAAGTCATACAGACAAGCAACGATAAAAAAACAATCTTGTCATTGGCTCTTTTTGTTACAGTAGCCTGCCTTAGTATAATACTGTAAGACCACCTCCTTTAGCTTCTCAGTATTATTACCCAACTAACTATCCTCTACTTGAACTGTCTCTAGCTTGACTTCATGACACCGCACTTTCTGATTTTCTCCTGCAGCAGTAGCCACTGTTTCTTAGCCTGCTTTGCTAGCTCCACATTTTCTATCTAAATTCCAAACCCAGAGCTTAGACCTTGGCTTACTTATCTTTTCTACAAACACTCTGCGCTAAAAATATCTCATCCATACTTACGGATCAAAATACTACAGTTTATGGAGATAGTTCAAATTGCAGTTCTAATTTTATCCTCTGAGTTCATGATTCATATATCCAACCCCTTACTTAAAAGAGTTAGTATGATGTAGTATATAAGAGCATGGATTCTGCAACCAACCCAGCTCTGACACTTAATAAATGTATAATTTTGGACAAATCATTTAACCACTTAGTTTCATAGTTTTTTCTCATTATAATATTGTGATAATAATACGGGTTACCTCATATGACTGTATTGAGGATGGAATGAGTTTTAGAGTCCATTTGTATTTAAAGCACTTAAAAGTCTACCTGGCACAGAGTAAAGGTTACTTAAGTTGTTACCATTATTTAAATTTTTCTTGGGGTATTTCACCAATATATAAAATATATCTAAAACTGATGTTTTGATAGTCCACAAAAGCTTCTTTTTTTTCTCCAGCCTGCTCTAATACAGTAAATGACAGTCAACTACCATGTTCCACAAATTAGAAACAGGATTCATAGGTTTCCTCTATTCTGCTACATATATATATATGTGATATATATGTATATACATTGTGTGTGTGTGTATATATATATATATATATATATATATGCAAGATAACATACACACACACATATATATGTCTTCAATCAATCCACTCCATTACACCATTTTAGCTGCGTAACTACAAAATACCATTTTATCCAAAGCTACCATTATTTTCCCACTGGATTACTGCCTCCATGTTTACCTTTTCATAGCAATTTATACCTCATACAATCTACCATTCACACAGTAACGGCTAGCACCATCTATTTATTCTTTTATATTTGGTTTGTTTTTAGTCAGGTTTATTGAGGTATAATTTCCATATGATAGAATTCACCATTTTGGGTGTAAATTTATATAAGTTTTGATATATTTGTATAATCATGTAGCCACTATCACAATCAAGATAGAGAAAATTTCCATCATCCCCAAATATTCCCTTTTGCCCTTTTGTCATCAATTTCCACATCCCCGATTTCCCTCTGTGCTGGGCAAAGATTTATCTATATTCTATCCCTATAGTTTTACCTTTTCCAAACTATTACATAAAAGGAGTCATATAGTATATATCTGTTTTGAGTTTGGCATCTTTCACTTGCCACAGTGCTTTTCAGATTCATTCATAATAGCTCCATTCTTTATCTCTGAATAGCATTCAATTTCTTGGATACACCACTGCTTGATTTTAGATATATAAGTATTTATAATTAATATACAGGCATACCTTGGAGATATTGTGGGTTCTGTTCCAGACCACCACGTTAAAGTGAGTATCACAGTAAAGCTAGTCACTTGAAATTTTTGGTTTCCCCGTGCATATAAAAGTTATGTTTACAGTGTACTGTGGTCTGTTAAGTGTTCAATAACATTATGTCTAAATAACAATGTAAATGCCTTAGTTAAAAATACTTTTTTGCTAAAAAATGCTAACAAAACTTGAATTTATAAAAAATGCAGTACCTACCAAGCACAATAAAGTCAAGTGCAATAAAATGATGTATGCCTGTATAATTTTGGTTACTTGATCCCTTTATCATTGATATTTTATATATATATATATATACATACATATATATACACACACATATATGTATACATATACACATATACTTTATATTTTAGGGGGCTTAAAATAGCAAAAATTCATTTTTCATAGTTTGTTTTTGCTTTAATCAGAGACTTAAATGCTGCTTAATTGAGTGCGTTTGCCTTAAAATATATCATGAGGTTGCAGTCAAGCTGTTGATCAAGGTGTCATCTGAAGGCTCAGCCTGCGGGCGATCTGCTTATAAGTGAATTCATGTGCTGTTTGGCAGTGTTCAGTTCCTTGTGGGTTGATTGAAATATTCAGTTTTTCACTGGCTATTGGTCAGAGTCCTCCTTCAGTTCCTTACCAAGTGGGACTCTCTGGAGGGCAGATCACAACATGGCAGCTGACTTCCTGAGGGTGAGCAAGAGAACATAAGAGAGAAAACATGCAAGATCGAAGCCACACTCCTTTTATAAATTTATTTCAGAAGTGACATCCAATTACTTCTGCTATGTACTGTGCATTAGAAATGAATCAGTAAGTTCATTCCAAATTCAAGAGGAGGAGATTATATTGTACAAGAGCATGAATACAAGTTGGGAAATATTAGGGAGCATCTTAAAGGATGCCTACTACATGATATACCTTGTTATTTTAATTAATGTTTGCATAGTATATCAGTTTCAATTCTTCTACCACTAACCTATACATCTCTTCATAATAAAAGTTAGTATCTTAGAGACAGCATAGAGTTGGGTCTTATCTTTTACCCAGTCTGAGCAATTTAAATGTATACCTTTTTGAGTTATTTAAATTTGTCTATTAACAACAGGGCTCAGGAAATCATACCTAATGATAAGATAGCATAATAGTAACAGATACACAATTAACATGAATATGCAAACTCTGGCACTACAGGAAATTGATCCATCTCTCCAAAATAGCATGGAATGATTGAGCATGTGTGAAATCATGTAATGAAACACTTTAATTGTTAGAGCTGATCAATATAGAATGTAAGTTGTTATGTGATGAAAGATACTAAGATGGAGGGAATTTTAATGTTGACTGCGCATGATACACAAAATTTTCCATGAACCTGGACCCATTGCCACACTTCATTTGCTGTGAAATGAGTTCCTTGATCAGAAGCAATGCTATGTGGAATAACATAATGGTGGATAAGGCATTTTGTAAGTCCATGGATGGTATAGCTTTGGCAGAGGTAAGGAAGGCAAATCTGTGTCCAGAGTACGTATCTATTCCAGTAAGAACAAAATAGAATATTGCCTTTCCATGATAGAAGTGGTTCAGTGTAATCAATCTGCCACCAAGTAGCTGGCTGATCACCCTGGGGAATGGTGCCATACTGGGGACTCAGTGTAGGACACTGCTGCTGGCAGATTGGGCAGCAAGCAGTGATTATAGCCAGGTAGACCTTGGTGAGTGGAATTCCATGTTGCTAAGCCCATACCTAGCCTCCACACCTGACATCATGGTCTCTTTATTCATGAACCCATTAGGTAGCGATAGAGGTGACTGGGGGAAAAGGCTGACTGATATCCACAAAATGGGTCATCTTATCCATTTGATTATTAAAATCCTCCTCTGCTGAGGTCACCCTTTGATGAGCATTCACATGCGATACTGTTATGACTTTGTTTAATTAACATTTGTTAAGTGGAGCACAGGGTGTCTAATGGTTAGCCATGGTTCAACAACAGAACACAAGAGAAATTGAAATAGAGAAGTTTATTACTCTCAGGTCCTGGAAGAAGTACACACACACCTCAAGGGACCACATGGGGAGGTCAAGGCTGTGTGCAGACAGAGAGAGAGGCCGGATCTGGGGTACATGCCTTTATCAAGGTCCGTGGGTGAAGTACGTTGGGGTTCCCAGGCTAGGGACAGGTTTAAAACCGAAGAGTGGGGTTTAGTTAATCCCCACAGTGGCCTTATCTAAGGGGTGTATAAGGCACACAGATGCTGGGAGGCAGAGGAGACTGTTGATCACAAGGGCTATTAGGGAGGTCATATCAGAAACTTACATCTCCTTGTGACTCTGCACACCAAAATCTATGGCGTGAACCTGCATAAGGAGTCTAGTGTCAGGTTAAGGTTCCTGTAAGCCACTTGGCCAAACAAAATGGTTGTTGAGGCAGCAATAGCATGGAGCAGCTTAGCTAAACTCTCAAAAGACACAATACCTTCACAATTTTCACCCAGTCAAAAAAGTCTGTCCACATACTTCTTCCTTAAATTGCTGTATTGTCAATTTCCCAATCATATTCCTTCCAAGTCCCTAACCATCCAGCCAAATCGTTGGCCACAGCCCATTCATTGGTATATAATTGCACATCTGACTATTTCTTCTTCCAAGCAAGTGAACAACCAGGTGCACTGCTGGAAGTTCTCCTCACTGGGAGGGTTTCCTCTACCACTGTCCCTCAGGGATGCCCTGGAAAGAGACTGGAGTGACGCAGCTATCCATTTTCAAGTGGTACCTAAATATCATGCAGAACATCTTTAAACCAAGCCCTAGTCTTTCATTCTCTGTTAACTGATCATAAGTGAATCCACATGAGGCTGTAGATGCAGGCTGGGAGGGAGAATGCAGTTTAGCAAGATTGGGGACCATGGGCTTTTGAGACACTTCTTCATGTAACTCACTTGTGCCTTCAGGGTCTTCTTGGGCTTGATCATTTGATGATGATGAAATGCTGCTGTGCACACCCAGCTTTAAGGTTTGTTGGGTCAGGTTAATACCCAGTTTATGATGGGAATCTCAGGTTACATGGTAACTAGGGGGCTCATGGTTGAATGTCAGTTTCTACTAAGGCCCAGGAGCAAGCCAAGAATTGTTTCTCAAAAAGAGAATAGTTATCCACAGCGGATGACAGGGCTTTGCTCCAAAATTCTAAGGGCCTCAGCTGTGATTCACCAATAGGAGCTTGCTGAAGACTCCAAATAACATCTCTCTCTGCCACTGCCACTTTAGCACCATTTAATCTGCTGGATCATATAGCCTAAGCATCAGAGCAACTTGCACAGCTGCCAGGACTTCTTGCAGAGGCCTCTTGTTTTGAGCGTCATTTAAAACTAGTAGCTTTTCAGGTCACTCAAAATATGTTACCTCCAATATCTAGAGTCCACTAGGCCTCTGTTTTGGTTGTGGGAGTGACCAGATGCAAAAACTGATCCTTTACCTTAGAAGGAATATCTCAACATGCCTCAGACCACTGAAGTCAAAGGCCCCTGACTTTTTGTTAAATCTGTTTCCTACCCACTGACATGCAAATGTCTTAACAACAAGTTTAGAATAGTTGCTGCTTCTTGCTCACTAGGTCCAGTCAGCACAATGTCATCGATGTAATGGACCAGTGTGATTTCTTGTGAAAGGGAAAGGTGATGATCATGATTCCTACCAACCAAATTCTGACAGGGGACTGGAGAGTTGATACACCTCTGAGGTAGGACAAAGAAGGTGTATTACTAGCCTTGCCAGCTGAAAGCAAACTGTTTCTGGTAGTCTTTATTGACAGGTATGGAGGATAAATAAACATTTTCCAAGTCAGTAGTTGTACCAGGTACCAGGGTATGTGTTAATTTGATCAAGTAATGAAACCACATCTGCTAATGCAGCTGCAATTGGAGTTACTACTTGCTTCAGCTTCTGATAATCCACTGTCATTCTTCAAGAGCCATCTCTCTTCTGCAGAGGCCACATTGGTAAGTTGGATGGAGATGTGGTGGGAATCACAATCCCTGCATCTTTCAAGTGCGTGATGGTGGTACTAATCTCTGTAATTCCTCCAGGGAAAAAAGTATTGCTTTTGGTTTTCTATGTTTCTAGGTAGAGACAATTTTAGTGGCTTGTCTTGGCCTTTCTTACCATAGTAGCTCTCACTCCACAAGTCAGGAAACCCGTATGGGAATTTTGCCAACTGCAAAGTATGTATATTCCAATTATGCATTTGGAACTGGGTAAATAATGATAGGATAGGTTTGAGGATCTCCTTGCCCCACTGTGAGATAGACCTAAGCTAAAACTCCATTGCTCACTCACCTCCATGAGCCCCTACTCTAACTGGTGGACAGAGTGATATGTTGGGTCTCCTAGAATCAGTGTCAGCTCACAGCCAGTGCCCAGTAGTCCCTGAAGGTCTGGTTATTTCCTTTTCTCCAATGTGCAGTGATCCTGGTAAAAGGCTATAGGTACCCTTGGGGAAGGCTGAACTATTAACAGTATAAATCTTTGTCAGTGTACTGGGATTCTTTCTCAAAGGGATCCAGCCTCCCTTTCATTCAAGGAGTTCTGGGTCTGTACACTGGCTCAAACCTGGGAATTGATTAAGATGCTCTGTCTCTCTTGTTTTTATAATTCGAGTTAGGCTTGTGTTCACTTCATGGAGGACTTTTATGCTTATACATATCAAGTGAGAATTGAATAGGCTTCCTCTCTGTTTCAGTTCTAGGAACACCTTGATCCACTAGCCAACACCATAATTCTGTATAGGTCAGACAATTCTAATTGCTACTTTGGCTCCACTGTCCATTGTGGTAGACACATGCACCTTGCTTTTGGTGATTGAGTCCTGCCACTTGGCCCCTGTCACCTCAGAATACAATTACTCCTATTGCATTTAAGATTCTCAGTTGAGTGGCTTCAATTACCACTGTAAGGTCTGACCTACAGAGAAGAGCAATCACTGAACTCTTCAAGGATTTTGTGGCTCCCCTCACAAATATATTTTTCATGGTATTGATGAAATATGTCTTCTGGCCCTCCCAGTCTGGGTGAGCAAGTCTTAAATGACAAATATGCTCTAACATTCCAATCTTCCTAAGGCGTTGTATCCTTTCCTATGCAATAAACTGAGGGAGGTCCAGTATTTCTAACTCACTCACTGTGGGCCAGGCCAGCTTTTAGTCTGTGTTTCAATCAACCAAACACATTGTCAGAGCCCTTTTTAACTCCCAGAGCTACAACTTTAAATGGAGAACCTATTCTTAGTGATTCCATATTTAGATAAGTATGGAATATCTATCATCTATCTATCTACTTCTCTATCTATCTCCCTATCTATCTATCCATTTATCTATCCACCTGTCTCTATTATATAAGGAATATATATATATGTACATATATATGTATGTGTGTGTGTGTGTGTATGTATGTATATATATATATATATATATATATATATATATATATATATATATATATATATATATATATATATATATATATAAAATCGGTTCATTCATTATCAGGTGTGAGAAGTCCCATGATCTGACATCTGAAAGTTGGAGGCCGAGGAAAGTTAGTGTACTTCTAGTTCAAGTCCAAAGGCCCAAGAGCTAGGGAAGCTGAAGGTACAAATCTCAGTCCAAATGCAGGAGAAGACCAATGTCCTAGCTCATCCAGTCAGGTAGAGTGTGGATTCTTCTTTCCTCTGCCTTTTTATTCTATTCATCCCTCAACAGATTGGATGGTGCCCCCCACATCAGGGAAACCTATCTGCTTTATTCAGTCTACAGATTCAAATGCTAATCTCAATCAGAAACATAGTCACAGGCACGCCCAGAAATAATGGGTAACCAGATATCCGGTTTCTCAGTGGCCTGGTCAAGTGGACAAATAAAATTAACCATCACACCCTTCTTAGACTTCAAACTAATTTAGTAGTCCAGTATACGCAGCTCTCTGATGGTCTCAAGAAAACTATGATTGTGTTGTTCATCCTTTTTTCATTATTTCAGGACCAATGCACTTTCTAGCTTTTTACACAATAAGTAGAAGAGGAAATCCTAGATTTGCCTTTTAAATGTGTATACGAGGCCTTCCCTGGTGGCGCAACGGTTAAGAATCCGCCTGCCAATGCAGGGGACACGGGTTCAAGCCTTGCTCTGGGAAGATCCCACATGCCGCGGAGCAACCAAGCTCACGCGCCACAACTACTGAGCCTGTGCCCTAGAGCCCGTGAGCCTAAACTACTGAGGCCCGCACACCTAGAGCCCGTGCTCCGCAACAAGAGAAGCCACCGCAATAAGAAAAACAGCGCACCGCAAGAAAGAGTAGCCCCCGCTCGCCTCAACTAGAGAAAGCCCGCGCAGCAACAAAGACCCAACTAAGCCAAATAAATAAATAAATTTATAAACAAACAAACAAAAAAAAGTATATACGATATCATGGCATGGCCCTGTTTACAATTATCTAGTGAATTGTAATTGTATTTAATACAGAATTCAAACTTGTTACCATGGTCCTGAATAATTTTTATCCTGCCTTCTTCTCTTAGTTCTTTTTTTTTAACCGTTCTTTTTTCTTCTTACTCAGCTCTAATATATTGTACTCCCTGCAGCCCACTATCAGTTCTTCAAATATGCCAAAATGTTTATCACCTGATGGCCTTCGTACGTGCTGTTCTCTCTCAAATTCTTTTCTTCAGATTTTAAACTGGTTTATTGATTCTGAATACTTAAGGTTAGTTCCTGGTTTAAATATCATCCTAAGAGATGTAAGAGACTTTTTATATGTCCCTGACATTCTGTTTCCTTTAGAGGATAATTTCTAGTAATTGTATTTCTTTTGATGTGAGTACTTAATTTCTTTGTTTTCCCAAAGCAAGCATCTTGGGAATTGATACAATTTCCATTTTCCTCAATGGTAAGCCTTAAAGCTCTTGAAGAGTTTTCCATGCATAATAGGACATTTACAAATATTTGCTGTTTGCTTTGGTAAGCATGAACCTTGTCATTTTTGAAACTCTAATTGTATACTCACTGGTTTCATTGGAGTCAAGGCTGATGTTGAGGAAAATAACTTTCCTACAGGATGATTCAGCATAAAGATGAACTTAAAAGACCAGACAGAATGTGGTATAGCTTTTGTTTTCTTTTACCCATGACATATGTTTTTGTAATCCTGTATGCTTAGAGTTGTTAATTATTCTCTGTCTTACTTTCCTGTGTCTGTTGTGTCTGGTTATATTCCATGGGTTCTCAGAGGAAAGCACAAAAAGTCCAGGTGTGCTGTTAACAAAATACATACACCACATGAAAAATTGTTAGGTATTGTACAATATGGATTACAGTGAAAGTTATTCCTATGCTAATATCATATACTCATCAAACTCATCTTTTAAGACAAGCCCACTGAATTATTTTTACATTTATTTAAGCCATATTCTCCAGTTGTGTGTTGATTTTTAGTAACATTTAAATGAGGCACAGTTTCTTTAACAGTATTATCTGTTGTGTTTTTTGATAGTGCTAACTTTGCACTAACTGATTCCTAAGGATTTAGAAGCAATGTAGATTTAGGCAGTATTTCTAAAACCATTTGCTCTTACTTAAACTTCTTTATCATAATTTAAAACTTTTCCAACTAGTGGTTAAAAGAGTGCATATCTTTTATGCAGACAACATCCAAAATTACGTTTCAAGTCCTGAGATTTATCATAAGTTCCAGGTTCTGCAATTTGACCCAAAGTTGAACACTTAAAGACTTGAAGACTTAGACTAAAATTTTATTTTCCTTTCTAAACACTTTCTTTCTTACTTTTATTCATTTCCTATAATACTACTTTATTTTCCCATGCTTCTCCACCCTCCAAAATGCAAGAATTGGGGGATATGTTTGGAATTTATTCACCCTTGTGAATTATCCTTCATTTTTGTATTAAATCCTAATGGTTCTAATCCCATATCAACATTGTTGATATACATCTACATCTCTCCACCTCCACTACCATAGAATATAAGGTGATCAGGATTGCTTATCTAGACTAATATTAGTCTCCTCAATGGCTTCACTTCCTCAAAGTTATTTTACTTTCAATGTATTTAAAAATTCTGCCGGATTATTCAGAACTGTTTTAAAAAGTCACTCAAGTTTTCCTTTAGTCTGCTACATATATATTAACATCCATAAAAGCTTTGCTTTCAATGCCCATTCTATCTTCATTATGAGGTTTATCCTCGTGGTGTATTTTAGGCTACTTCTCTTAAAAACTCTTATTATACTACAACCATCTTAATGGTAAAGGGGAGGTTCTGATTCAAAACTGTAGTCTAATATTAGTGAGTTAAGAATCCATTCTTTTTGACCCACCTCCTAGAGAAATGGAAATAAAAACAAAAATAAACAAATGGGACCTAATGAAACTTAAAAGCTTTTGCACAGCAAAGGAAACCATAAACAAGATGAAAAGACAACCCTCAAAATGGGAGAAAATATTAGCAAATGAAGCTGTTGACAAAGCATAAATCTCCAAAATTTACAACCAGCTCATGCAGCTCAATATCAAAAACACAATCCAATCCAAAAATGGGCAGAAGACCTAAATAGACATTTCTCCAAAGAAGATATACAGATTGCCAACAAACACATGAAAGAATGCTCAACATCATTAATCATTTGAGAAATGCAAATCAAGACTACAGTGAGATATCATCTCACACCAGTCAGAATGGCCATCATCAAAAAATCTACAAACAATAAATACTGGAGAGGGTGTGGAGAAAAGGGAACCCTCTTGCACTGTTGGTGGGAATGTAAATTGATACAGCCACTATGGAGAACAGTATGGAGGTTCCTTAAAAAACTAAAACTAGAACTACCATACGACCCAGCAATCCCACCACTGGGCATATACCCTGAGAAAACGATAATTCAAAAAGAGTCATGTACCACAATTTTCATTGCAGCTCTATTTACGATAGCCAGGACATGGAAGCAACCTAAGTGTCCATCGACAGATGAATGGATAAAGAAGATGTGGCACATATAGACAATGGACTATTACTCAGCCATAAAAAGACATGAAATTGAGTAATTTGTAGTGAGGTGGATGGACCTAGAGTCTGTCATACGGAGTGAAGTAAGTCAGAAAGAGAAAAACAAATACCGTATGCTAACACGTATGTAGGGAATTAAAAAAAAAAATGGTGCTGAAGAGCCTAGGGGAAGGACATGAATAAAGACACATATGTAGAGAATGGACTTGAGGACATTGTGGGGGGAAGGGTAAGCTGGGAAGGAGTGGGAGAGTGGCATGGACATATATACACTACCAAATCTAAAATAGATAGATAGTTGGAAGCAGCTGCATAGTACCGGGAGATCAGCTTGGTGCTTTGTGACCACCTAGAGGGGTGGGATAGGGGGCGGGAGTGAGGGAGACGCAAGAGGTAAGAGATATGGGGATATATGTATATGTATGGCTGATTCACTTTGTTATAAAGCAGAAACTAACACACCATTGTAAAGCAATTATACTCCAATAAAGATGTTAAAAAAAAGAGAAAAACTCTAGTGGCTTGCTTTTCTTTTTCTTTTTCCTAAATTACAAGGTTGTCTAGAAAAATAAAGGTTTAGAAAGTAAACATATATAATAAAAAACAAACTCAGTTTAATATTTAAATATTCATTTTGAAAATTATTTAGATTAGATATTTAAGAGCATACATATAATCATACAATGTATTTTCTTTTTTTTTTTTAATTTTTATTTATTATTTATTTATTATTTTTTTTTATTTTTGGCTGTGTTGGGTCTTCGTTTCTGTGTGAGGGCTTTCTCCAGTTGCGGCGAGTGGGGGCCACTCTTCATCGCGGTGCGCGGGCCTCTCACTATCGCGGCCTCTCTTGTTGCGGAGCAGAGGCTCCAGACGCTCAGGCTCAGTAGTTGTGGCTCACGGGCCCAGTTGCTCCGCGGCATGTGGGATCCTCCCAGACCAGGGCTCGAACCCATGTGCCCTGCACTGGCAGGCAGATTCTCAACCACTGCGCCACCAGGGAAACCCAATGTATTTTCTTTTATGACTAATTCATCTCCAAGCTTCTCAAAAGAATGGGAAAAACAGAAGAGGAAAGACCAAAAGCAAAAGAGAAAGGAAGCTGGTTTCACACAGAAATGAAATTATCACTGTAAAAGGCAAATTATCTTTCATCTGCAATATGGAAGTAAAGTTTAGATGCAGAAAAACTTATGTGAACATTTACTCTCAAAGAAACTAACTCCACATGTTTATTACTTTCTTTTAAACAGTGAGTCGTCTTTTAAAGATATTTACAGAGTAAAGAAAATCTTTTACATTTACACTCATATTTACTATTTCTTTTGCTCTTCAGTATTCTTTGTGTAGATACATTTTTCTCACTGACATCATTTTCCTTTTGCCTAAAGAACTGACTTTACCATTTCTTATAGTAATCATTCATCAACTTTCATATGTCAGAGGAAGTCTTTATTTCTCCTGTTTTTGAAATATCTATTGACTGGGTTTAGAATTATAGAATCACAGTATTTTCTTTATATTTCTTGTGCTTAGGGTTTGTTGAAGTTACTTGACCTGTGGTTTATACTTTTCATAAAGTTCATAAATTATTCAGTGATTATTTTTGCAAATACCACCTCCATACCCCCAGCCCTATTCCTTCAGTTTCTCCAGTTATGGGAGTATTAGGCCAATTGTAGTTTACTTCTTTTTTCTTTGTTTCATATTTTTTTAACTTTTTAATTTGAAATAATTGTAGAGTCACAGGAAATGTCAAATATCCAGGGAGGTTTAACGAGCCCTCCGTTCTGCTTCCTCCCATGTTGACATCTTACATAACTTTGCTATTGACAGTCCAATATGCAAACCAAAAAACTGACATTGTGTAATTCAGAGAGGTTATTCAGATTTTAAATTATGCATTTACTCGTTTGTGTGTTGTCTGTGTTTGTGTATATTTATACTCCATTTATCAATGCATAGCTTCATGAAGATGAAGCTACAATGAAGATAGAGAACTGGCTACTCCTTTACAACCTCATTCCTCACCCTGGTCTAAATCTCTCACCCCTGACAACCACTAATCTGTTGTTCTACATCTCTATAATTGTTTTTCATTTCCTAAATATTCTGTAAATGCTCTCACACAGTATGTAAATTTTTAAGATTAGATTTTTTTTTTCCTCACTCAGATAATTCCCTTGATGTCCGTCTAAGTTGTTACACGTAGCAGTAGTTTCTTCATTTTTAGTGCTGAGTAGTGTTTCATGGTATGGATGTAACAGTTTGCAGACGTTCACCCATTGAAGGATATTTGGGTTATTTCCAATTTGGGGCTTTTACAAATGAAGTTCTCTGAACATTTGTATACAGCCTTTCTCTTGCCCATAGGTTTTCATTTCTGTATCATAAATGCTCGAGTCAGTGTTTCATTGTGTATAGTTTCTACTGATTTTTTTCAAGCTCACTAATCTTTTCTCCTACAGTATGCAATCTTCTATTAATCCCATCTAGTGTATTTTTCATTTTAGACATATTTTTCATCTCTGGGTGATTGATTTGGGTCTTTAAAAAATATCTTCCTTATACCTGCTTAATTTTCTCAATATTTTCCTATCTTCTTGTCTATATGGTGTCTTATAATAATAACTATTTTAATGTCTTTATCAACTAATTCTGTCATCTGTTATTTCTTGCTCTGTTTCTATTGATTGATTTTTTCCTGCATCTTATGTCTGGTAATTTTTTTTTTAATTGAATTAAAAAAATTCTGAATTTTATCTTTCTGGGTATTAGATATTTCTGTATTCATGTAAATATACTTGAGGTTTGTTCTCTGATACAGTTAAGTTTCTTGGTAACAGCTTGATTTTTTAAGGGCATGTGTCATTCAGGGTCCAGCCAGAGAAGTAGCAGAACCATTAGGATGAAGGATGAATATATACACAGGAAATGAGTGAATTGGCTTATTCAGTGTGGGGGCTGGTTAAGTGGTTTCTACAAGGCTATTTCTGTATCTAAAGCTAGAGCTCAATGTCCACAGGGTAGGCAGTCTGATGAGAAGCTTGGGAGTAGCCTGGAACCCCATGAACTGGAACCTCATAAGGATTAACTAAAATTCATGTCCATTTTTCTTGCCTCTGAACTAGTTGAGGAGGGTATCCTGCATAAGTCAATGCCCTTCTTGTAACTACACATACACGGCCCAGGAGTCAGAAGCTGAATGAAGATCCAGAGAGAAGAGTTAGCAGCCACAGGCCCAGCTGCTACTCTGGGTCAAGGAAGTGAGTCAGCAGATTAACAACAATACGTGTGTCTGCATCAGAATGGCTGCTCCCTTGCTTGAGTCCTCCAACTCCCACCGGAGAATTACCCTTGGAACCTCCCCGAAACAAGAAGCACACTAGAAAGGCAATTCTGAAATGCTGTTAGAATTTCCAGAACAGCCTTAAGTCAAGTCTAATTTTGTTTTACTACTGAAGCAATTTCCTTCTGAGTACTCTTCCCAATGTGCCATGAATTCCATGTTTTTCTACTCTGGTGATAGGAACACAAATTATTCTTAAACCTATAGCGCTCCAGGGATAGGTCCCTCTCTTCCTTTCAGATGAGTTTGAGTAGTTTCCTCACACACATGTACTGCTTACTACTCAGCACCCTCTGCAGATATCTGGAGCTCCTCTCCCCACCCTCTCTTTTTCTCTGCAGTTCTGTCCTCTCCAGTAGTCTATCCTGAGATTTTTAGCTCCTTGGGTTCCCTGAAATCCTAACTCAGTCTTTGCAACTCAATCAGACTCTTCCTGGCTTTCCCCTTCCTGTTCTGTGTCCTGGAAACACTCTGTTTGGTAAGTGGCGGTGATTGTAGGGTTTACCTCATTTTCTATCCCTCTGCCAGAAGCATTGACTTGGTTGGCTGATGTCCAGTGTCTGAAAATGTTTGTTTCATATATTTTGTCACCATTTTAAAGTTGTTTTTGAGGAGAAGGGGAGATCCAGTTTTTATTTTTCCAGCTTGGCTGAAAGAAGTATTCTCTATTAGATTTAATATTATTCTGATTCACCCTTTTTGGAGGGCATAATCTTCCAGAGATTTTTTTAGACAAGAGAATATTTTATTCATCCTGTCCCCTCCTATTGATGGGTCCTGAAGTTGAAACTTTGTCTCCATAGCCCAGTAAAACTTGAGAAAAAAACCGCTCTGCTTCTCACAGTTTTGTATTTTTGCCTTTCACCTTGCACTGCTGCAGAATTTACCTTTCTTGGGGGGAGTTATGGTGAAACTGGATGTTGCTGAAATCTCTAGTGTTATGTCTTCTCCATGAAATCATCAAATTCACAGCTGGTTTCCCTATCCAGTGACAGTTGCCCTCTTTCTTTGTAGAACATTTCAGTATCTTGTCTTTTCCCTTAATCAGCACATGGCCCCAGTGAAAAAATGCCTGCTCATTATAAATCACCTCTCTGAAGTTTTGTCCTCTGAATAATTACAGCTCCTTTTGTCTTTGTTGTCCCATTAGTTTTCAAAAATATTTATAATATTTTTTAAATACAAACTTGTATTCTTCTGCCACAGGCTACTCCATTTACCCAAAAGTAGAAGTCAACTGTTACTTTTTAAATCATGGTTTTCTGATATTCAGATATATACATACATGTATATATACAAATACACATATGTATACAAATATACATATACACATATTTAAATATATACATATATACATATACATTCAAATATATACACATGTACATGTATATTCAAATATATACAAATGAACATACATAATATATATGCATATATAGCTCCATAATGCCATTTTGATTATATTTATATCTTTATAATTATGTTGTTATAACTATAGTTTTAAGCAACATTCAGAATAGTGCTACTGGGTCATCTACGTGTATCTTCTTGTGGTGCCTTCATATTGAAATTCTTATGTAAACTTTGAGACTTTATATTTATTCAGTTTATAGCATATTTGAAAAAATAATGTTTCTCCTTAGCATATAGAAATTAAGACAAGCATTTATTAAGTACTAAGTTCTAGAAGGTAAGCAAATAATTCATACATTTATTATATCTCTGAGGTTTTAAAATAGTTATTTATTTCTGCTGGGTACAGCAGAAATAGATTAAGTTTTTATAAATAAAGCAGGATTTGTGGCCATATTGTAGAACAAATTAGCCAATGATATCTTTCACTCTGATATTAACTGGACATTCTTTTCAAAGAAAGGAATTAAAAAATATTGCTCTGACTCTGAACTGCACAGAAACTTAAGAGATGGTTTAGACTTAAAACATACATTTTGATATCCCAAATTAGATGAGTATTGCAGATTCATTATACAAGGAACTACTCTTTAGAAGGCTGGTATTGGATAATAGATGAATAAATGCACTGAAGTCATGAAGAGGTGGGAAAACTGGAGTCCTGATTCTAGTATTTGTTTTCCTGTGTAGTAGGGAGCTCCGTTAGCTCCTTTGAGCATTTGTAATAGCTATTAAATAATTCTGACCCATGCCTTGTTTGGCTGACAAGCTGTCGTGAAAAGTAAATGAGATAAAAGATATGAAATCAATTTATAAACATAAAACTATGAAAAGATATGTAATAATATTCAGGAAACTGAGTTTCCCAGATTTATGTTTCATTTAAGTGTAGTGCTTTTTAAGTTCTCATTAAGATAAGAGCATTGGAAACAGCATGCTCTGCTGTGTAATGTTTTAGTTGGGGATAGGGCTGATAGAAATCAGATGTTTTTCCTGACTGAGTGGTTGAGAAAAATTAGACATTCGTATTTATACCTAAAAATTAGCAATGTTCTTGCTTATTTTAAACTTCCAATAATAATAAAACCACAGCTCTTGAAGTGTGCTGTATAAGCAATTTTGCTTTTGAGCCCTTTAAAGCCAGAGATTGATTGTGAGGAAAGCCTAGACACACACCTATATCTTGATTAATAATCAGGAGTGAAAAATATATATCGGTGCTTTTCTCCAAAGACAGAGTTTTCAGTCTGCTAATGATGGATAGAAAAAAGCCTCAAAACTCTACTTTCTTATTTGTTTTGGATTTGTATGGTATATAGCCCAAAAGATTCTTAATATAGAATGAATGTACTTTTTTCATGCTGGATGCTATGACTTGAATCTCATAAGACAGGACATAATAACATGACATGCTTCTCGATACCTTTGATCCCATTTGATAAAGAACAAATCTTCAATTTCCCATATTTCTATTAAAAATACCTCTCTGCCTCTGCAGCAGAGATTCAGAAATACCAAAGATCAGACAACTAGGGAAAAGCTCTCTGGCAGACTCAACTGGTATATCAGTGCTCTGAGGAAAAGGATGTGTGGAAGCAGCAGAGCTTACCCTGGTTACTTCAGTTGAATAACTTAGATAAATATCGTAATATGAAAGAAATAAACTTTAGCTGAGACTACATTTTTAAAAAATATTAATTTTCTTCAACATCCTGTTTTATCTACCTACCTACAATATCAACCAGCTGTATTTATAAATAGTATATAGAACTGGTTAAGAGTTGAGGTTCTAGTGTCAACAAATATGGCCCATAACTAGGCTCTGCCAACTATTAGGTTAGATATCGTAAACTAAGGCTTCATTTGTGTATGTGCCAAAGGGTTAAAATAAACCCATGATGGCTACCTCGCAGAGTTAGTAAAATTGAGACAATGCTTGTACAGTACTTAATACAGTTTAATGGGTGGAGTGACCTGGAGTACAGTACTGATAAATGTTATTAATAATAATTATATACATGATACATATGATCATATTAATTATTAAAAAGACACAACATCTATTATGGTCTTACTATTGGGTGGCACTAACAAATACATTTTACTTAGATTCAGGTTTATGAGGGATTATAATGAATCACTCAGACACTACTGATTGGCTAGGGCATGCAGTATTTTCACCATTTTGAGTCTCATTCAGAAAGACTCCGAATGGTGCACTATTGAAAAGAAGGCCCCATTGGACAAGGATTCTCCCTAGTTGTCATGGTGACCCACACATTCCAAAATGTGTGGAAAATTAACTGATAATGTCAGCATTTAAAAAGCCTAAGTACTAGCTTCAAATACAAGGTTTTGAGTTAAAATGCTGTAAGTGGACAATGGTCACTGTTCAAATCAATCTTGCCCCTTACCTCTCAGTTAAACTTCTTCAAATAACACCTACTATTTTCAGAGCAAACTGAATGGACTTCTGTATGATTGAACCCTATAGTCAGGTTAAACTCTAAGGGAAAAAAAGGCCATACTCTAATACTAATATTTTCATTCTCTGCTGCTTGGTTGAAAAATGAAATGACAGACCAAGAAATTTATAAGTTTACTTTGTTTGAGCATAAGATGGTCCTTATCCAAACCCATTCTTACTTTAAGAATGGCAATGAGAGAAACATCATTTGTGAAGGTTATTTACTGGAAAAAATACAAATTCTAGAATGAAGGTTATGAGTTTAAATTCTACACCTATTAAATACTAGCTAGATGACCACAGGGTTAAATAATTTTATATAATTATACCTATGCCCAATTTTCCTTATCTCAAAAGACAGAAAGGCCCTCTATCTTATAGGAATATTAGATGGAATAACTAAAGTAACAATGATAATTAAAATTCAAATTTTGTAAACAGACCTTCTTGGAGTGTTTATTGTGTTTCTGGCACTCTGTTTATTAACTGGACGTATTTATTTATCTATGAATGACTTAAACAGTGCCTGGAAATAAGGACTCTAATAATTTTTTTACTCTTTATATAAAATCTTAAATTACCTCATATATGCATGGCTCTATGATGAGGAAGTATAATGCAGTATGATTATCTCCTTTTTCTTATCTCCACTCTTAGACTGTGAGCTTTCAGAAAGTTGGAAAGAGATTGTTTTATCTTTGAATTTTCAAGGGACATTTTGGCAAAGTTATATTACATCCTCAATAATGTTTGTTTAATGAATGAATACAAATAAGTAAACTCTGGATTGATAAACTCCAGGAAATAGATTTAGTTAAAGATAGGTGCTTTAAAATTCAAGGAACACTATAAGGAAAGAACCACATAGATAGAGCAAGGCAAAGCCTATTTAAATGCCACACAATTGCCTAGAAAAAAGTATTATAAATTCAGAGAAAGATGGCACTTTTATGAGTCAGAGTTAGATTTGAATAAAGTCCTGCAAGTGGGACCTGGAGATATGAAATAGAGAGAAGACTACTGCAAGGCAGGAGAGGGCATATATCAAGACCTAGAGAACTGAATAACTCTGACATCTTCATAGCATACAGAACAGGCTGCTATGGATTCCTAAATATCTGTGTAGGCAGAATGGGGAGATGAGGTTGAATGGAAACTTTGGTCTGCTTTGACCTTATTAATAGTTATCTACTGAGGTTTGAGCAAGAGTTTGCTATAAGAATTATATTTACATACTCTTCATTTATGTAAATGACAGATGGAGAGGGAAATAATTTGGGAACCTAGGATACTTTAGGCTCATAATTAAAATTCTATACCTATGATAAGGTAATCTAGGCTTAGATGATAATGTTGAGAACATAAGGGAAGGCATAGATATAGGAGGTAATAAAATGAAGCCACAGGAAGAGTTAATGAAATGAGTCTAGAAAGCTACAAATAAACTTCTAATTGGAATCCGTTAATAGATTTCCTAAAAATTTTGATGATTTTTTAATTTGATTGCCTAAGGTTTCTCAAATGTTTGTGAAATACGATTATAGGGAGATAATAATAGTTGTTATATGAACAAATACAGGTATATGGTCACTAAGTTCAAAAAGTTGACGGTTTAAAAAATAAAACTGATTTCCTAATTCAGTGATTACTATAATGTCTAAGATATTAATACAGTAATTATTATTTGTACTGACTATAGTTGATTTATGATGTTATATTAGTTTCAGTTGTACAACCTAGTAATTCAATATTTTTATAGATTATACTCCATTTAAAATTATTACAAAATAAAGGCTATATTTCCCTGTGCTGTATAATATGTACTGGTTGATTATCTACTTTATATATAATAGTTGTACTTCTTAATCCCCTACCCCTATCTCGCCCCTCCTCTCTTCTCTCACCCCACTGGTAACCACTAGTTTGGTCTCTATATCTGTGAGTCTGTTTCTGTTTTGTTATATACATTCATTTTTTAAATTTACTTCAGAGCTCATCTCTAGGTAGAGTTTTACTCTATCTAACCAAAATCTGAGCCCTCACTCCTAGGGAGCACTTTACAAATACTAACCAATGAAAGCTTTTGTTAGTCCTTTTAAGTGTTCAACTAACCCCAAGATATAGAGGCAATTATTCACAAGTTAGTCTACTTACACATCAGTTCTGGTCACAGTGATTAACTAAATAGTAATTAGTTACTATGACTAACCTCTCTACTAATTCAGCCTAGTCTAGCAATTGGGAATCCCAGTCCTGTACTTGAATATGGACACTGTCTCCAGATAATACAGATTTCTGCTTTTATTTCAAATAAATGATTTCAAATGAAAGTAGTTTTATCATTCTTATTAAGAGAATTTTTTGTTTTAATTTATTTTTTTTCAACTCGAATTCAGAGACCTTAAAACCATCTTTGTAACAGAATTGCCTAAGGATGATAATGGATCATATTTTCCTTTATTTTATTTTATTATTTGTTTACTTTTTGGGTAAATTCCTTCATAGGCTTTAAGCATTGCATTTTAACACACAGAAATAGAAGAATATTTTCCTCTCCAGATGATCTTTATTTTGAATATTTGTTTAAGCCTTTGAGAGCTGGAGCTCCCTGTACATTTTATCATATCAGTAATTGTTCACCTCTCTTTTAAATTTATTCTTTGCCTAAAAAAGAACAAGCAGCATTTTTTCCAAGACTGTATATTTCCTATCATTCTCATCCCCAATTGCACAATAACAGAGTAAAATTTATTTGTAATATTTTACAACTGTGGCTTTTTCAAGAGCCAAAATATCACTGAGTTCACTAACACCTGGAAAAGACATACTAAAAATCAAACTATCACACAGAAAGAATACTGGGACTAGAGGAGATACTCCTACACAAAAGTCCTGCTTGTGGCTACATAGTTCTCTGGTTGGCACATTGAGATTTTCAAGTATTTGTGGAATTGCATTGAGAAAGGAGAGAGGACTTCTGTGTGGCAGATGGGGGCAAAGTGCCCTCCCATACCCTGCCTGTATTTCAGGATTCTTTGTTCTTTGAGACTTAAAATTATGGAGTGGGGCACAAGGGAGAGCAGTAGTGTGCGTGCGTAGTCAGGTGGCATTGGTCCTGATCTCTGTCTCTTCCCCATTCTCAACACTATACTTGCCTCTTGTCCCTATTGCTTGTCCCAGTCCTACTGCTAACTTCCCTCTTTCATTAAATTTTTTTTTTTTTTGGATAATCTTATCTATTTCAGATGCTTCTTAGCTCCAGAAAAATATAGCCAGGTCCAGATTGTCTGTCTCTAATAGGATGCTTCATCGGCACTAAGTTCTAAAGTAATATTATTATCGCCAAACTCCAGCCCTTAAATATGTGGGGTTTTTTTCCTTGAAATTCTCTAAGACAATTTTAACACTTGACTTAGGCACCTAAGGCAAATAAGTCATTGATATTGATACTCTCTTCTCCACATCAATAGATGACTGAATTCTAGCCATTATACCTTTAAAAATCTTTAATACATTCCATCTCTGTTATCCTCGCTTGCACTATTCCAATTACTCTTTATGAATAATTGTCATACTTCATGTTGCAACGTATTTTACAATTGTTTTTCTTTATTCCTGCTAAGTGTTTTATGTATATTTCCCTCCTGCATCATTTTCAGCATGCATAATTGTATGGTTTCCACCATTCATGTTAAAAAATTAATTGGCTTTAACACTATTCTATGCCTAACAGGTAGAACAGTGCAAATAAATTCACTATCTTTATTGATCTTATATTTTGGTGGGGACACCAAGAACAACTATTCACTTAAAGTAAGAGGATTTCAGACAATGATAGCGATAGTGACAAATGCCAATGACCAAATTAAACCTGGGTGATGGGATAAAGATTTTGACAGATGTGGTAAGTACAGAGTTCTCATTAGAAGGTCAAAGAAGGCTTCTACAGTAAGGGGATTTTTGACCTGAAACCTAAATGATGAAGAGGAAGTCATGCAAACGTATGGGTGAAGAATGTTCTAATAGAAGTTCACATACTAAAAAGGCCCAGGGCCGGATAAACTTGGCGTATTCAAAGAGCAGAGAGAGGGAGTGAAGTGTCCAGAGGATAGTGAAAGTTGTGAAGAGTGAGGAGGTCAGAGAGTGGCAGAGACTGTATGCTTTCACTCTTGAAAGACCAAGTAAGTATTGGATTGGCCAAAAAATCCGTGTGTTTTTTTCAGTAAGATGGCTCCAGTAGCGCTTAGTTGTCTTTAACTTCATTCGAAAATGTTTTGTTAGATTTTATTGTGACAGCTGTCATATCAGCGTGCATTTAAAAAAAATAAAACTTATCAAAATTGGTGAATTTTTGTATGGCCATTTTCATATTGAAGATGGACCAAAAAAAGCAACATTTTCAGCATATTATGCTTTATTGTTTCAAGACAGGTAAAAACGCAACTGAAACGCAAAAAAAAAGATTTCTACAGTGTAATAGAGAAGGTGCTCTGACTGTTTGAACATGTCAAAAGTGGTTTGCGAAGTTTTTTGATAGAGATTTCTCGCTGAACGATGCTCCACGGTCGGATAGACCAGTTGAAGTTGATAGTAATCGAATCAAGACATTAATTGAGAACAATCAATGTTATACCAAGTGGGAGATAGCCGACATACTCAAAATATCCAAATCAAGCACTGACAATCATTTTTACCAGCTTGTTTATGTTAATCACTTTGGTGTTTGGGTTCCACATAAGTTAAGTGAAAAAAACCTTCTTGACCGTATTTCCGCACGCGATTCTCTACTTAAACATAAAGAAAACATTCTGTTTTTTTTTTTATAATATAATGACTTTTTTTTTTTAAGATTTATTGATTGATTGATTGATTGATTGCTATGTTGGGTCTTCGTTTCTGTGCTAGGGCTCTCTCTAGTTGCGGCAAGTGGGGGCCACTCTTCATCGCGTTATGCGAGCCTCTCACTATCGTGGCCTCTCTTGTTGCGGAGCACAGGCTCCAGATGCGCAGGCTCAGTAGTTGTGGCTCACGGGCCCAGTTGCTCCGCGACATGTGGGATCTTCCCAGACCAGGGATCGAACCCATGTCCCCTGCATTAGCAGGCAGATTCTCAACCACTGCGCCACCAGGGAAGCCCAACATTCCGTTTTTAAAACAAATTGTGACAGGCAATGAAAAGTGGATACTGTACAATAATGTGGAACTGAAGAGATCGTGGGGCAAGCAAAGTGAACCACCACCAACCACATCTTCATCCAAAGAAGGTGATGTTGTGTACATGGTGGGATTGGAAGGGAGTCTTCTATTATGAGCTCCTTCTGGAAAGCCAAACGATTAATTCCAACAAGTACTAATTCCAATTAGACCAACTGAAAGCAGCACTTGACAATGAAACGCATCCAGAATTAGTCAACAGAAAACGCATAATCTTCAATCAGGATAACGCAAGACCTCATGTTTCTTAGATGACCAGGCAAAAACTGTTACAGCTTGGCTGGGAAGTTCTGATTCATCCACTGTATTCACCAGACATTGCACCTTTGGATTTCCATTTATTTTGGTCTTTACAAAATTCTCTTAATGGAAAAATTTCAATTCCCTGGAAGACTATAAAAAGCACATGGACCAGTGCTTTGCTCAAAAAGATTAAAAGTTTTGGGAAGATGGAATTATGAAGTTGCCTGAAAAATGGCAGAAGGTGGTGGAGCAAAATGGTGAATATGTTGTTCAATAAAATTCTTGGTGAAAATGAAAAATGTGTCTTTATTTTTACTTTAGAAACTGAAGGAACTTTTTGGCTACCACAGTAGTTCAGATTGTATTATAAATGTAGCAGTAAACTTCTGTATTGTATATTTTAAGCTATGGAAATATATGATTTGACTTATGCTTTGTAAGAATTATCTAGTTGTGTGGAAAAGGACTGAGTGGGTTGTTGGAGAACATATAGGAGGACGGTTAATAAATATGTGGTGTAAATAAATTAACATGATTCTGTAAAAGTTTTATAATCATTTACTAAATTAACTCAGCAAATGTTTAGAGAATATTTACCATATAATAAGAGATAAAAGTTTGGCACTCCTGCTCTCAGGATAACTAGAGACTGTGCAATAGAGGTCTGCATAGGTCTCAGTGTGAATGAGTCAGACAGTGAAGAAACACATTTTTGGAGGAGAATGTGTTTGAGCTCAATTGTGAACTTTTTGCATAAGTAGAACTACAATAAAGACTTTTTTTTTAAAAAAAGGAGGAATGTAAAACATTTAATAATTTAAAAATTGATTACATGTTAAAATGACCATTTCAAATGTGTTGGATACATTTTGGTTAAATAAAATATTAGTAAAATTTATTTCATCTGTTTCTTTTTTAAAAATTTTTATTGGAGTATAGTTGCTTTAAAATGTTATGTTAGTTTCTATTGTACAGCAAAGAGAATCAGCTATACATATACATATATCCCCTGTTTTTCAGATTTCCTTTCCATTTAGGTCACCACAGAGCACTGAGTAGAGTTCCCTGTGCTATACAGTAGGTTCTCATTAGTTATCTATTTTATACATAGTATCAATAGTGTATATATGTCAATTCCAATCTCCCAATTCATCCCACCCCCCTTCCCCCTTGTTGTCCATATGTTTGTTCTCTATGTCTCTGTGTCTCTATTTCTGCTTTGTAAATAAGATCATCTATACTGATTTTTTCAGGTTCCACATATATGCGTTAATATGTGATATTCGTTTTTCTCTTTCTGACTTACTTCACTATGACAGTCTCTAGGTCCATCCACATCTCTACAAATAACCCAATTTCGTTCCTTTTTATGACTGAGTAATAGTCCGTTGTATATATGTACCACATCTTCTTTATCCATTTCTCTGCTGATGGACATTGAGGTTGTTTCCATGTCCTGGCTGTTGTAAATAGTGCTGCAATGAACATTGGGGTGCATGTGTCTTTTTGAATTATGGTTTTCTCTGAGTATATGCCCAGTAATGGGATTGATGGGTCACATGGTAGTTCTATTTTTAATTTTTTAAGGAAACTCCATACTGTTCTCCATAGTGGCTGTATCAGGAAGAGCACATGAAAAAAATCACATAATTGTAAAAAAAAAAAAAAAAAAGTACTTTCAGAGGACCACATATCAGTGTATACACAGTGATGTACAACTAAGGGCTCTAGAATTAAATTACCTACATTCAATTCTGAGTCCTCCAATTACTTGCTGTGTAGTCTCTGGTCACTCACTAAATTGGTGCACATTGGTTTCATCTGTGAAATTAGAGTAAGTATACTCACTAACCTATAAAATCCTTTTGAGGATGAAATGTTGGTAAAATACTTGTTAGAGTGCCTGACAGAGAGAAGGTAATCAATAAATGGTAGGTATTATAATTTATTATTATGTTTGGTGAAATGAGGAGTGTCTTCAGCAAAAGATGGTTTAAAGAAGTGGAGGTGACCAAAAGTGACACAAGAAAACTTTTGAAGGTGATGGATATTTTTCTATAGCGATGGTATTATAAGAATATGCATATGTCCAAATTCATCAAATTGTATACAGTAAATAGGTGCAGTTTTGTGTATATCAATTATACCTAGGTAAAGCTACAAAAAAGCTTAAAATATAATAAATAAGGTTGATAATATAAATATATAGCAAATTGTAAACCATAATAATGAAAAATTAAATCTTTAAAAGAAGAAACAAAAAACTAGGAAGCATCACAGTAGGAATAGTTATTTTGCTATATTAATAAGTATTGACTTCATCATGAAAACGACTGGCAGCCAGTCACAGTTTCTATGCAAAATTTATGTAATCAAACAGATTTCTCAGAGAAATCATGTGAATCACATGGTGGGGAACGAATTACATGGCAGGACAACTTTTATCAAACTGCTCAGTTGGAAATTTGTTCTAACTTAAGTGGGAAATGCTGAAAGTCTGCACCAAGTCACAGGGGGTGGAGACAAAAAGAGGGTATGCAGAGAAATATTTAGGAAACATACTTTACAATACTTGGAGTTTCACTGAATTTCTAGAATATGTGAGGAGCCTAGGAAAATAGTGAGTATTTATCAATATAATATTTATCATTTTCTTTTTCAGAAATGACTATGTGGCAGCTTCTTTACATACGCAGTAGCCAATTCTCATAATGATCTTTTAAGGCAAGTCTTACTACCATGTTATAGTTGAGGGAATAGGGCCCAATGGGGTTAATAACTGTACATGAATACACACAACTGGTAAGTGCTAGAACCTGAGTTTGAAGCAAGATTTGTCAGGTTTCAGAGCCCATGCAATTTCCACTAATCATGAGTCCTTCTGTCTAATTGGGAGCTAATGGAACTGGTGAATGGAGATACATTTCATCAGGTTTGGAGTACATCAGGAGGTGCACATTTTCACAGAAAATGTGGTAGGTTAAATTTTAGACATTCATTTGAGTTGCTACTGGGACATAAAAATGAAAAAATGGTTCATTTGTTAGAAGTATGAGATGACTGAAACTCCATGTGGTTAATTAATAGGTCAAAAGTCATTCAGAAAAATAGAAGAGCAAGGATTTTATTTTGATCTGACTCCAAGTCCATATTCATTGCCTGTTCTTTCCCCCACCCATCAGCTTAGTCATTATTCTCCCTAGGAGGAGAGCTTCCTTCCCCCACCCCGCTAATCCAGCCAGATAGTTACTTTTTCTATTTTCTCAGTAATTTACACAAGCTGCTACTAAAGCCTTAATATCATTATGTTTCAACTATTTGTTTAGTGTTTTTTCCCTAAATATTTGTAAATGTCTAGAATTTGGGGGCAATAATATTTATTTTAATATATACAATGCAGGCTCCCAGTATCTATTTCTAGAATGAAGTGATTAATGAAAGAGATAAAAATGTAGTGGCCAGAAACCAGGAAAGTGGGCTATTTTATAGAATACTTTTTAAAATGGCACCATTATGTCTTCCTGTTCAAAGGACAGGTTGAACTATCTGAATTCACAGCTCTGCCCTCATGTATGTAAGCTTTGCCCTGTAGAAAGAAAGTGTGTCTTTAGAAGGC
This sequence comes from Balaenoptera physalus, assembly GCF_965194825.1. Lineage (NCBI taxonomy): Eukaryota > Metazoa > Chordata > Mammalia > Artiodactyla > Balaenopteridae > Balaenoptera > Balaenoptera physalus. The sequence continues at coordinate 78,248,598 of NC_138886.1, read as the reverse complement.
TGTGCTGAAGTTCAGCCTATGCCATTCAACAGCACAGCAGGAATATCATAGCCCATCACTTCTAAAAGTTAATGTACCATCCTTCACAAGATCCTCTCTAGAGGATCTGCCAAAGTTTAAATGACATTAATATAGAAGTTCATGACTGCATAATGTAGTTTATAATACTGAGGACACACTTTAACAGCAACAACCATTCTTCTCATATTTTCATTGTCTTTTAGATATAAAAATTGCTCTTGTGGAAAATTGTCATTTCCCAAAGGTACAATTCTTTATGATGGGGCTACATTGGGTACAGAACAGCTGAAATCTGAGTAAGGAACAAAACAGTAGATAAAGAAAGCAACTACAGTCTAAGGACAGTTAAATTCTAACAATTGGCTTTCTCATGTCCTGTTTTCTGTACAAAACAAAGAACATGAAGCTCTATGTGTTATTTTCTCTGTATTCCTATGAGTGCATTCTGTGTTTGAACGTACTTATGTTTGTATATCTTATCTCTTGCTGTTTTTCTGGTTATTATCCTCTATTTCACTGATGATGGCAGATAATAAGTATCTCCTAAAGGATCCTGGACTTCAAGTGACTCTATGACTTTGTTGATACTTAAATTTTAGGGGGAGATTAATGAGGTATTCAAGCTGCCTGAAGCTCATTATTCATGGCTAGGGCATTTGTTTAAGTTCCTATGTACTTGCCTACTATAAGGAACTAGGCTAGATATGTTAAGTCTTCAAGAGGACTCTATAGCATTGCTTATAAATCCTGTATTACAGTCAGGATTAAGAAACTCTTTGGGCTTCCATTCCTCTGAGTGTTATTCGGTCTTCCAGTAAGGAAGGCATTTTATTAATAAATATCCCATTTTGCCAATCTAATAGCTGATGAGGAAACAGAACCCTTTCACTTGAAAACAAATTATTTCACTCTTCCTCACAACAGCATCACGTTCCAGAATAGAGGCCTTAACAACACCATTTAAAAATTTAAAAATAAACAATATATGCCAAGTTGCATTTAGAAAATGTCTCTCCCAAATCGATATTTTTATGTCCATTTGTATCATTCAAAAATCATGATTGCCAATTCAAATTGATCACGATCAGTGGTTAGAAATTATTTGAAGCAAGTGAATAACATAAATGTAATTCAAGGAAGTTTTTAAAAACAAAGTGTCAAGCCGCTTAAATATTCAGAAGTACTCAAACTGTTTACTTTCACATGACAAACTTTCCTCATTTATTTATTCAAATTAAGCCACATAGAATTCTGTTGTGTCAAGAGAACCTAAAGAGAATTCTTAAAACTATGTTACTTTAGAGTTCTAAGGTCAAATGACTTTTAGAAAACCTAGATTAAATAAAGTTGGATAGATCCTTTGGTGGTTTACCAGTATGTTCGTGATCCTTTGGTCTTCTTCCCTTTGAGAGGTAGGGCTTAAATCCCTTCTCATCAGTATGGGATGGACTTAGCGACTGGCGTCTGGTGAATAGCATATGGCAAAAATGTATAAATTCCTAGATTAGGTTGTAAAAGGCATTGAAGCTTCCTCCTTGCTTCACTCTCTTAGATTACTTGTTGTGGGGGAATCCAGTTACCGTGTCATGAGGACAGTTAAGCATCTCTGTGGAGAGGTCCACGTGACTAGTCACTGAGTCCTCTCCACACTGATTGACAGCAAGTGAGTGAGCTTCCTTGAATCAGATCCTCCAGCTTCAGCCAAGCCTTCAGATAACTGCAAGCCCTAGTCAGCATCCCAACTACAATCTCATAAGACTCTCAGCCAGAACCAACCATCTAAACTGCTCCCAGAGCAGTTTAGCTCCTGATCCAGAGAAACTGTGAGAGATATTACATGTTTACTGGTCTTTTATGCTAAATTTTGAGGTCATTTGCTGTGCAGCAATAGATAACAAATAGAGATTCTTTTACTCCAGAACTTCTCAGAGCTTTAATAGGTTGATGTGCTTTAGTTCTAAAAGAAAAACCTAATAATACATCATGCAGTGCAAGTATATTTAACCATAGTACTGATTCCTCAAGTGCATTTCTTGGAATTATAACTTTGCTGAACAAGTGTATGAATAGAAAAGTGTATGTATAAAAACTAGTATTTTTGGTAGCCAATGTGTGCCAGTAATTTTCTGTGTGTAAATCCTCATCAAAATATTATAATGCATTATTTACACCATTTAGCACTTAATAGTGATAAGGCTAAAAGGGAAAAGAATTTTCCCCTTGTTAAGCCATAGTTATTTTTCATGCCATTTTGTTAGAAACCCAAGATTTATTTAACTTAATGACATAGGGGACAGAAGAGGTGGATTTTCAAATAATTACCTTTGGGCATCAGTTTTTTTTAAGTTACATAGAGGTGGCTGGAATTGTTGATAAGAATGCTCCTTTTAAGCACAAAAATTCTGATTGTACTATATGAACTGAAAATCAGAAAAAAAATATTTTCAATGAATATTTTATTTCAATAATATAAATATTAAATTTTAAAATAATTTCATATTTTTCAGTGGCAAGAACCCACTAATTTGAATCACAAGTTGTAGTTTTAAGTTACTGTTCCAACATTTACTAGCTATATCAGATGTGTCCATTGGCAAGTAAAAGAAATTCTGATGATATATTAATGATGCTTGTTATCTCAAATAACCAGAAGTCCAGGGGTAAGCTGTTATTACAGCAAGTTAATACAGTGACTCAATAATGCAAGGGTCTGATCAACTTCTGTGTAATTCTCTTGACATGTATCTTACTTGCTACTTGGCTACAGTAACTCCCAGCGTCAAGTCCTAACAAAAATAAGTGCAAAGCCTCGAAGGTGGTCTTTATCCTGTGTTATTTATAAGAGCAAGAAAAACAGTCCCAAGAGTCCCCCTTCTATCTTAGTAGTTTAGGTTATGTCATTAGAATTATCAAGATTGGTTTTTAGAAATTAGCATTTAACCCCTTTGTCTTGGGAGGGACCCATGAAACATATATCTTCCAATAATTGGACAAGATTAGAGTTGTATTTTTTAAGCAATAAATTAGGTGACAGGAACCTATAAGATCAAACAGTGTCTGCTGAAATATTGATGTGGCATTGAGTATTACATAATTTAAATATTCTCTTTCCTTCAATTCCCTTACATGTTAAATTAAATAATGCCTGCATTAAAGGGCTATTATTATTATTACGTGGTGTAATATCTTTTTTTAATATGCCTCAGAAGGATCTAAATGCATAGAATCAATTCACATGTATATATGTATGAATAAATGAATTTGGACTTTTTATTAATGATATTAATGAATACTGCTTTCCCTCCAGTTGTCCTAAATTGGTAAAAATTGACTCTATTGGAGATATTAGGGCATTACAAACTATATGGTAATTTTGTGACTATATTTCCTCAATTTGTATTTCATATTATTAGCATAATATCCCTCGGGTCCTTAAATATACCTAAAGGGCAATTTTATCTACATGCCAGATCCTATTCATGTCCTTTACTTTCATTTTGTAACAACTGTGATGTGAAAGCACAGGTTGCTGCCTTGCTGCAAAAGTTCACTTGAGCATAGTTTCGTTGTTATCTATGAGGACAGGTGGTTTGAAAGTAGTCTGACACTTCTGCACACCCAGAAGAATGCACAGTGAATGCTCCTTCATGTACATGAACTGAACAGAGATCACTGCCAACATCAGAAAAGTGACTGCTGTTGCTATAAGAGACATAATTATGATATCCTGCCTTGAATAATAGAACTGCTGTTTTAAAACTAGTACATCTAATAAGAAGTCATACATTGTATGTATTTACTTTAGGGAAGAAAAAAAAATTCCATGACCTTGATAATATTAAATCTTAAGGGATTTTGTGAAGAATTGCTAGAGTTACAGTGTGAGATCATTAGAATGTCATTTTGTCAGGCATTTGATTAGCTGTCTTCCTAGCTGAGGAACCAAGAGATGCTTTCAATCTGGTTGTTTCTATTTTGCTTAGATACTCTTGCTTAGGAATACCTAGAGGTATTATTTAAATTCAGGAATTTAGGGACATTAATATAATTGATTTAGGGGCATTAAACCATGGTATGAACTAGATATGACTTGGCAAGCCAATTTAAAAACATGTAAGTAGGGCTTCCCTGGTGGCGAAGTGGTTAAGAATCCGCCTGCCAATGCAGGGGACATGGGTTCGAGCCCTGGTCCGGGAAGATCCCACATGCCGCGGAGCAACTAAGCCCATGCACCACAGCTACTGAGCCTGCGCTCTAGAGCCTGCGTGCCACAACTACTGAAGCCCACACACCTAGAAGCCCGTGCTCTGCAACAAGGGAAGCCACCACAATGAGAAGCCCATGCGCCTCAACGAAGAGTAGCCCCTGCTCACCGCAACTAGAGAAAGCCCGCACACAGCAACGAAGACCCAACACAGCCAAAAATAAATAAATAAAATAAATAAAACAAAAAAGGACATGTAAGTACATAGCCAGTTAAATATAATTAGAAAACACTGAGTATTTAAGCTAGTGTTACACTCTGAATCCTTCTTTTTAATATGATCTTCTTAAAATCCAGAGGCATGAGTGACTATAAGATTATAGTTTCAAAATGTACAGGACACTAATTCTACAAATGTTTTGTAAAATAAAAGGCCTCTGTCATTAAGTTTGGCCAGAACTGCTTACTATAAGCTCCAGGGAAATACACAACATTTGTATATTAGAAAGTCTGTTTAAGTTTATTCAAAAGAGATATGTTCAATATTAAGACAGCATTGCTCAAACTCACTTGACAAATTAATACTTTTCATTCATATCATCTTTAACTTCCTGAAAGAGCCTTTATACTCCTACTCTCTCTACTGAGACCATCAGATCTGTTTTCGTCAAAATTATCAATGACCTTCAAGTTATTAAATTTAATGGATATTTCTGGAGTATGTTCTTCCATGACATCTAGGCTGTATTCAATACACTCACTCACTCCTTCCTCCATGGGGAAAAAAAAAGTCCTTCACTGGGCTTTTGGAACCCAGTCTCCTGGTTTTCTTCTTGCCTACTTGGTAGCTGCTTCTCAGTCTCCTTTGAAGGTTCCAGATTTCTCAGATCTCTTGAAATTGGAGTGCCTCAGGGCTCAGTAGTTTGTCTTTATCTCTTATTTATTTATGATCACTGAAAATTCCATTTATATATTGATTGTTCATAGATTTTCTATAATCTCCAGGCTGAAATCAAGACAGGTTTGTTGAACCACATCTCCTCATTTGTCTGGTTATATCTCTAACTCAGCATGTCTAGTTGAACTCCAAATCTTGTCCCCTCAAACTTGCTCCAGCTGTGATTTTCTTCATCTCAATTGTTAGCACCTCCATCAAACCCTAAACCTCAGGGTTATCTTTGTTTTCTCTCTCTGTCTCTGTCTGTCACTCTCTCTCTCTCTCTCTCCCCTTCTCTTCCCCCACCCCTTCACCCAACTCCTAAGCAAATTCTACTGACCATCCTGGTCCAAGCTACCATTATCTCTTTTCTTGTAAATTGCAGTATGGTTGATTTACAATGTTATGTTAGTTTCAGATGTACAAGAAAGTGATTTACACATATATATATTTATATATATTTGTATGTATATATGTTATGCACATATGTATATATTCAGATTCTTTTCCCTCATAGATTATTACAAAATATTGAGTATAGTTCCCTGTGGTACACAGTAGGTCCTTGTTAGTTATCTATTTTATATATAGGAGTGTGTACAACTGTAAACGTTAATCCAAAACTCCTAATTATCTCATCTCTTGGCTAGTTTTGTAACTTCCTCATGGTTCTAAGCATATCAGCTTGCTCTTTAGCTCAGAATCCTGCATCCTGCAATAGTTCCCCATTTTACTCAGATTACAGGCCTGCATATAAGACTGGGCCTGTATGGTCTGGCCTCTTTCCAGCTTTACGAATTCATGTCTTATATTTCTCCCTTTTATATACTCTACCCAGCCACACGGGTTCCTAACTGTTCTTTGAACAATATATGTACACTCTATTTTAGGGCCTTTGCACTGGCCAAGTTTTCTGCATAAAAAAGTTCTCCCATCTCCATATCTTTCTGCTAATTCCTTCATCTCTCTCAGGTCTTTGCTGAAATGTCACCCTCTCATTGTGCTCTGCCTTCACCACTCTAGTTTAAATTCTAATCTGTGCCTTTACAAAAAGTGCTTTCAATTCCAAAATGCTGCTTTTATTTTTCAATGTTTCTATAATACTTATTTTGTAATATTTCATGTACTTTATTTATCATATTCATTTTTTTTTTCTGAGCCCCATCAGAATCTACGTTTCACAAGAGCAGAAAAGTGGCTCTTTGATAATGTTTCAAGTGCTTATAACATTTGGGAGTTTAGGTTTAGCAGATGCAAACTATTATATATAAGATGGATAAACAACAAGATCCTACTGTAGAGTACAGGGAACTATATTCAATATGCTGTGATAAACCATAATGGAAAAGAATATGAAAAAGAATATATATATGTATAACTAAGTCACTTTACAGCAGAAATTAACACAACACTGTAAATCAACTATACTTCAATAAACTTAAAAAAAATTTCCTAGTGCATGAGAGATGGTCAGTATATATTTGCTGAATACATTAATTAAATATCATTCATTCATTTAATCACTTAATGAAAGTAAGAAAAATAAACACTCTTTTTACAAAATAATGAAAACATATATAACAAAGTCAGCGATATACTTCTTCCCAATAGAGTAAGACACAGCAGGGAACTGCAATAGTTTTTATAAATTTTAATTTTAGATAGTATGAATGAAGACTTAAAAAGTTACAAGATGCTTATGGAGAATACGTGAGTAAATAGAGGAAGTCAATAAATATTCTAGAATATATTCCATTTTTTCCAGTTTTAGTGAAATATAATTGACATATAACATTTTATAAGTATAAAGTATACAATGTAATGATTTGATATATATATATAGAGAGAGAGTGAGATGATGACCTCAGTAAGTTTAATTAACATCTATCACCTCCCATAGTTAGATATGTTTTCCTTGTGATGAGAACTTTTAAGATCTACTCTCTTAGCAACTTTCAAATATACAATACAGATTATTGACTGTAGTCACCATGCTGTACATTACATCCCCAGAACATATCTTATAACTGGAAGTTTATACTTTTTAACCACTTTCACTCATTTCCCTTAGCCCCACCCCCTGCCTGTGGAAACCACCATCTGTTCCCTGTTTCTGTGAGTTCATTTTTTTTTTTTAAAGATTTCGCATATAAGTGAGATCATAACAGTATTTGTTTTTCTGTGACTTAATGTAATGGCCCCAAGATCCATTCATGTTATCACAAATGGCAGGATTTCCTTCTTCTTTATGGCTGAAAAATGTTACATTATGTGTGTGCGTGTGTTTGTGTGTGTGTGCGTATACATATATATGTATATGTACATATATATGTGTATATATGTATAAAACACATATAATAATGTAATCACATTTTCTTTATCCATTCATCCATTGATGGACATTTGTTTTTTGTTGTTGTTGTTTTTTAATTTTTTTTTTAATACCTGCACTATTGTAAGTAATGGTGCAGTGAACATGGGTAGTGCAGATATCTCCTTTAGGTAGTGATTTTATTTATTTCTGATATATATCCAGAAGTGGAATTGATGGATTATACTGTAGTTCTATTTTTAATTTTTTGAGGAATCTCAATGCTGTCTTCCATAGTGGGTGTACCAGTTTACATTCCCCCAATAGTGAACTTTACTATTCCCTTTACTCCACATCCTCGCCAACACTTGTTATTTCTTGCCTTTTTGATGATAGCCATTCTGACATGTGTGATGTGATATCTCATTATGGTTTTGATTTGCATTTCCCTGATGATTAATGATGTTGAGCATCTTTTCTTGTACCTGTTGGCCATCTGTATGTCTTCTTTGGAAAACTGGTTATCCCAGTCCCTTGCCCATTTTTAATTGAATTATTTGTGTGTGTGTGTGTGTGTGTGTGTGTGTGTGTGTGTGTGTGTTTGCTATTGAGTTGTATGAGTTACTTTTTTATTTTGGATATTAACTCATCGGATTTGTGAAAATATTTGCAAATATTTTCTCCCATTCCATAGGCTGCATTTTCATTTTGTTGATTGTTTCTTTTGCCGTGCAGAAGCTTTTTAGTTTGATGTAGTTCTATTTATTTTTTTATTTTTTTGCTTATGCTTTAGGTATCATATTCTAAAAGTCATTACCAAGACCAATGTCAAGTAATTTTTCCCTATGTTTTTGTCTAGGAGTTTTATGGTTTCAAGTCTTACATTTAAGTCTGTAATCCATTTCCAGGTAATTTTTGTGAGTGTTGTAAGGTAGGGGTCTATTTTCATTCTTTTTCATGTGAATATCCAATATTCTCAGCCCTATCTATGGAAGGCACTGTATTTTCTTCATTGAGTATTCTTGGCTCCCTCATCAAATAGTAGTTGACCATATTTACATGGGTATATTTTTGTATCCTTTATTCTGTTCCATTAATCTGTACGTCTGTTTTTATGCAACTACCATACTTTTTTGATTACTACAGCTTTGTAATATAGTGCTTGATAACACTAATGCAAAATATAACTAACTTCATATACATTAGTGAATCCACATGAATGAAAACAATAATATATTTTAGAAGAAATCCATAATCAAAATAATTGCTTGACATGGAAATTTGGTGAGTCATAGGAGAAAAAGTGTTTTATTTGTATGTAATCTTGTTCTGAAGAAGTTATTGGGGCCTCACTTTCCTCATCTGTTAATTGAGGGGAAAGAAACACATCAGTGGTTTAAATGCTATTTAGCAAAGTCTTAGCTGATACCTTAGAAGCACCTTAGAGCCCTAAGAGAGGTGAAGTGCATAATAGAACATATGGGAAAGTGTTAGTTATTCTTCTATAACTTCGCCCAAAGACATTATGCTTTTTGGATACAAGTCAGATTTGGTGTGAAATTTTCTTTTAAGGAGGTTTCCACCACTAAATTCTAAAATTTGAGCACCACTGGGTTTTTAAATACCTAAAATATCTTGTGACTCAAATATTTTTCCTTGATTTGATTTACTGAGAGACCACAGTGTACAGTAAATTATGCTAAATGAAATACAAAGAAATATAGGTGTAAGAGTAGATTTATTCATTCAAAGAACTTATAACCTTTTCTTACAGAGTCTGACATTAAAAGTAGAGAGTATTTAGCTATATTTTCATTGAAGAGTACAGAAGGAGAGAGACGATCATTTATTGCCTGAAAGAAAAGTTGTATTATTTTGTTTTAACAATCAGTCTTTTCCTAGGAAGAGAGGAAAAGCAGAGAGATAATCTTGTGTAGAGTTTAAGGAAGTGGGACTCTCAAGGATTGATGGACTTTGAGAAGTGGTCGTGTTTAGGGATCAGTTGAACTTCAGCCTGAAAGCATGTTACAAAGTGGAGATCGTTCTGATTGGCTGACATTTAGAAGACTGGGCAGTGGAAAAAGGCTGTTGCTGCTTGACTGATTCTAAGAAGTGTGCTGCTGGAGGAAGTTTCATTGATCAGATATGATGGCCTTAAAACTAACTCAGATAGTTACTTGTTGCTATGGCCAGAAACAGTCTTTTCCTAGAAAGATGGGAACTTATTCTCAAGAGAGATAGAAAATACATGTTTCCTTCCACACTTAGCAGTGTGACCAAGTCATGTTTCCTTGCATTTTCTCTTTTTATTAAAACCCAAAACTAAAAAACTGGTAGAATTCTGGCCAAAAGTTAAAGTACATTTAATGTACGAGTTGAGAAGAGGAGTTAGTATGCTGCTGGGCAGCAGATTATTTTTCTTCTTCAAATATGGGGATATAAATGGAGCAGTCTAAAGAAAAAACATAGGTCATGCCAATAAGAATGATCATATTTTCAAAGAAAAAAATAGTAATCTGCAAACATGACATAGCTTTGATGCTTGTCATAATATAAAGCTTTGGGTGTGAATGCCAGAAATGTTCAAAGAAAGGAAAACAATGTGAAAAGGATAATAAAATTGAGATCTTGTCCTGGGTATTATACTCAGAACAATGTCCATTTTAACACTTGACAAACATTATGTTGGGGAAATACAATAAGAATTATATTGCATCAGCATAATCTGAAAATGGCTTTAGAACATAGATAAAAAATGTAAACATGTATAGCATCCATTAGCAATTCATTAAGGAGTGGAGATACCTTTAGAGAACAGAGTGATATTTAATTTCATCATGTAGGGCCAGTTAATCAAATATTATTGATTATCACTTTTGATTCTTACATAGAAGATTACATAGTCTTGATTTATTGACCAACAAATTCCTATTACAATTTGCTCCTCGAGCAAAGTAGATAATTCGTTTCAAGACCAGTCCACAAGAAATATTTTCAGGCTATGTTTTTTGTTTGTTTTGTTTTGCTTTAGTGTTTTTAAAAACATTCTTGACTATTTGTATGAATAGTATGTTTGAGGACTTTTTATTATTTTGGTAATTCAAAAGATCTGCCAAAACACACACTCACACATAAACACATATACATACATACATACCAATATATGTGTGTCTCTCTCTATATATATGCACAAATATACAGCATTTTCTAAATATATACGAAGGAAAATTTACTTAGAAAACATAGGTTTTTAGGAATTAGGTATTTATACTTTTTACCAGTTTGGGACACCTCAAATATCACACCAAATCTTATCTATGTATTTTCTTCTAGTTTTCTAATGAATTTTACCTTTTATTTTGTATTATATGACATTATGCACTGGTCATATATTTAAGGTTCTATAATAATAATTCATTTTATTGTCTTCATTATAATTATAAAATAAGATTAGCCTTATTTTGTTTTCTTATTGTAAAAATAGTACAATTGTAAATCAATCAAATGAACAAATAAAGATATTTTATATTAAGGAGAACTGCTGAAGCATAGTACTTAAACACATGGGCTCTGCAGTCAGGCTACTTGGCTTAAAATCCCAGCTCCACACTCATTTGCTATAGTATATTGGGCAAGTCACTTTATATTTCTAAACATTTGTTTCCTCAGTTATACAATAGAGATGGTGCTAGCAACTACATCAAAAGATTCTGCTAAGTGTTAAATGGGAAGATTAATGTAAAACACTTCACAAATTTACTTGCATATAGCAAGCAATCAGTAAATCGTGGCTGGTTTTAAAAAATTTTTAAATGCAATTGATTTTACTCATATTTCAATTAAATAAAAATTAAAATAATAATGAAATGTAGTTTTCCACCTACCCAATGGGCAGCAACCTAAAAGTTTGATGTGTGCTGGGAAACAAACAGTCATACATTGCTGGTGACAGTATAAATTGGTTGAATGCAATATAATTCATCTGTGCAAACAGCAGAAAATAAGTTATTGAGACTTTACTGGATATCTCACTAAATTGCTGAAAATGTTGAGAGTAGTTTAAAGGTTCATCATTAGAACCACAAGCAGAACATGTCATAGAATCAGCCTAGCAAGGACATCATTGCTCAGATCTCTGAAGCACTGGATTCAGCTGCCTCAATATTAGGGACCCTAGACACATCATCTCTGCTGGAATCATGACAGTGCTGCCAAATGTGATGGACATAATGTGCCCCTATAGCCTGGTTGTTGTTGTGACTTCCATTTCTTCATTATTCTTTGCCTTTTTACATCACTTATTCCTGCTTCGAAGCCCAGCATAGATCACAAACCCTCATGCTAGTCTCATGGAAAGCTCAAATTTGAATATTGATTTCCTTCAATGGGAGATTTATTAAGTTGCACCAAGCATTGACTATCACCCTCCACCCTTTGCTTATCTATAAGCAATAGAGAGCAAACAGGCCAAGAAGAAAGTAGAAGCCTAGTGCTTTTTTTTTTTTAAGTTTTTTTTTTTTTAAATTTAATTAATTTATTTATTTATTTTTGGCTGTGTTGGGTCTTCGTTTCTGTGAGGGCTTTCTCTAGTTGCGGCAAGCAGGGGCCACTCTTCATCGCGGTGCGCGGGCCTCTTACTATCGTGGCCTCTCTTGTTGCAGAGCACAGGCTCCAGACGCGCAGGCTCAGTAGTTGTGGCTCACGGGCCTAGTTGCTCCGCGGCATGTGGGATCTTCCCAGACCAGGGCTCGAACCCGTGTCCCCTGCATTAGCAGGCAGATTCTCAACCACTGCGCCACCTGGGAAGCCCCCAAGCCTAGTGCTTTTCAAAGTGGAATCATAGGGTTAGAACATGACACTGAAGTTCAGGGTTTGAAAGATAAGAAAAAGCTGAGGGGTCCAGGTTCTGAAGAAAAAAACAACAAAGAGGTTATTAGCTTAATATTCTATACCACTTATCCCCTCAAGGCATTTTCATATTTATGTGCATGGACTAAGAGATCAGGAAGGCCAACAGAAACGTGAAGCTAAGAGCCCTGAAAACTAAGCAGAATCTTTGGTTGTCTTACAGTATCTGGGTTTTAAAAGGTGGAGTACAGGCCATGGCTAGTATGAGTAGCTCTAGTAAATATTTCAGGTTTGTAGCTGAGTCCCATAAAACTAGTAAAAACAAACCATAAATAGACAAGTCCCTATAAAGTCTGAATCCCATTATACCTATTATAATTGTCAGATGAAAATTAAATCCTTTCTGGGGGAAGATAAAAGCTACATCTCTAAAATTTTTCATGCACAGTGACTACTATTACATCTAAAACTACCAGACACATCTAAATACAGTACTAAATTATTTAAAACCAACTTAAAAAATTCAACAAAAATAGACCCATGTATAATCAAGACTGTGGAGTTATTAAAAACATTAAAACAACTGTAGCTAACTGTACCTAACAAGATGAGACTTTCATAGGAGAATTCAAACAGAGGAGATAACAAATTGGATAACCTGGAAAAAAGAAAATACAATAGAGCAATTACTACCTCAGTGGGTGGTTTTAACAGCAGATTGGATGAACAAAAAGAATCAGTAAAGTATAATATAGGTCAGTACAATCTGAAGAGAAAATGGATGAAAAATGGAGAAAAGAGCATAAGAAACATTTGGGACAAAGATCAAAGTGTCAGTCATCCTAATTAACGTACTAGGAGATAGGGCAGAGTGGAGTGAGGCAGGGCCAAGGGAAGAAAGATATCAAGGATTTAAGAGTAGTTACACCCCCCCCCCAAATATGATGAACATAAAGAAAACCATGCCTAGAAAAATAATTGAAAATTGCTAAAAAACAAAAGATAAAATCTGAAAAGCAGTCAAAGAAAAAAATAACACTACCTTCATATGAGCTATAATAAGATTGACAGAGGCATTTTCAAAAGAAATATCTGTATGTGGAGTTATTGTATCCTTATGCTTTATTGTATTTCATTTAGAAATAGTTTATTAAGTATTTATTTAGATTACCGTATTATTTAAGGTAATAAATAGTTCTTTTAGCAGTGTGGTGGTCATGAGTTGCAATCCATTTATCCCTCTTCAGAATTAAAGATGTTTTTAGCCCAGCTGATGCAACTGTTGCCGGCATCCAGCACTCAGCTGTCAACCCTTAATAGATATTACCACCATCATGCTTCATGATTGCCTCAACTAAAGATTATCACAAAGGTTATGACCCCAGCTCTGATTGGTCCACATCCAGTGATTGCTCAACACATGCGCAAAATTACCCTGCGTTCTTATTCAGTCTTGGAACAACTCGGATGGGTCACCCCGTCCTCAGTACTCCCTGCAGAGGTAGCTGGGCCCTTCTATTGAAACTGCATTGCACCTTGACTTCTTCCTCTGATCCAGCTTCCTTCTTTCCTCATGCAAGGCTCACGACCACAGGAGAACTCCTTAATAAACCGCCTGCTCTCTGCTTTCTGCTTCAGAGTCTACTTCTCAAAGAAACCAACTTGTGACAAGTAGGTTCCGTATTTTTTCCCTCTTCTTGGGGCAGACCTTTATTCTCGGTTCAATTGAAATAACTTTGCATGATGTTTACTCTCTCAAGCTATTTATGATGTTTTGTACTAGATATTTATATAGAAACTAGAATAAGATTTCTATAGCAAAGAGATATATTAAATCAAATAGGAGTAAAAGAAAGAGTATCAGAGGAACAAAGATAAACGAGCTACAGATTGGAATCTCTCTATTCACCTAAGTGTAGCAGTTTGGTATAGTTATATATCATTAGTAAAAGAGGAAAGGGGATTGATTTCCAAGCGTCTGCGTGAGAGCTTTAAGGAACTTTTGACTATCACTAAGGGATGCTATATTTGAACTGTGGAAAGTTCAGAAATAACAAGAGTAAAACCAATGAATCACCAAAGTAGTAATTAGTAAAGTTTAAGGTACATGGGAGCGCTCAAACCAAACATGGAATGAAGCCCAGGGGTATAATTTTATAAAGCAGTTTATACAGTGAGAAGGCAGTGACTGTTTTTTTACTGTGATTGGTTATAAAACTAGAATTTTCTTAAATTATAGGAAATTGGTTAGTGGTTATCTTGCATCAATTTGGGGAAATTTTTTAAAGTTTTGCTTAAGATTTTCAGATGCATAAACAAAAAGTGACCCAGGTCAAGTTAATCTTGCAAAATAAGCTAAATTAAGCTTTGCTTATAGGACTAAACTGGTTTCATCTGCTCAGGGAATTTTCAAGAATGGTCTCCATGTTTTGTTTTTTTGTTTGTTTTAACATGCTAGTGATGTCACAGGTATTGAGCAAGTTAAGCAAGACAGGTGTTTTAGAAAAATATATTTACCTGTCGTAGTGTGATTGTCATGTATTTTTCTGTTTAGCATTTGAGAGATAAAATGTTAAATACCTTTTTATTTTTACAATGAAGTTTGTATTAGTTGAGTATTTTTAAACCATTTTATTAAGACATGATTAGCATACCTTACAATTGACCCATTCAAAGCTTGCAATTCAATTTTTTTTTTTTAGTGTATTCACAGATAGGTGCAGTGACACCCAGTCAATTATAAAATATTTTTATCACCTCAAAAGGAAACCCCATACCTTGTAACTATCATCCCTTTAACCCTTTGATCTCTACATCCATCCCTAAGCAATTACTAATCTTTCAGTCTCTCTATATTTTTCTGTTCTAGTCATTTCATGTGAATGCAATCATAAAATATGTGATATTTTTTGGCTACTTTCATTTACCATATGTTCTCAAGATTCATTCATCTCGTATGTATCAGTACTTCATTGCTTTTGTGTCTGAATATTATTTTGTATGGGTATACCATATGTTGTTTATTCATTCTGCAGTTGATTTATGGATTGTTTCCACCTTTTGCTTTTATGAATAATTTTGTTTAAACATTCATGTACAAGTTTTGGTGTGGACATATGCATTTATTCCTCTTGGGTCATAGGAAAACTCGACTTTTAATCAGTAGAGAAACTACCAGAGTGTTTTCCAAAGTGTCTAGACTTTTTACATTCCCACCGGCAGTGTATCAGTGTTCTGATTTCTCTATTTTTTCACAAACACTTGTTGTCTTCCTATAATACTCTAACCAACTCATTGAAGTATGAGAAGTGGTGTCTCATTGTGTTCTGGATTTGCATTTCCATGATAACTAATGATGTCGAGCATCTTTTCATGTGCTTACTGGCCATTTGTATATCTTCCTGGAAGAAATAACTATTCATATCATTTGCTCATCTTTTAATTAGGTTGTCTGTTTTATTATTAAGTTGTAAGATTTCTTTATATATTCTTGATACAAGTCCCTCATCAGATAAATGATTTGCAAATATTTTTTTTCTTATGCTGTGTGTTTTCACTTTCTTGATGGTGCTTTGAAGCAATAAGTTTTTAATATTGATTAATCCAATTTTTTGTTTGTTGCCCATGTTTTTGTGTCACTTCTAAGAATCCTTTGCCAAACCTAAGGTAAAAGAGATTTACCCTTTTGTTTTCTCATAGGAGTTTTATAGCCTTAGCTCTTATATTTAGGTCTTTGATCAATTTTGATTTAATTTTTAAATAGGGTGTAAGGTACGGGCCCACCTTAATTTTTTGCACGTGGCTATTTAGTTGTCCCAGTATCAGTTGTTGAAAAGACTCTTCTTTTCTCTTTGGATGGTTGTGGCACCTTTGTAGAAAATCATTTGGCCATATGTGTGTGAGGATTTGGGATTTTCAGTTCTCTTCCATTGAACTATATCTCTGTTCCTCTATCAGTATCATACTGTCTTGATTACCATTGCATTATAGTAAGCTTTGAGGTTGGGGAGTGTGAGGTCATATACTGCAGCGGTCCCCAACCTTTTTGGCACCAGGGACCAGTTTCATGGAAGACAGTTTTTCCACGGACTGGGGGGCGGAGCAGGGGATGGTTCAGTCTGTAACGCCAGCGATGGGGAGCAGTGGGGAGCAAGCGGCAGATGAAGTTTTGCTCACTTGCCCACTGCTCACCTCTTGCTCTGCAGCCCATGGGGCGGTGGGGGCTGGAGACCCCTGATATACTGTGTTTTATTTTTCAAAGTGTTTTGGCTCTTCTGGGTCCCTTATAATTTTATATGAATTTTAGAATAAGCATGTCCATTTCTGTAATGAAGTCAGCTGGCATTGTAATGGAGAATGTGTTGAACTTGTAGATAAGTTTGGAGAGTGTTGCTGTTTTAACAAGGTAAGTCTTTCAGTCATGAACATGGATTGTTTTTCCATTTATTTAGATATGGTTTAATTTCTCTGAATATTTTGTGGCTTTTATATTATAAAAGTTTTTACTTCCTTTGTTAAATGTATGCCTAGTTTTTTTTTTTTTTCCTTTTCATCTTACTGTGAAAGGAATGTTTTTCTTAATTTCATTTTAAGATTGTTCACTGCAAGTATATAGAAAGACTATACAAGTGTATGGAAAGATTGTAGTAGAGGATGATTATTTCTGCCTAATTAAATGTTTTCTATGAGGCAGATATACAAAGTCATCAATGTTTTGGGTAATATATACATTTTCTAGAGAAAAAGAATGAAACCAGAGAAGACAAAATAAGACTTTAAGGCTGGATGAGATATTGGTTAAAAAATATCTTTACAGATAAATACGAATTTAATTATTAGAAGATGCTTTGTGAAATTATTAAATATATTTAAGTAGAAAATGTAGTTTCTACTTATTTATTCACTCATTCACTCAAAATATTTAAAATTTACTAGATGAAATGAATTTTGATGGTCATTGGGAATACAATAGTGAGCCAAATGCCTACCCTTGTGTACATACTTGTTTAATCTTCTTTATCATTCACTAGATTATAAACCACATGAGGTCAGTGATTGTCTTATTTACTCTTGCATGGTAAGAACAACTAAGAAGTTACGCTAATATATAGGAGTGGCAGTTAACCATAATAAGGAGCTTTTGGGGAAAGTTAACCTTTAATCTGAAAACTTAAGAGTAAATGTGGTAGGCAAAATAATGGGCCCCTCAAGATGTCCCATCTTAATCCTGGGAATCTATGGACATGTTACCTTACATGGAAAAATTGGACTTTGCAGATGTGATTAAGCAATCAGAGATCAGAAGATTATCCTAGATTGTCTGGGTGGACCTATGTAATTACAAAGGCTCTAAGAAGTAAAAGAGGGAGGCAGGCGCTTCAGTGTCAGAAGGAAGTGATGTGAAAAAGACTGTACCAGACATTCTGGCTTGGGGATAGAAAGAGTGACCAACTAAGGGCTGCAGGCAGGCCCTGGAAGTTTTAAGCATAAAGAGGATGAAAAAGATTAATAAGATACATAGGAGTTAGAATAAACAGTGAAAATGGTGAACAAAGAAGACAATGTTGATATCATGGTTTCCTCCTTGGGTAATGGGTGGGTGATAGAATTGTTGAATGATATATCAACACTGAAGGAGATTTGGGAGAATAGAAGTTCAGTAACATATATCAAGTAATAGGTTTCTCTCAGTTGAGAGATCAGTTGGCTTTATGAGTTTGACAAAAACAAAAAAAAAACAAGTCTTCAGGGTTGAATATATAAAATGTAATTGAAGCAGTGGAGAAATTGTTTGTATACTTTGCCAAAAAGACAGCAAAGAAAATATGGATCTAGAACATAACCCTGGGAACATTAACATTTAAGGGATTTTTTTTTAAACACTAAACTTTGAATGTGTTATTGGGTTGGCAAAAAAGTTCGTTCAGGTTTTTCCATAACATGAAAAATCTGAACCAACTTTTTGGCCAACCCAATACTTTTGCTCTGCTGTATAGCAGGCTTTAGAGTCAGAGAAAACAGGATATAAACCATGCTTCCATATGGATACGACAAGTTCCTTAAGTACTTTGAAACAGTTTTCCTATTTTCCATTGGGTATAATAATTTCAAATTTGATATTTGTGTGAGGGAAAGATAGGATATAGTATGTGTGATGCCTAATGAAATGACTGATTTATAAAATTGATGAATGATTTTGTGACTATTCTGTTATGGTCACTAAACAGTGGCTATTGTTTGATCATTTATTAACTCTAATTTCTAATATGATTTAATATATTTCATTGTTTCATAAAGTACAATTTTCTTGCTCTTAGATAATAAAATGGCAAAATCTTACATATAAAATTTGACTTAATGCTTCCATAAAAAACTAATCTATGGAGCTATGGAAAAATATTTCATAAAAACAGAACCATGAACAATAAATCAAAATATATCCATTGTTACAATAAATTAATATTTTTTATTGGTTTTGTCTCAGGGCATGTTCAAATTAATGCAATGCTTGAGATTCACCAAAGCATTGCAAAGTTTGTTATTAAAAACACTATTAAGTGATGCAGTAACTAAAGAAATAAAGCCTAGCACAGCAAGGTGTTCCTCCTCTGCTCTTTGTGTTTGTGTCTCCTTGTTAAATATTTAATTATCACACCTTCCCTAAAGGTTATCAGAGATTTCAAAGCATAAATATTAGTGTTTCTTCTCCCCAAATAACAAATTTTCAAATCTTTCATATAACTGTTTACTAATGATTGTAGTCCAGGAATGTAATAATTCTCGATTCCCTGTGTTGCTACTGTAATTTTTGTTAGACTGGAGTTTAGGATTGAATTATTATGTATCCTTGTTTTTTTTCAATTAAATTGTAAGACCTTTGACTGTAGCAGTTATGCTTTATAATTGTGTAATATCTTTTAGAGTAGCAAGTGCAATGGTGGATACATAATAGATATGTTTTGATTAAGAAGTAAGCATAATCCCAGTTATTTTATTTGACTAGTTACATAAGAATATTGATCTATCTTTTTCTTATTTGATTTATTTAGTTTTGCAGTAGTTGTATAAATCAGAGATTATAACATCAGTTAAAACAACCAGAAGTGCTTGACAAGAAAAGCAGCAAAAAAATAACAATAAAAAAGTAATAACTTTAAAAAAATAGCTGTGGAATAATTGCATCAGTAACCCAAACAAGTTAAAGTCTGTAAGAACTGAAGAGTTGTGTGGAACTGAAATTTATAGAGTATACACATGCATACATGCACACACTTAAACACATGCACTTACACACTCACAACATTTTCACACACACACACACACACATACATGATTTTTTTTATCCTACTTGGCTTCCAAGTGGAGATAAAGAGTTGAAACTCTGATCAGCTATTATACATATATATTTAATTTTTCTCACACCGGTTGCTATACAAGTTGGCAATTAAAATTTGTTCCCATAGAATCTTTCAAATTATATGGTGTCTCTTGAGATCTAGAATTGCTACTTAAGAAATTATGAGGGAGGGGTGAGATGTGACAGGGTGAGAGAGTGGCATGGACATATATACACTACCAAATGTAAAATAGATAGCTAGTGGGAAGCAGCCGCATAGTACAGGGAGATCAGCTCGGTGCTTTGTGACCACCTAGAGGGGTGGGATAGGGAGGGTGGGAGGGAGGGAGATGCAAGAGGGAAGAGATATGGGAACATATGTATATGTATAACTGATTCACTTTGTTATAAAGCAGAAACTAACACACCATTGTAAAGCAATTATACTTCAATAAAGATGTTAAAAAAAAAAAAAAAAGAAATTATGAGGCCCAGAAGAAATTTCTTACAGAAGATGCTACAGTATAAACTGTACTTCTGCAATTTTTATAAAAATTATGTTTTGTATTAGCTCAGGCTAATTTTCTATAACAAAATACTATAGACTGGGTGGTTTAAACAACAGGAATTTATTTCCCACAGTTCTGGAGACTGAAAGATCACCAAGATCAAGGTGGTATCATGGTCATTGTCTGCTGAGGACTCTCTTCTTTGATTGAAGATGGCTATGTCCTCACATGGTCTTTCCTCAGTGCAGGTGGAGATAGAGAGAGACAAGGCAAGCTCTCTAGTGTCCCTTCTTCTAAGGACACTAATCTCATCATGAGGGCCCAACCTCCATGACCTCATTTAAGCTTATTATCCTCCAAAGGCACCATCTCCAAATACCTTTACACTGGGGGATAGAGCTTCCGTATATAAACTTGGGGGGAACAATTCAATCCATAGCCCATATATATTTCAAAAACTGTTAATACTTTCAGACCTTGAGAGAACATTTTCCAATAAGAGTTAGAAACAGAATAATCAAAAATTGTGGTAAGTGTAGCTTCCTGATAACAAAATCCATATTATGATGGTTTTAGGATGTTGATTAGGAAAGTCTCAGTTTATAACACAAACAGTTTCACAAAATGTTAGGCAATTTTCATGGCTCTGTTTATTCATGTTCTGTGTTTATTCAGTGGTCTAGCAAGGTTCTGACCCAATTTAATTATTTGCCAAAATGACTCTATTTTTTAGTGTAATTAATTACTACTTGACTAGAATTGATGATTATAAATAAATTTTTGAGATAAAAATTTCATATAATAAATGAAATCCATAAGGGAAGGGATTGATCAATTCTTAACTGATTCAAAGTTAGAATATATTTTATATGACCTAAAAAAAATAGTGAAAAATAAGGAACTTTCAATAATATTAAAATTACCATCCTAACAATTGTAAAATATGTCCAAAACTAAAGGAAATACAAGGATCTAGACATAAAAATAGTCTACAAATATGCAAAGTAAATGAACAATTCATAAAATAAATTAACAGATTAAAATAATATGTTGGATAATAAAATACCAGTACTTGTTTAGAACCAAAATATTTGTAATGAAAATTAAAAAAGAAATCCTTGATTTTTTTTTTCCCCTGATGTGTAGAAACTAACAGTTTAGCATACTTTTATCCCAGCATGACTCTACTATTACTTTTTTCATTGAACATTTAAAAAAAACCAGGAATTTACAAGAACTATTATGAGTTCCATTTAATGATTAATGTTGCTGTTTTCTGTACGGTTGGATCTTTAACTTTGTCATTTCATATTAAAATGAAGACATTTTAATATTTGTTTTCATGTTTGCAATTTGATGTGTCAGGTATTAGAGCATACTATTAAATTGCAGTTTTCCCATCCACACTGTTCTTGTCTCTTCTTCTCTTTTTCTGTCCTTTATTATCCTGCAGCTTCGTTTAACATGCTAATTTTGGTTTATATGTTTTCTTTCTTACTTAAGATGGAAGGAAGTTGTCATTAGCAAGGGGGAAGTGTTACTTTTGTCATTTTTGTCATGTAACCAGTACTATAAAAATTGCTCATTTAATGAGGATTGACAGCACATACAGAGAATGCATTCTAGAAAATCAATTTAAAGGATCACTTTTCACTTATTATCTAATTGTAAAGCAGTATAATGATATTATATATCATGTTAGAATTATAGTAAACAATTCAAATAGCTCAATACAAGTTTAAAGCATTTTCTTTACCCCTTAGTTTGATGTTAAAAAGTAATTGTCAGCCACTGTGAAAATAGTATCCAGTGTTCAAGCTTATGGGGTAAATTAGTATATTAACATGTGTATGATATTGCTTATGCCAGCAGTATCTGGAGGTGTGCACATTTCCAACACTGTCACCTTTTAAAACCACATACTTGGATGGATTTGAATTAATCACACTCTTGAGTTAGGAGGCTGGAAGGGTAAAGAAGGTGTGTCTCTGAATGAAAATAATTATGTTTAAAGCTAATCTTAATCTGGGCCAATGATAGGCTACTGTTTGACTGCCTTCTCTCAGACTTAAGAGAAAAATAAGGGTAATGGAATGCCACAGTGATAAACCTTTCTCAAGTTAACTTTTACATTTTGTGAGGCATAGTTGTATATACACCTATTCTTGTCCTTCAATCTGTTTACCCTAATAGCATTTTTAAATTATAGACAATATTCTTTTAAAGTCTGGTCACATTCACGGTTTTTAAAAGTCCGTGCTATTTGCAAGAAAGTGTCAGTATTTAAGGGTGTAGGATTAAATAGTTGAAGGGGCTTCCAAAAGTATTATCATCATCATTAAATTATATTAAACAATTTGAATAAGCTTTCATAACCGAAATCTAAATATTATACCACTAGATGGAGTTTTGGGTTTCGTGTTGGAGTGTTAGATACACGCTATAGATTTCCAGAGAAATGTATTTTATACTTACTGTAAATATCAGGAAGCATTCACTAGCATACTTAACTAGCTTTCTCTGAGTATTATTAGAATCTGTAATAAAAATTTTAACTTCTAATGAGTGTCGTATACTAGTGATTAGAAGAACACTCGTAAAATAGAGCATAGCATTTTATTCGTGCAAAACATAAATAAAATGTAAAACAATGTGGGAAACTGTCAAATTTACTGGAAAGCTAAAGCTAACACTCTGGGATAACACTTCACTTCATGGTTGTTTTAGTGACTGCTGACCTCAAGATTAAACAGTTTCACCTGGTTAGTCACTATTAGCGGCAGCTAACATATGGGCCATGTGTGTGCTGGTGACAGGCACCAGTAACTCATACTATTTCTCCTTTAACCAGAAATTGAGTAAACCACGCTCTATGTGGTAGAATTTCAGGAGAGTAATACTCTGAGCATGTCTAGGATTCTTACTGGATGGGCATATGTCTATGCCATTATGAACAAAAAAGTCAGTATTGGCCAAGAAAACCTTCATGTATTAACAAACTGCTTAAAGAACAGAGCATAAACAAGAAAGTGTGATTAAGATTTAAGGTTTAAAAAACATTCCTATAAATAAACCTCATCTTGAAAAATCTCAAAGACCTGTAAACCTCCAAAATTTCTGTAGTCAAACACAATCACTAATATTAAGGAGGCTTCTTGAATAATTCCTTAAGGTAGCAAAAACAGCCCATTCCCCAGAGAGTAGATAGGTGAGGCACCTGGAATCTATAGCAATGGAAATTTACTTGGAAGTCAACATCCTAGTGAAATGAGAAACATAAATTCCTACATGTTATCCATATTAATAAAATCTTATTTTTACACTTATACAGCAAATGCTTAAGTAGCTATTCTAGGATTGTTTGTGGGGCAGTTTAGGGACTGAACATTTAAATCTTCAGGTATCTCTTGTTTTCTTTCAAGTTAGAAAACAGATTCTGAAACGGAAAGGAAAGTTAAAAGCTAGCTAATCTGTTTCCTATCAGGACAGGACAGAGGGGATTAAAACCACCTGTGGTAAATGCCTACCAGTTCAGCTCTGCTTGAAATGACCTATCTTACAAGTTTGCTGCCTTCCTCTCTCAGAGAAAGTTACTGACAACCTGAAGAAGTTTGAGATTGTACCATGCAGAGTATCATTCTAGACTCAACTAACATATCAGTTTATACGTTGTAATACAGATGAAAGGCACATCAATTCTGGGCCAACATTTATCTGTGCATTCCTCCTCTGTTCAGTTCTTACTTGTCCTATGTTTTATAATCCAAACTATGGATTCAATTCAATCTATTATCTTTGGCCAAGAATTTAAAAACAATAAGCCAAAATGTCACATTAAACATCACTCAATTGTTAAAGGAACAAAGTAAAAAATTATAGTTTAAAATAATGGAAACCTTCCTAAATGTGTATAATAGTGCTGCTATTTTTACATCTTGTTTTGGCATAGATATTCCAAAATATTGATGCAACAAAATAGAAAAAAAAAATGACTGATTTATCTATGCAAAATTAGTATCTTCAGGAAAATAGTATAGTGGATCATGTAACCCAGAACTATTATATTCAAACCATGACTTTCTGGGCATTTCTCATATACAGTTTCAAGAAAAACATCAGTCCCTGAAATTTATTTCTTCCTGAAATTTGCCTTCTTAAGATACAAGCAACTGAATAATGCTGCTTCCTTTTCAAGAAAATGACTTTAAAATGCTCTAGGTAGAATGCAAATAAGGATTTATTTAGAATGAATATGAAGAGAATATGCATATTAAAAGTCCATAAAATTATGTGACTTCGACTTTCAAATCCACATAAAAATAGATATCAGAGTTAACACTGAGACTTTAGATGAAAATAATTGTTATAAACAGCATGCTTAAAAAGACTTGGACTTATGACTAAAGTATAACATAGGCAACCAATGCTAATATGATTATATCCATCACATTTAATAACAGCATGAATAAATCTCCATTTCAAAACTGATTTAAAATACTCTGGATGACAGCCCTTAAAAGAGCATTCCTCAAATTTCCAACCAAAATTCCTTTGAAAACAGAAAATGAAGAAAACACAACAGGAGTGAGTATCAAATTATTGCTGCAATTAAATAGAAATTTTTATTAATTAGAAAACTTGGTGACCAGATAGAGAAATAAAATTGATAGACCAAGTTATTTCATTTACAAAAATGCACATATGAAATAAATAGGAAAAAGCTTCTAGTTTATAAATAGAGTTAGTCAATTATTTGCTCAATTATATGCAAAGTTTTTGGGAATCTAGATGAAATAGATGTTTCTCTAAGAAACTATAAATTATATAAAATGGTTTCACGGTAACTAGAAGGATACTTAGAGAAATAACGTTCAAAAACTAAAAATATAACAAAGGCAACCAAGCTGATATAATAAATCAATCATTTTTATAACAGCATTAATAAATCTCCATTTCAAACTTTGGTTTAAAATGCTCTGGATAACATCTCAACATTCACCAGATACAGGTATTTTCAAGTAGGAGAAATTCTACAAAATTTCTAAGTAATATTTAGTTCCAGTATTTTTTAAGTTTTCTAGACAAAAATGATAATTAAATTTTTCTGAATTATTTTTTGAAATCAGAAAACATTAATAATGTATTCATAAACCTACTGCAATGAGAGAATACTAAAACCAGTCTCACTGTTAATATTGGTGTAAAAATCATTACTAAAAATTCAGCAAACAGGCTTAATTCAAGAATGTAAACATGGTATAATATTAGGAAATGTATTAATACAGTTCATCATATTAATAGGTCAGCATAAAATTCATACAGTCATTTCCTTGAAAATTTATTTGCTAAAGTTCAAAAATTATTTAAAAGCCTTAAATAAAAATAATGAATACATAAGCATAACATTAATTCATAAGCCAGTATTGTGCATAGTACAGTAACATAGGAATTAACACTAAACTCAGGAAGACTAACTAGGGTGTGTGTTATTAACACTCCTTGAATATTCTACTCAAAAGTCTAATAAATGGAATTAGAGAAATGAAAGAAACAATATAGAAATTTTTAATTATGTACAAAAATTACCTTCAAATGTACAAAATGGGTTAGATGAAAGAAATGAAAGGATAGATCTCATTTGTAACAGATGATATCAATGGAAGCACTTTTTAAAATGTTTACAGTGGGCACATATAACCCATTTAAAAATTGAACACTTTTTTTAAGTCAATAGGTGTAAGGGATTAAAAGGCATAAACTTCCAGTGATAAAGTAAACAATTCATGCAGATATAATATACAGAATAGGAGTATAGTCAAAAATATTGTAATAACTTTAAATGGTGACAGATGGTAACTAGACTTATTGTGATGATGTAAATGTACATAGAAGTCTAATCACTATGTTGTACCCTGAAAACTAATAAAACATATGTCAATTATTGCATCAATAATAAAAAAAAGACAAGAGCTTTGGAGGTTTAAAAAAAAGCAATATGATTGATGGCAACAAAATATAAATACTCATTGAATATTTTAACAAGAAATCTGAAAGACAGCTATAGTTAAAAATCTGTAAATCTATAAAAGCTTTTGAAAAAAGCATAAAAGTAGACTTTCCTAAATAAATGGAATGGCATGTCAAATGTCTGGAAAAGAGCACTCATCATGGTAAACATACCCATTCTCTCTAAATCAGTCTGTAATGAAAATCAAAATTCCAAGAACTTAAAAAAAATGACACCTAGAAACTTGATTCTAAAATTTATTCTTCCCTATCAAATACACACATGTAACAGAAAAGAAATTCACTAAATAAAAAGTTACTCATGTAGTAATTGACAAATAGAACAACAGGGGGGAAAAAAAAGACTTTCTGTAAAGAGAAATGATGAAGAGGGTTCATCATTTAATTTTACTGCCAACAGTAAAAACAAATTTAAAGTATAAATTCAAAGTTAAGTGTACACGTAAGAAGAAGTGGCACATTTCTAATCCTTGTACTTTCTTTTATTTCACATTAGGATACCCTTGAGTACAGCTTTGACTTAATCAGCCTTGTCTAAGTTTCCCACATCACCCGTCCAGGTTCTGAAAGGACATACCCCTTAGAGCTGGGAAACATGTGGCAGGAGACTGGGTGGATAGGTGGACAGCCCTGACCTGACTATAGAATCTCTAGGAGATATTTGGATCTCTGAGTCTTTTCCCAGGAATAGTAAAGCCCTAGCCGCATGAGCGTGGGGTCAGCTAAGTGCTGCAAAGCACCATAACCCCTCATTGGGGCAGCCAACTTTGCATCTTTCAGAACCAGTTCATAGACCTGGAACCATGGACAGATCCTGCTTAGTTGTGGCCACTCCTGGAGAATCATTTGGATCCAACAGATACTAAAGGCTATCCCCACAGAGGGTTATCAAATTCCATCCACCTATTCCCATAACAGGAGACTTCTATTCCTACTTGCATGCTGGTTCTTAATAGGCCCTGGATGCCAGGCTCAGGCACCCTGGGCAGGTCTGGCTTAGAAACACTAATGTGAGAACTCCCTTGAGTCAAGATGACTTGGCAGGTTAACCCAATGGAGCCTGAGGACAGATGAGTTTCAGTCCCACCAATTGCACCTCTAGCCGGTTGCTGCCTCTACTCCTAAATGATTCCTTGCTAGGGTTCCTTCTGGGGTGTCAGGCTTGGTCTGGTTTGAAATGGAATATTCCTGAATGAAACCCTAGATCCAAAAGGCACTGAAGAAGACCCCACAGACCCTATATTCGGATCAGTACTCCAAACTACAAGACCCTCCCAGGTACGCTATATCCCTGTTTATTTCTAAGGCCTGGATATAGTCAATCTTGACTGTGGAAATGACATTGGTGTTGATCTTAGTCTCTGGCTCAGGGATTTAAGACCTTCTCATTGCTGATGCTGGCTGAAATCAACAACAGATAGCTACTGTTGGAGGTGAAGCAGGTGGTTGACTAGGCGGTTCTGCCTCTGGGAATCTATACTCAATATAATTAATAAAATATATATTTTAATGTAACGACATTGATATACCAAAGTTTGAAATATTTAAAGTGAACGACAATGATATGCCAAAGTTTGAAATATTGATTCCGAGACTTGACATTTAGTTAACGGAGAGAGACTCATAACACATTATTGAACCTAACTCATTTAAGACATCTATCCAGATAAATGATGATGAAGTAAAATTTGCAATTAAAATGAAACTTATTTTTTTAAGTAAAGACAGTATATGCTTATTATAGAGAAGTTCTAATATAAGGAAACAATAATGAAAGCAATTACCACTCCTAGTCCTTCTAGAGAATTTTCATTTTGATTGAGATAGTTTCTTATCTTAGTATCTATTATTTATTTTGGAGCATTTGGTGTATATAAAATTGTTTTTGCTAACCTGTGACTTTTAAAAAATATCTAATGTTTACTTTAAAAATAAAAAATATGGGTCAGCATTAATAAAAATAAAAATCATGCACAATATCAATTACTTAGGGATTTTTTTTCTCCACGTATATTTTTAGATATGATGTTTCTATATGTTGTGACTTTTTTTTTTTTAAACATCTTTATTGAAGTATAATTGCCTTACAATGGTGTGTTAGCTTCTGCTTTATAACAAAGTGAATCAGTTATACATATACAATATGTTCCCATTTCTCTTCCCTCTTGCATCTCCCTCCCTCCCACCCTCCCCATCCCACCCCTCTAGGTGGTCACAAAGCACCGAGCTGATCTCCCTGTGCTATGTGGCTGCTTCCCACTAGTTATCTATTTTACATTTGGTAGTGTATATATGTCCATGACACTCTCTTACCCTGTTACATCTCACCCCACTCCCTCCCCATATCCTCAAGTCCATTCTCTAGTAGGTCTGTGTCTTTATTCCCAACTTGCCACTAGGTTCTTCATGGACTTTTTTTTTTTTTTCCCCCCTTAGATTCCGTATATATGTGTTAGCATACTGTATTTGTTTTTCTCTTTCTGACTTACTTCACTCTGTATGACAGACTCTAACTCCATCCACCTCATTACAAATACCTCCATTTCATTTCTTTTTATGGCTGAGTAATATTCCATTGTATATATGTGCCACATCTTCTTTATCCATTCATCTGTCGATGGACATTTAGGTTGCTTCCATGTCCTGGCTATTGTAAATAGAGCTGCAATGAACATTTTGGTACATGACTCTTTTTGACCTATGGTTTTCTCAGGGTATATGCCCAGTAGTGGGATTGCTGGGTCGTATGGTAGTTCTATTTGTAGTTTTTTAAGGAACCTCCATACTGTTCTCCATAGTGGCTGTATCAATTTACATTCCCACCAACAGTGCAAGAGTGTTCCCTTTCCTCCACACCATCTCCAGCATTTATTGTTTCTAGATTTTTTGACGATGGCCATTCTGACCAGTGTGAGATGATATCTCATTGTAGTTTTGATTTGCATTTCTCTAATGATTAATGATGTTGAGCATTCTTTCATGTGTCTGTTGGCAATCTGTATATCTTCTTTGGAGAAATGTCTATTTAGGTCTTCTGCCCATTTTTGGATTGGGTTGTTCGTTTTTTTGTTATTGAGCTGCATGAGCTGCTTGTAAATCTGGAGATTAATCCTTTGTCAGTTGCTTCATTTGCAAATATTTTCTCCCATTCTGAGGGTTGTCTTTTGGTCTTGTTTATGGTTTCCTTTGCTGTGCAAAAGCTTTGAAGTTTCATTAGGTCCCATTTGTTTATTTGTGTTCTTATTTCCATTTCTCTGGGACCTGGGTCAAAAAGAATCTTGCTGTGATGTATGTCATAGAGTGTTCTGCCTATGTTTTCCTCTAAGAGTTTGATAGTGTCTGCCCTTACACTTAGGTCTTTAATCCATTTTGAGTTTATTTTTGTGCATGGTGTCAGGGAGTGTTCTAATTTCATACTTTTACATGTACCTGTCCAATTTTCCCAGCACCACTTATTGAAGAGGCTGTCTTTTCTCCACTGTATATGCTTGCCTCCTTTATCAAAGATAAGGTGACCATATGTGTGTGGGTTTATCTCTGGGCTTTCTATCCTGTTCCATTGATCTATATTTCTGTTTTTGTGCCAGTACCAAACTGTCTTGATTACTGAAGCTTTGTAATATAGTCTGAAGTCAGGGAGCCTGATTCCTCCAGCTCCATTTTTCGTTCTCAAGATTGTTTGGGCTATTCGGGGTCTTTTGTGTTGCCATACAGATTGTGAAATTTTTTGTTCTAGTTCTGTGAAAAATGCCAGTGGTAGTTTGATAGGGATTGCATTGAATCTGTAGATTGCTTTGGGTAGTAGAGTCATTTTCACAATGTTGATTCTTCCAATCCAGGAACATGGTATATCTCTCCATCTATTTGTATCATCTTTAATTTCTTTCATCAGTGTCTTATAATTTTCTGCATACAGGTCTTTTGTCTCCTTAGGTAGGTTTATTCCTAGATATTTTATTCTTTTTGTTGCAATGGTAAACGGGAGTGTTTTCTTAATTTCACTTTCAGATTTTTCGTCATTAGTGTATAGAAATGCAAGAGATTTCTGTGCATTAATTTTGTATCCTGCTACTTTACCAAATTCATTGATTAGCTCTAGGAGTTTTCTGGTAGCATCTTTAGGATTCTCTATGTATAGTATCATGTCATCTGCAAATAGTGACAGCTTTACTTCTTCTTTTCCGATTTGGATTCCTTTTATTTCTTTGTCTTCTCTGATTGCTGTGGCTAACACTTCCAAAACTATGTTGAAAAATAGTGGTGAGAGTGGGCAACCTTGTCTTGTTCCTGATCTTAGTGGAAATGGTTTCAGTTTTTCACCATTGAGGACAATGTTGGCTGTGGGTTTGTCATATATGGCCTTTATTATGTTGAGGAAAGTTCCCTCTATGCCTACTTTCTGCAGGGCTTTTATCATAAATGGGTGTTGAATTTTGTCGAAAGCTTTCTCTGCATCTATTGAGATGATCATATGGTTTTTCTCCTTCAATTTGTTAATATGGTGTATCACGTTGATTGATTTGCGTATATTGAAGAATCCTTGCATTCCTGGGATAAACCCCACTTGATCATGGTGTATGATCCTTTTAATGTGCTGTTGGATTCTGTTTGCTAGTATTTTGTTGAGGATTTTTGCATCTTTGTTCATCAGTGATATTGGCCTGTAGTTTTCTTTCTTTGTGACATCTTTGTCTGGTTTTGGTATCAGGGTGATGGTGGCCTCGTAGAATGAGTTTGGGAGTGTTCCTCCCTCTGCAATATTTTGGAAGAGTTTGAGAAGGATAGGTCTTAGCTCTTCTCTAAATGTTTGATAGAATTCACCTGTGAAGCCATCTGGTCCTGGGCTTTTGTTTGTTGGAAGGTTTTTAATCACAGTTTCAATTTCAGTGCTTGTGATTGGTCTGTTCATATTTTCTATTTCTTCCTGGTTCAGTCTCGGCAGTTTGTGCATTTCTAAGAATCTGTATATTTCTTCCAGGTTGTCCATTTTATTGGCATAGAGTTGCTTGTAGTAATCTCTCATGATCTTTTGTATTTCTGCAGTGTCAGTGGTTACTTCTCCTTTTTCATTTCTAATTCTATTGATCTGAGTCTTTTCCCTTTTTCTCTTGATGAGTCTGGCTAATGGTTTATCAATTTTGTTTATCTTCTCAAAGAACCAGCTTTTAGTTTCATTGATTTTTGCTATTGTTTCCTTCATTTCTTTTTCATTTATTTCTGACCTGATCTTTATAATTTCTTTCCTTCTGCTGGCTTTGGGGTTTTTTTGTTCTTCTTTCTCTAATTGCTTTAGGTGCAAGGTTAGGTTGTTTATTCGAGATGTTTCCTGTTTCTTGAGGTAGGCTTGTATTGCTATAAACTTCCCTCTTAGCACTGCTTTTGCTGCGTCCCATAGGTTTTGGGTCGTCGTATCTCCACTGTCATTTGTTTCTAGGTATTTTTTGATTTCCTCTTTGATTTCTTCAGTAATCACTTCGTTATTAAGTAATGTATTGTGTAGCCTCCATGTGTTTGTATTTTTTACAGATCTTTTCCTGTAATTGATATCTAGTCTCATAGCGTTGTGGTCGGAAAAGATACTTGATACGATTTCAATTTTCTTAAATTTACCAAGGCTTGATTTGTGACCCAAGATATGATCTATCCTGGAGAATGTTCCATGAGCACTTGAGAAAAATGTGTATTCTGTTGTTTTTGGGTGGAATGTCCTATAAATATCCATTAAGTCCATCTTGTTTAATGTATCATTTAAAGCTTGTGTTTCCTTATTTATTTTCATTTTGGATGATCTGTCCATTGGTGAAAGTGGGGTGTTGAAGTCCCCTACTATGATTGTGTTGCTGTCGATTTCCCCTTTTATGGCTGTTAGTATTTGCCTTATGTATTGAGGTGCTCCTATGTTGGGTGCATAAATATTTACAATTGTTATACCTTCCTCTTGTATCGATCCCTTGATCATTATATAGTGTCCTTCTTTGTCTCTTGTAATAGTCTTCATTTTAAAGTCTATGTTGTCTGACATGAGCATTGCTACTCCAGCTTTCTTTTGATTTCCATTTGCATGGAATATCTTTTTCCATCCCCTCACTTTCAGTCTGTATGTGTCTCTAGGTCTGAAGTGGGTCTCTTGTAGACAGCATATATATGGGTCTTGTTTTTGTATCCATTCAGCCAGCCTGTGTCTTTTGGTGGGAGCATTTAATCCATTTACATTCAAGGTAATTATCGATATGTATGTTCCTATTCCCATTTTCTTAAATGTTTTGGGTTTGTTATTGTAGGTGTTTTCCTTCTCTTGTGTTTCTTGCCTAGAGAAGTTCCTTTAGCATTTGTTGTAAAGCTGGTTTGGTGGTGCTGAAATCTCTCAGCTTTTGCTTGTCTGTAAAGGTTTTAATTTCTCCATCGAATCTGAATGAGATCCTTGCTGGGTAGAGTAATCTTGGTTGTAGGTTTTTCTCCTTCATCACTTTAAGTATATCCTGCCACTCCCTTCTGGCTTGCAGAGTTTCTGCTGAAAGATCAGCTGTTAACCTTATGGGGATTCCCTTGTGTGTTATTTGTCGTTTTTCCCTTGCTGCCTTTAATATGTTTTCCTTATATTTAATTTTTGACAGTTTGATTAATATGTGTCTTGGCGTGTTTCTCCTTGGGTTTATCCTGTATGGGACTCTCTGTGCTTCCAGGACTTGATTAACTATTTCCTTTCCCATATAAGGGAAGTTTTCAACTATAATCTCTTCAAATATTTTCTCAGTCCCTTTCTTTTTCTCTTCTTCTTCTGGGACCCCTATAATTCGAATGTTGGTGCGTTTAATGTTGTCCCAGAGGTCTCTGAGACTGTCCTCAGTTCTTTTCATTCTTTTTTCTTTATTCTGCTCTTTGGTAGTTATTTCCACTATTTTATCTTCCAGGTCACTTATCCTTTCTTCTGCCTCAGTTATTCTGCTATTGATCCCATCTAAAGTATTTTTAATTTCATTTATTGTGTTTTTCATCATTGCTTGGTTCCTCTTTAGTTCTTCTACGTCCTTGTTAAATGTTTCTTGCATTTTGTCTATTCTATTTCCAAGATTTTGGATCATCCTTACTATCATTATTCTGAATTCTTTTTCAGGTAGACTACCTATTTCCTCTTCATTTGTTAAGTCTGGTGTATTTTGACCCTGTTCCTTCATCTGCTGTGTGTTTTTCTGTCATCTCATTTTGCTTATCTTACTGTGTTTGGGGTCTCCTTTTCACAGGCTGCAGGTTCGTAGTTCCTGTTGTTTTTGGTATCTGTCCCCAGTGGCTAAGGTTGGTTCAGTGGGTTGTGTAGGCTTCCTGGTGGAGGGAACTAGTGCCTGAGCTCTGGTGGACGAGGCTGGATCTTTTCTTTCTGGTGGGCACGTCCACGTCTGGTGGTGTATTTTGGGGTGTCTGTGGCCTTATTATGATTTTAAGCAGCCTCTCTGCTAATGGATGGGGCTGTGTTCCTGTCTTGCTAGTTGTTTGGCATAGGGTGTCCAGCACTGTAGCTTGCTGGTCGTTGAGTGAAGCTGGATCTTGATGTTGAGATGGAGATCTCTGAGAGATTTTTGCCGTTTGGTATTACGTGGAGCTGGGAGGTCTCTTGTGGACCAGTGTCCTGAAGTTGGCTCTCCCACCTCAGAGGCACGGCCCTGATGCCTGGCTGGAGCACCAAGAGCCTTTCGTCCACACGGCTCAGAGTAAAAGGGAGAAAAAATAGAAAGAAAGAAAGAGGCTATAATATAGTGAAGTAAAATAAAGCTATTGTAAAGCAAAGCTATACATACAGACAAAATCTCACCCAGAAGCGTATACATATACACTCACAAAAAAAAGGAAAAGGGGAAAAATTAATATATCCTGCTCCCAAAGTCCACCTCCTGAATTTGGGCTGATTCGTTGTCTATTCAGGTATTCACCAGATGCAGGCACATCAAGTTGTTTGTGGAGTTTTAATCCGCTGCTTCTGAGGCTGCTGGGAGAGATTTCCCCTTCTCTTCCCTGTTCGCACAGCTCCTGGGGTTCAGCTTTGGATTTCGACCTGCCTCTGCGTGTAGGTCGCCTGAGGGCGTCTATTCCCCGCCCAGACAGGAGGGGGTTAAAGGAGCAGCTGCTTCGGGGGCTCTGGCTCACTCAGGCCGCGGGGAGGGAGGTGTACAGAGGAGGCGGGGTGAGCCTGCGGCGTCAGAGGCGTCGTGACGTTGCACCAGCCTGAGGCGCCCCGTGTGTTCTCCCGGGGAACTTGTCCCCGGATCACGGGACCCTGGCAGTGGCGGGCTGCACAGGCTCCCGGGAGGGGCGGTGTGGAGAGTGACCTGTGCTCGCACACAGGATTTTTGGAGGCGGCAGCAGCAGCCCCAGCGTCTCACGCTCGTCTCTGGGGTCCGCGCTGATCACCGCGGCTCGCGCCCTTCTCTGGAGTTCGTTTAGGTGGCGCTCTGAATCCCCTCTCCTTGCGCGCCGTGAAACAAAGAGGCAAGAAAAAGTCTCTTGCCTCTTCGGCAGCTGCAGACCTTTTCCCGGTCTCCCTCCCAGCCAGCTGTGGTGCGCTAACCCCTTCAGGCTGTGTTCACGCCGCCAGCCCCAGTCCTCTCCCTGCGATCCAACCGAAGCAGAGCCTCAGCTCCCAGCCCCGCCTGCCCCGGCGGGGGAGCAGACAAGCCTCTCGGGCTGGAGAGTGCTGCTCGGCGCCGAGCCTCTGTGCGGGAGTCTGTCCGTTTTTCCCTCTGCGCCCCTGTTGCTGTGGGATCCGCGCTGATCGCCGCAGCTCGCGCCTGTCTCTGGAGTTCGTTTAGGCGGCGCTCTTAATCCCCTCTCCTCGCGCACCAGGAAACAAAGAGGGAAGAAAAAGTCTCTTGCCTCTTCGGCAGCTGCAGACTTTTTCCCGGACTCCCTCCCGGCTAGCTGTGGTGCACTAACCCCTTCAGACTGTGTTCACGCCGCCAACCCCAGTCCTCTCCCTGCGATCAGACCGATCAGACTGAAGCCCGAGCCTCAGCTCCCAGCCCCACCCACCCCGGCGGGGGAGCAGACAAGCCTCTCGGGCTGGTGAGTGCTGGTCGGCACCGCTCCTCTGTGCGGGAACCTCTCCGCTTTGCCCTCCGCACCCCGGTGGCTGCGCTCTCCTCCGTGGCTCCGAAGCTTCCCCCCTCTGCCACCCGCAGTCTCTGCCCGCAAAGGGGCTTCCTAGTGCGTGGAAATCTTTCCTCCTTCACAGCTCCCTCCCACTGGTGCAGGTGCCGTCCCTATTCTTTTGTCTCTGTTATTTCTTTTTTCTTTTGCCCTACCCAAGTACGGGGGGAGTTTCTTGCCTTTTTGGAGGTCGGACGTTTTCTGCCAGCGTTCAGTGGGTGTTCTGTAGGAGCAGTTCCACGTGTAGATGTATTTCTACTGTATCTGTGGGAAGGAAGGTGATCTCCGCGTCTTACTCTTCCGCCATCTTCTCTGCACCCCCCCGGAAGTCTGTTGTGACTTTTAAGAACATGGAACACAAATATATTTTCAGGGGCTGGTAAGAAGAAAATATGGAGATATTGCTAATGATGATAAATATGTGTCTGGTGATTTACTAGTCTTTGTTAATTCAATAAAAAAGCCAAAAACTTATATAATTTAAGATCAGGCCATCAAAAATCCATAACAATGAGAATGACTGTTGAACTTTTATTTTGTTCTCTATAGCAATGATGTTTTTATAAAGCGATGCAAGTAACTTGGGTCAGCCACTAAATGGGGGGGTTGTTTAGAAGAAAAGATACCAGTTTCATGTTAAGCAGTCATCAGGTATGTTTCGAGATTTCACCTATACCACACAACAAGGATATATTGATACTTACTGGGTCGCACTTCTTCGGAATAGCAAAGAAACCGAAGCAGATGAGGAATTGCAGACGGGGTCAAACTTTCTTCTTGAAAATCCTCTTGGGTTACAAACAGCATCATAGCACATACTAGACCTAGCACATACTAGACCTAGAATCTTTAATTACAGTAATTTGACAATTTCTTCTGCCTTCAGTAGCATTTCTTGTGTGATTGGCATCCCTTTGTATGTATTTTAATAATTAAACAGAACACACTTGAATCTAGTATTTTAATGTCTTCCTTTCTGGTGCCATGGAACACCTGGTTCTAGTTTTGCAAGAAATATGAAATTGGAGTTATTCCTCCAACACTGAGTGTTTGTTTTACCAATAAAACATAGCTGACTGTTTAATTTCCAGATGTTATATATAAAATGCTATATATATGCAAACTATATATTATATATATAAAATCTCCAAACTATGTGTATAAATATTGCTTGATTAAACAACCAGGAGAAGGCATGTGTACACTATCTTAGAATTCTTCATGTCACACACAATATATATACACATACCCACCCCATACTTTCATAACATTTCTCTATATCTTATTTTTGTTATAATTATCTAACATATATTTTATTTTCTCATTTATTGTCTCCTACTAGAATTTAAGGTTCATGAAGGCAGAAATTTTGTTTGTTTTCTACTCTACCTTCCATTGCTTGGTTATGCCTAGCTCATCGTGTATATACAGTAAACATGTGTTGATTGAATTAACAGATGAGGGCAATATAATTCCCAGTTTATGAATGAGGAAACTGAAGTTGATTATTTAGTAACTTTTCCAGTGTCACAAAAATCATAAAGAGTGGAGCTGGAAAGTGAATCCAAGTCAATATTATCTAAAGTTTATATTTTACCCCTAAACCAAGCTTAGTGCCTGCAAACCTGGAATATACCTGTATTTCAACTCCCTACGGATCTATATTGAGTCTACAAATAAGAAGTGGATATATGTGTAAGTTGCATACAAGAAAACTTGAATATTTCCTACTGGTTCTGCAATATCATCAATTGGTAATTCAGTTGACCGTTCAGTATATCAGAGGACCACTGCACCTAAATTGCACCAAAATCTTCTTTATATTTATCCATTTGAGATCAATAACCAGTCTGATTTCTTTTATCTATAATATATCCATTAACAGGAAATGAAATATATATTGACACTAACTAAATAATTATGCCATCCTGTCAGAAACTCTCTTTCATTGCTATTCTTTTTATTTTACACTTACAATATACTTAAGTTGGTGAAAAAACACAGAGGAACAGATTTAATGTGACTGAAGGCTCCCCCCGCAGAATCTTAAATAGCACACAGACTTTTCTTTGGAAAAGCAGATACAAGATTGTAGCCATTAAGAGGCCATGAAAAAGAGGACAAGGAACTTAACAAACATTAAGATTCCTCCACAAAGCATTTCATCTTTGTCAGAATTTAATTTAAAACATTTCTGACATTTGATTATTTACTGTAGACAGACTCTGAATCAGATCATCTGCTGCCAAATCTAAATTATCAAATAGAGAGACATAAACCTGAGTGTTTTCTGCATAATGATAGCCCATAATGATAAAAAATTCTTCCTAAAGGCATCATGTACTGTAGATATTAAGACAAAATCTAAGAAGGAAATGGAGACCTAAACAAATAGGCTTGCATACTCCTAAACAAAGAAATACCTTGAGAAATAACATTGAAACTCTTAGATTTTAATTGGATCTAAGCTTGATTTCATACATTTTATGTTGTTATTTTACCAGTGTCATACATTTATCAACACCCTTGCAAACTGTCTTCTTATTTATTTGCATTTTATCTTGTTGACATGTTTTAATGAATATTCAAATTGATGGATTAAAATAGATTAACAACTAAATATAGCAGTACTGCCACATACTCAGGGCAATACTATCAGGCATCAAAATGGAATCTCTGTTAGCCACATGTGGCTGATTCATATCACAGAGGACTCAAATGCCACACCGGAGTGTTTCCCAAATCTCAGTCAGGTATTTTACTAATCCAGAGCTTATAACCTTCCCCTTTATACATGTTTAATTTCCACAATCTAGCTGCCTATAACATTGAAGTATAAGATGGCACAGTCCTGATCTCTGAACACTTGCAATATCTTGGGCACTTGATTTCATTTTAAATACCTTGGTTAGAGTTATCTGTTTTTTGATCAAATGATAATTGGGGTTAGTTATGCAACTTGTTACATCCGAGGGAACCCTCATGAAACTATCAGCAGATTTTTCAGTGGAAACTTGCTGGCCAGAAGGGAGTGCTTTTGTAACAAATTACCACAGGTTTGTGTCTTAAACAACACCAATATATTGCCTTACAGCTCCATTTTTCAGTGGTCCTTACTGTCTAAAATCATGGGATTAGCAGACCATGTTTCATTATGACTGCTCTAAGAAAGTTTCCATTTCCTGTTCATTCAGAGTGTTGGCAGAATTTTGTTCCTTTTGGTCCTACAAAAGAAAACATACTAGAAACCACTGAGCCTCACACCTTTAAAAAGTGAATTATATGACACGTGATTTACCCTTCAATAGATATGCTAAAAGAAGTTGCTGAGCTACCTATTTATGTGTACATAGTAGTTGATATTGGCAAATATTTATAATGTTTCAAGGAATCTTTGATGACTGAGTTATCACTCATGGTCTTTGCCCTCTACATTTGTATCATCATCTAATCATTCATTATAATAACTTAAAAGTGTGTCATAACTTTAGCCTACAGCTAAAGTACTTCTCAGCCCAGTATATGGCAAAGGTCATATGAGAATGAGTAACCATAGGACCTCAAAAGATAGTATTGCTTCCTGATCAGATGTTCAATGAAGGCCACTTAAAGGATGTGATGGCTTCCAGCCAGAGGGAAGAATAAAAATCTTACAGGAAAACATAGGCAGAACATTCCCTGACAGAAGCTGTAGCAACATTGTTTTTTATCTGTCTCCTAAAGCAAAGGAAATAAAAGCAAAAATAAATAGAACATAATTAAACTTAAAAGCTTTTGCACAACAAAGGAAACTGTTGACGAAATGAAAAGAAAACCTACTGAATGGGAGAAAATACTTGCAATGATATGACCAATAAGGGGTTAATATCCAGAATATACAAATAGCTCGTACAACTCAACATCAGAAAAACAGACAACCTAATTTAAAAATGGGCAGAAGATCTGAATAGACATTTTCCAAAGAAGACATTCAGATAGCCAACAGGCACATGAAAAGATGCTCAGTATTATCGATCATGAGAGAAATGCAAATTAAAACCACAATGAGCTATTGCCTCCCACCTGTCACAATGGCTGTCATTAAAAAAAAATGTTGGTGAGGATGTGGAGAAAAAGGGAATCCTCGTATACTGTTAGTAGGAATGTAAATGGATGCAGCCATTATGGAAAACAGTATGGCAGTTTCTCAAAAAACTAAAAACAGAGCTACCATATGAGCCCGAAATTCCACTCCTGGGTATATATCCAAAAGAAACAAAAACACTAATTCGAAAAGACACATGCATCCCAGTGTTCATAGCAGCATTATTTACAATTGCCAAGATATGGAAGCAACTTAAAGTGTCCATCAGCAGAAGAATGGATAAAGAAGATGTGGTATATATTTACAATGCGATACTACTCAGCCATAAAAAAATAATGAAATTTTGCTATTTGCAACAACATGGATGGACTTGGAGAGTGTTATGCTATGTGAAATAAGTCAGAGAAAGACAAATACTGCATTATATCATTTGTATGTAGAATATAAAACATACAACAAACTATTGAATATAATGAAAAGGAAACAGACTCACAGAACAAATTAGTGGTTACTAGTGGGGAGAGGGAAGGAGGAGGGGCAGGTTATGGTTAGGAGATTAAGAGGTACAAATTTTTATATATAAAATAAGCTACAAGGATATATTGTACAACATAGGGAATATTGCCAGTATTTTGTAGTACCTATAAATGGAATATATAACCTTTAAAAATTGATTCACTATGTTGTACACCTGTAACTTACATAATATTGTACATCAATTGTACTTCAATAAAAAAATATGTGGGGAAAAAAACGTGTCATGATACTTTTCCAACTGTGAAGGACTATAATTTATGTAAGGTATTGTGCTGGTGAGAATGACAACAGTGGTAATAATGAAAATGGTATGTTGAGAGCAGAATAAACTGGAAACGTTACCCTTGGGCTTCTACACTAATCTCTATGTAAAGGTGAGAAGAATGTAATTAGGTTGGCAGCTTAAAAATGGAAATGAGTGATGTCTTATAGAGATGTCATGAAGAAATTATTGGCAGTTTGTTCTACTCTCAACAATCAATTTCTCTTCTTCCTTTAAGGATTTAAGGAATAAATTGTATAACTGACATAAAATCTTGCATCATATCTGATAAATTACACGTTATGAATGCATGCACTATTATAAATCACCCAGAAAAAAAAAAGCTTGATCATTTGAATGTTATGACCTAGTTATGTGACTTAAATTTTTCCCTCAAACAAAATAAGAGTTTTGAAATATTACATAATGACTTTCAGAAGGTTAAAGGAAAAAAGGTGAAGGTTTGAGAAAGCAATTACACCTGTTTGTCCTTAACTGTGCATAACTGGCCCTCCCTGAACCCTTCACACGATAATATATATCATTCTACCCTATAACCCATAAATCATTTGCAAAGTTTAACATTTATTTCCTAGCTTACAGTTTAGACACCAAGCTCTGACGTGTCATCTGCATGGGTGGCTGAAACAAGAGGAACTGGATTTAAAAGGAATGAATAAAAGAGTATGAAGAGATCTGGGCATGCACTAAAAATTATATAGTGAAAATGTATGTGGTTATGTTACAGGAAAATCACTATTGACTAAAGGATGAGGGGCAGGGATTTTTTTAAGACAATGTCTTAAAAAAGACAATGTCTTTTAGGTTAAAACTCATATTTGAAATGGTATTTAAAATAGAAGAGAAGTTTAATACTTTTGACGAGCTAGTTCCTGCTGGCCAAGCAGAATCAGAACAGGTCAGTTTGACAGCTAGACTTTCCAGGGATCAGTGAAAGAAATAGATGAAAATGTAACTGGTGATAACTGAGCCTGCAGTAGCAACTGACCATAGCCATGAATTCTGAAATATATAAAAGGAACGCCTGTGGAATGGTGTAAAAATGTCAAAATTCATCAAAAACAAAAAAAAAATGATGTCCTTGGGAACCTCTCCAATTCCATACTATGTTCTCACTTTTCCTAAATTTTTGCCCTCCCACCAGAAGTATCACAATTATCCTGCTTTAATCTTCCTTTTAAAGCAATACTTTGAGCAAAGTAACGTACTTACCATGTTATCTTATAACCTCTGTCCAGTTAGTGATTCTGTATTTTTAATTTATAATTTAATTTTAAAAGTAATTGATGATATGTCCATCTCATGACACTCTGGCTTTACTTTTCATTTGTGCCATGGCTCCAATGCTTGATTTGGCTTACAATCTCAATTAATCTTAAGAAATTTAAACAAATCACTTAACTTCCATGAACCTCAGTTTCCCCATTGAGAGATTTTCTTTAATATGGCTACAGATGTCATCCATATCATTTCATGATTGAAAGATGTATCAATATTACCTACTTGATGTTGAATCCCCTCTAGATTCCCTGTCGTCATAATGCTCTTTGTACAAAACCTCTGACAAATGTACAGTGCAGTTTGTATTTGGACAGCCCAGACCTTAGCAAACCTTTTACACTGATGAATATAATATATTGATTAATAATTGACCATAATTGATTAATGATACATTGATCCATTAATTGGACATTGATGATTTACATTGATTGAGCATAACACCAAAATACACAAGTTCAATTTCTGTTCTAAAGAGAAGATATTTATGTAACATATGTGCAAAAGAGCTATGTAAAGTAAATGGCATTAAAATGCAAGGTATTATATTTAAGTTCACTTATGACAAATTAGGTTAAAATGTCAAACTGACTTCAGACTGTGTACCTTATTAGCCAGTCTGCATATTAAAACCACATCAGTTTTCCCAGGGTAGAGCTTTTCAGACTTTGCTAAGCACTTTTTTTTTTTTTTCTAACTCCCAGGACTGGAATATTCCACTTCATTCTCTCTGTTTATCAAAGTTCTACTCCTCTATCAATGACGATATCATTATATACCTCCTCTGCTCATTTAATTTTTTGCCTAAATCTGAAGAAATATCTCTTATCTTAAAATAACCATCATGTTTACTTCCAAACTATAAATGTTCAGAATAAGATGGTAGTTAACATCTGTACCACTTAGTATGGACTTCCTTTAAAGAAGTCAGAGTTAAGGTATTCTTGCTTCATTCTCCCTGATAACACTTAGGATAAAAGAAAAGAAAAATGCACCTTTGGGAAAATAAGAAAACATCCAGACATTAAAAAGCAATATAAAAAGAAGGGCTGTTAAAATCAGTAAAAATTGAACTTTACTAGGGGAAGATAGATGCCTTTGTAGGTCATCAGAAGTATGAAGATTTCTCTTAAGAAGTAAAAGAAATCATCTTTGGAGAGTCACATTAATGACCCACTGCTTGGATATTTATGCCTGCATGTGAGAGTAGGCTGCCAAAATATCCACGATTTTTTACTGAACACATGAAATGGGAAAAATGGCAGAGCTAATAGAGGACATATTCATATACTATCTTTTATATACATATTCTTAGATACGGAAAGGCAAGGAGAAAATGTAACAATAACTAGCACAGTTGGATCTTGAGCATATGGTACAAAATGTGCTAAATCACTATGTAAAGGATTCTTGACACACAAGAGTGAATAGTTTGTAAGAAAGTATCTAAGATGTCTTACTGAAATCTAAGTTGTTAACGCCTCCATCTTTTCCCCCACACCCTCATTCAACATATAATTGGTCCCAAAATAATGCTCCCATTTACAATGTACTCTAAGGGAAGAAATATTTATAAACTGAAGAAGAATATTCTGAGGTTGGATGCTAGTTTGGGACAAATATTTTACCATGAAAAAGGAAATTTAAATAAAGCCTCTCTAAAACATCTCTAAAAAGGAGAAAAAAAGGATCAAACAAAGGAGGTTAAGACAAAAAAGCAGAGAAAAATTAAATTGCAGAGGTCAAAAAAATATAAAGAGAATAAATACAAAAATAAACACAACATGAGAAGTATCAAGATGGAAACAAAGAGCATCTTGAAACATAAAAATCCTATAGAGTACAGGCTCAAGGAAAATAAAGCCAAATTAAATTAGAAGAAAAAGGTTTTAGGTTAAAAAATAGGTATAAAAGATAACAATCCATATATGCATAATTGGTGTACCCAGAGAATAGGAAGAACTGACATCATTATACCAAAATAAAATAGAAAAAAAATTATTCCCCTTGAATAAAAGATCTGAATCTACAGATGTAAAGTATATAGCTTTAAAGAAACTTTGTAAAAAATTATTAACCTTACAAATCATTCAAATACTTGATTTTTGATTTTGGAAGTTAATGTAAGACTCATATAGTCATCAAAGCCAAGAAACAAACATATTTTCAAGAAGGTTTAATTTTCTAAACCTCTTGGGTTTTTCCCCTCAATAGAAAACGTACTGTTTAAAAGCAAGTTCCAGAAAGTTATCAAAGAAGAAAAACAAGAGAGAAAATACATTTTGACTCAGAGACTTTGTATCTAGCTGAGCTGCCAATCTGGTATCAAGACCACACAGATTACATTTCCCAACGTGCACAACCATGACGACGTGTGCATCCAGGTACATTTCTTGAGAAAAATGCTCTTGAAGATGAACTTCAGTCAACTAAGTTATGAAAGAAGTGTTTCCTGGAAAAAGTGATAGAATTGACTATTAACATATGGATCAAAAGTTAACTCTGCATAGTCAATCACTGAACAAAATGTAAGCAAAATTATAATTTATATATATCTATATTATAGTAGAAATAATGTATCAGTGATTCAATAAGTAGCACCATTGAATGGGTATTTCAAATGTTTTATTTTCTTTTCTTAAAAAAGATTGAATTCCTTACCTTGTCTTCTTTGAGGCCCATGCCTAGCTGTTCTTCATAGTTGGCAATGATGAATTTCAAAAGTCAAACAGGAAAAATAAAAAAAACAAAAAAGATGGAGATGTAGAAATTTATGGGGAAGTAAAAAACTGGTACATATATTTGGCCTTGGAGAGAAATTGTGTTTTAAAAAGGAAAACAAAACACAACAAAAACAAAAAAACAAAATAATTAAATTATGGATAAAAGAGGAGAGTACCAGGGTGTTTTATAGAGTGCAGTGCTAAGATAGATGTGGAGTGTGATAAAAGTTAATGGTA
The DNA here is from genome assembly GCF_965194825.1 of Balaenoptera physalus. Lineage (NCBI taxonomy): Eukaryota > Metazoa > Chordata > Mammalia > Artiodactyla > Balaenopteridae > Balaenoptera > Balaenoptera physalus. Next base: position 78,204,125 of record NC_138886.1, on the reverse strand, counting down.
GATAAAGGGAAATTTATAGATCTTCTGCTATTTCCTGTGCAGTTATGTTTAATTTATGGTGTTTGAAAAATGCAAATAAAGAATTTCTGTAATTTTGACATTATTTTCCATATACTGAGTCACATTTTTGTTGTTTTTAATTTTGGAAGAGGTACTAATAGACTAGACAACTTGAATCATGGCTTTAATCTGGTTACATAATTAAAAATAATTTAAGAATGTAATTGGATGAATGGGACATTGCTGGATAATACATGTGATCTGAATTTACTTATCTTCTATTTCTAGAGGTTCAGTAAGTTAAATTATAATTCATAAATTAAATAATAGAGCTTTAGGTACATTGTTTAAAGGTGAGGCCATAAACACTAGAAATATTAAAATAATAATATAGAGAATCAAATTGGGTTTTCGATTGGGAAAGCATAATTAGAATTACACAATTAGTTTGCTGCAATATGGTTGTATTAGTTGTTATTTGTTGTTAATGTAACTTGCTAGTCCTACCCCTCTTGCCAATCCAGCTACCTTAGCAACACCCACTACTCCATGTACCTTCATGATTCAAACCTGAAGGGAAATCTACTCCAGAGTTACAAAAGGCGTCCCTTATCCTGACTGCTTAGTGCTGAGACCATGACAATTGTAAAGATTTTAAATTTATTTATTTATTTATGGCTGCATTGGGTCTTCATTGATGCATGTGGGCTTTCTCTAGTTGCAGCAGGGGCTACTCTTGTTTGTGGTGCATGGGTTTCTCATTGCAGTGGCTTCTCTTGTTGTGGAGCACAGGCTCTAGGCACGCGGGCTCAGTAGTTGTGGCTTGTGGGCTCTAGAGTGCAGGCTCAGTAGTTGTGGCGCACGGGCTTAGTTGCTCTGCGGCATGTGGGATCTTCCCGGACCAGGGCTCAAACCCGTGTCCCCTGCGTTGGCAGGTGGATTCTTAACCACTGCACCACCAGGGAAGCCCCCAATCATAAAGATTTTAAGTGATACTCCTGAGCTTAAGTTAAAAATACTGATTTCCACATTTTCAGACAAGAAAATCTGTAGATATCCAATAAAATTGATCATTCAAAAGTATAGGTTAATGAAGTAAACAAGCTGTAAGTCATCAACATTATTATAATGAAATCAGGCACATGCATTCAAAGCGTTATAATTTTCAAAGCATTTTCACTTGTATTATCTTATGTGATTCTCAGAACAAACTTTTGGGAACAGTCAAAATGCATTAGTAGATGTCGGAACTGAGATTAGAATCCAGATCTACCGTCACTTAAATCTGTAAAAAGCTTAATCTGTAGAATACTGCTTTATTTATAAAAGGGTTTAAGGTGGTTAAGAAAGAGGAACGCTGAAGACAAGGTAAAAGAGCACTTGCTAAGGGAGGAAAATGCTGCCTAGTGTCTTTCATCTCTTAATACTGCAATCCTAGTGCTGAAGATTAGGTACCACATGTCTTACTCTTTGATATTAGCAGTAAGTAACTCAGTAGATGTTCAAATGTGTGTTGATCATTGATAATTGTGCTTCATTTCTACCATGATAGCTTATTTTAGCTATTAGGCGAAAGCAAAACAGTAAAATCGATGGCTTGTTTTAGACACAGAAGCACACACACACAGACCTTTTTGCCCCCTCAAATGATATAAAGTCTCCTGTAAAACATATTGGCTTATTTTCATTAACTGGATTAACTTTCAATGTTAAAATGTATTCATCATGTGTTTTCTAGTCATTTTGGGGGAAAATCTTTATCTGCTTTTACTGACATAAATCTGCTTTGAAATTTTGCAGACATTTATTATGTCATTTTTATTATTTATATTAGATGCCCACTATTATGCAGTTATGTCTATGTGTAGTATGTATAATAATACAGCTTTTAAATATTAACACAAATAAATTTAAAAAAGTAAACTTGAATGGAAAAGATGGTATGGATTTAGTGAATTTGGCTAAGTACTACTCATTGCATGTGAGATAGCATTAATAGTATACCAGTGATTAAGGCAAAATTCTTGACCTCAATGAACTAGGAACAGAATGGGTAGAAATAAAAGAAGAATGTAAGCAACTAAACTATAACAAAATCAAAGCAACCCCTGTGGGATGTGGGAGATTTTAAAGAAATTGTTTATCCTATTAAGGAATGAGATAAGAACATGATTTAATGAGGGATATAGCACATACTGGAGCTTTGTGGGTGCTACCTAAAACCAAGAAAACTAGTACATCAAAGGATGAAAGTGAGAATTAAGTGGGCCTGGATTTCACTTCAAATGCCAATCTGACAGATTGGTATTGTTTATCTCGTGGAAATACTCTACTGACATGCATCGGTGAAATAGTTCTATTATTGATTATTTCACCAAGATCAAGGAATGAGTTATGATAATTTTCTTGCTATACCATTAACAGGGAATGTATAGATAGGATCCAGCAGTTGTCCCATTTAACTAGTCTAGAACAAAAGAGGTAAGACTAATGGTAGTTAAACTGGAAAGATTGGACACTATTTAAAAGAAAATAGAATTACCAACAATTTCAGAGGAATTAGCTCTTCCAGCTCTGTGGCTCTGCTCCCAAAGGCATGTTCCATGTCATATGTATCTCTGAATTCCCAGTCTGTTTGCTGAATTGCTTCTGCTTGGAATGCACCCCTTCTTTCCAAGTCTTCCCCATGGGATTATGCTAAGTATCAGTAGATTTCCTTTGAAAGTATATATGCGGAAGCAATTTAAAAACTGTGAAACATTGTGAATGGACTATATTGATAGCAGAGTTACCTCACCCGTTAGCTGTTTGCTTTACGACTATTCTGAGACTATTAATGTCCAGAGAATAGGAATCATTGTTTTGTGGACCCATTGCCTCTACAGAATGAGTCATATATAGTCCTGGCCACACCGTGGATCTCCCTAAGTGCTGAAAGAAAATAAAGCACATCCTGAGTATTCGGTGGGATCACATCGTCTCTGCTAAACTGATTTAAAGTATCCATCTAACAATGAAGCCACAATCACAGCTATTGCAAGAAAATATCCCTTTGGGAAACAAGCGCCTTGGTCTCCACTTCCTTCATCTTTAGGTGTCTCTTCAAAGCAAAAACTCAGTGCACCGTAGTAGGAAATGCAAAACAGAGACCTCTTAGAAGCAATAGCAAAATAGCATGGTACTTTCTTTTAAGTAATGTATCTCAGACATTTACTTTACTTAAAGTGGGTAAAATACACCTTTATCTAATTACAGGTTTTTGTAAGCACATTGTTATGCCAAAGAAGTGAAGAAAATTAAAGGCACATATATTTTAGAAACAATTAGAAACTTTTAAGGCATATTATAGATGTCTAAGCCAAAGATTTGCAATTAAGAAAAATGAGAGTCCCTGTCTGGGCCATCTGCCTTATATGAGTATCAGCAGTACAATCTGAGTTTCTGATGGAGACGCTCCTGATTATAAAGTGGGATGAAGTATGTGGAGGTACCATGTGAATTGAAAAACATTGACTCTTCACATTGTGTCAGCACAACCTCAGAGACCCTGTGCCTGCTTTCTTGCCTTTCATTTTACAAAGGGATTATTAAAGCCTATCATGTTTTTAAAGGAAATGCATAGCTGGCTGAACAGTTCTTGTTCATAACAAATTTATTTAAAAATAGCAGGGATAGAATGTTCTTTCCAGTGGTTTTTAGTATCAGCTCAATATTCCAAAGAAAGCTTAAATTATTTGAGTTTTTAAAAACTTAAAAAAAATACCTGTCAGTAAGCTGGCTTAGCTTTAATTAAAGTACTTATTAACTCCATTGTAATTACTGTCTCACTATCATAACACATTACCTATTGCTACAGCCAAATAGCCAACTATGTAAGGGGGAGACTGATGTCAAGCTAGAATCTCTATAAAATTCCCCATTGTACGCTATTGTTCCTTTAATATTTCATAGGCCTATATGTAGCTGTTAAATTATTCAAGCCACCTCCTCTTCTTGAACATCACGTCTTTTTTATATGGGTTTTGTCAAAGGGCCTGAAATGTGGTCGTCTACAGGAAACCTGATGCTGCATTAAGATGCATGAGCTTAGCTCAGGAGGGACTGACAGCCTTTTCCAGGGCATTAAACTGGAACTCTCTTTGTGTACCTTTGCTAAGCAAGAGAAAACCTGCACAGGGAAAAGGTTCATGTCCAATAATGTACTGCTTTTCCCAGAGCAAATTAGTAATGCCTTCTCCAATGAAAACCATATAGATATTTGCGTCTTAAATAGTTCTTCTAAAATCTTTTCATTTATATTAGTCTAAATTATTAAATAGAAAGCGATGTCTCCTGTGGCTGTCTCTGTATGTCTCCTGCAGTTTGGGAGGGTTGCTTAAGGCTCATAAACAAGTAACATTGAACTATGTTGCCTTTTGTAATAGTGCATTTTTTTTAAAACTAGAACTAAACTAAAATCAATTGGAAATTTGAATCCTGAGGGTGATCAGTGTATTAAAGAAGGTAGGATCTGAGCCCAAATTTAATAAGTGCCTAATAAGAAGTCAAGGAGTATGTTTTACACTCAGTCAAATTTTATGGCAATTTATTTCTCAAAACAATCTTCAGAAAGAGGACTGTCCAAAATAATAACTTTACAGGTGAAGAAACTGAGGCTTGAAGTGGCAAATTTCTATTTTTTAATTGAAGTATAATTGATTTATAATATTGTGTTAGTTTCAGGTATACAGCAAAGTGATTGTTACACATATTTTTTTTCAGATTCTTTTCCATCATAAGTTATTAAAAGATATTGAATATAGTTCCCTGTGTTATACAGTAAATCCTTGTTGTTTATCTATTTTTATATATAGTGGTTTGTATCTATTAATCATATACTCCTAATTTATCCCCCCACCCCAACTTTCTCCTTTGGTAACCATAAGTTTGTTTTCTATGTCTGTGAGTTTGTTTCTGTTTTGTAAATAAGTTCATTTGTCATATTTTTTAGATTCCACATATAAGTGATATCATATAATATTTGTCTTTCTCTGAATTACTTCACGTAGTATGATATTCTCTAGGTCTATCCATGTTGCTGCAAATGGCAATATTTCATTCTTTTTAATGGTCAAGTAATATTCTATTGTATATATGTACCACATCTTCTTTCTCCATATATCTGATGATGGACACTTAGGCTGCTTCCATGTCTTGGCTGTTGTAAATAGTGCTGATATGAACATTAGGGTGCATGTATCCTTTCAAATTAGAGCTTTCGTCTTTCCAGGCTATATGCCCAAGAGTGGGATTGCTAGATCATACAGTAAATCTATTTTTAGTTTTTTAAGGAACCTCTGTACTGTTTTCTCCAGTGGCTGCAACAATTTACATTCACACCAACAGTGTAGGAGGGTTCCATTTTCTCCACATCCTCTCTAGCATTTATTATTTGTAACCTTTTTATGATGGCCATTCTGACTGGTGTGAGGTAGTATCTTATTGTAGTTTTGACTTGCATTTCTCTAATAATTAGGGCTGTTGAGCATCTTTTCATGTGCCTGTTGGCCGTCTGTATGTCATCATTGGAGAAATGTCTATTTAGGTCTTCTGCCCAATTTTTGATTGGATTTTTTTTTTTTTTGATACTGAGTTGTATGAGCTGTTTGTATATTTTGGAAATTAAGCCCTTTGTTGGTCACATCGTTTAGAAATATTTTCTCCCAGTCTGTCAGATGTCTTTTTGTTTTGTTTATGGTTTCCTTTGCTGTGCAAAAGCTTTTAAGTTTCATTAGGTCCCATTTGTTTATTTTTGCTTTTATTTCTTTTGCCTTATTTAAGAAAATATTGCTACAATTTATGTTGGAGAATGTTTTGCCTGTGTTCTCTGCTAGGAATTTTATGGTGTCATGTCTTATATCTAAGTCTTTAAACCATTTTGAGTTTATTTTTGTATAGTGTGAGGGATTTACATGGAGCTGTCCAGCTTTCCCAGTACTACTTGCTGAAGAGACTGTCTTTTCTCCATTGTATATTCTTGCCTCCTTTGTTGATGATTAATTGACCATAGGCATGTGGGTTTTTTCTTGGCTCTCTATTCTATTCATTGACCTATATTTTTGTGCCAATACCATGCTGTTCAATTACTGTAGGTTTGTAGTATTGTCTGAAGTCTGGGCTGGCCTCCAGCTTTGTTCTTTTTCCTCAGGATTGCTTTGGCAATTATGGGTCTTTTGCAGTTTCATATAAATTTTAGAATTTCATTCTAGTTTTGTGAAAAATGTCATGGTTAATTTGATAGGGATTCCATTAACTCTTGAGACTGATTTTGGTAGTATGGCCATTTTAACAATATTAATTCTTCAAATTCAAGAGCATGGGATATCTTTCCATTTCTTTGAATAATCTTCAGTTTCCTTTATCAATGTTTTATAGTTCTCAGCATTTAGGTTTTTCACCTCCTTGTTTAGGTTCATTCCTAAATATTTAATTTTTTGATGTGATTTTATTTTTTTATATAAAAAAGTTTTATTAAGTACATTTCACATGTAGAAGAACATCCAATCTTGCAATGTGATTGGATCCTAAGAATACATAATTTATTGTTAAAATACACAGGTTATATATAGACATTAGAAACTCAGTCCCCAAAATACTCAATAAAGATGTTTGGGTGACACTTATAGAACTGACTTAGCAATTTTTTCTTCTATTTGGCAGGTAGTTTTGAATCCTCATCAATATTTTTTAGTAAATCAAGAGATCATCCTTGGTTGTCTTCCTTGTATGATCAGAATAATCAGTGCCAGTGATTGCTAGGGGTTGGGAGGAGAGTGGGATGGGATAAATAGGCAGAGCACAGATGATTTTTAGGGCAGTGGAAATGCTCTGTATGATACTGTAATGATGTATACATGTCATTATAAATTTGTCCAAAGCCAAAAAATGTACATTACAAGTGAACAGTAACGTAAACTATGGACCATGTTGATTATGATATGTCAATGTAGGTTTGTCAACTGTAACTACTGTATTGTTCTAGTGGGGGACATTGATAATGTGGAAGGGTATGCATACGTGGGGTCAAGAGGTATATGGGAAATCTGTACCTTCACCTCAATTTTGCTGTGAATCTAAAACTGTCCTAAAAAGTCATCATAATTCTGTTTTTGAATAAAAATATCAGAGTGTTTCCTATTTATCTTTGAAGAGAGAATGATGGGATTGAGGTCAGAAGTCCTTGATTTGTGTTCAGGCATTGTATCTTATAAAAATTACTTTCTGATCTAATACAAGTGTCCTGAAAATTCATTCATTCATTTATTCATCCATTCATTCATTCATGGTGACTCTCACTTATTATCTAACAGCTATGATGTCATTTTCTGGGAAGATAAAAGTCAATTAGACATGTTTCTTGCTTCCAAGGAAAACAGATTCATATGTCAAAAAGGTGTTTGGTGTTATCACCTATAAATTTGGGACAGTAAGCATCATTGTAGGGATCAGTTATAAAATGATAAATTTGCACAATTTCAATTCTGTAAGCCTTGCTATTAATAAAAAATGCAAATAAAAATATCAACAAGTTCCTAGCGCAGGGAAACTATGTTTAAGGTATATAATCAATGAGAGTTTGGTGAAAGTATTAATGAACATATAGTAACACACTATACTATAAATTGTTATATAATTTCACTAATTAGCAAAAAAGTTTAAATGATTTCTCAATAAAAGAAGCATGTATTAGAAGTATAAACACTTCTTTTACACATAAAAACACATAAAAATGTGCTTTTTACACAAAAAACGTTTTTTATGCATAAAACCTAAAGTTGTTTATGAAGAAAGCAGTTCTTCAATGTGGCATTTATAATAGCTAGTTTATTTATATAATACTTATATCTAGTAATATGGATAAAAAAGACAATAAAGGAATATTTAAAGAAAACATATGTATGATGAGATTGAGAGATAAATAAGAAACAGAACTTACATATATTATTAAAGCACCAATTTTTAAGAATATACATACTTCTAAACTACTTTTATAAAAAATAATTTATATTTTTAAAATACTATTCACAGTTTTATTTTCATTATTGTTATTCACTCAACATATATTTTGAGTGTCAATTACATGCCACTTTTTAGACCTTCGAGATAGAAATTTGAGCAAAATTGGCAGAACGTCTGTTGTCATGGGATTGCATTGCTTTGGTGGTAAATAGGTAGTAATCAAATGGCAATCAATAAGGAGTACTTCAGACTGTGATGTCTGCTATTGAGTAAAACAAAGCTGTATATTGTTTGGGGAGGAGATTGTTGGAGAAGGGCACACAGGGAAATTATTTCACATAGTGTTATCAGGAGAAGCTTCACTGATGGCTTTTCAGGCATAAGTGAAGCAAGTAAAGGAACACGTTATGCAGCTCTCTGGACAAATACTATTTCAGGCAGAGGAAACAGCAAGTGCAAAAACCCTGCTTTGAGACCCTACTTTCCTAAGAAAAGCAGCAAGAATACTGTAACTGAAGCTGAATGAAGGAAGAGGAGACTTCCAAGTTTCCAGTTAAAGTTTATCAATGTAGAATGTTCCATATTCCTACAAGATTTTAGAACAATAGAGTGCTAATAATTATTTAGCAAACAGCTCCCTGGGCGGGCGGGGGGAAGGGAAGGGGAGCTGTTTGATACCATTTACCAATTCCTATATTGTCAATTTGCTCACTATAGTGATTTTAAGCTATCAGTATGATGTCACTGAGTGTGGAGTTAGGAAGAGTTATACCCAGTCAGCTCTTTAGAGCCAGTATGAGCCAGCTCCAACACACCATTACATTCATGCCCCTGTATCTATAATAAACTTCTATAAATACAGTGGAAAATATTGCACACTTTTGCGTACAAAACTGAGCAGTTACTGACATTTTGAAGAAATGAAACTGTTGGATAAGTTCCGTAATTGTTAGTGACAAACAACTGAGATGTAAATATTTATTAAGTGTAGAGCACTGTATAGGGAAGAAAAATGCAATATTCAAGATGCATCTTTAGTCTTGTCACTTTTGTGGTAACTGACAAGGAAAGATATTAGAACTCTAAAGTCATTGTCTTCACTGAATGACATCAAGTATACTTTAATGGTCACAATATGACATGGAACAACTTTAATGAGTAAATTTTATAACAAAAAGTGGCTGGAGACACGAATAGTAGTTCAGTTGATAAATAGATGGAAATTATTGGGACAGAAGTCGTGATTTTTCTAGCCTCACTCATTTTACTTGAACTCATCAAATGTGTTCCACTTTAAAGAAGAATAACAAAAATATGAGAAAATACAGGAAATACTTCATCACAGAAGAGACCAAAAGAGGCAAAATATTTTGAAGGAAGGAAAAGGGGATTTTATGTTTCAGTGTAGCTTAAGGATCTGCATCAGAAAGGAAAAAAAAAAAAAGGATTTGGGAAATATTGTTAAATAATGTCAGTTGAATAGGATATATTAAGCCTTTTCATTTAAAATAATTTCAGGCTTGGAAAATTTAATACGTAATTTCCAGACACTCTTTATCCTCATATTCATATATACATGTATATATATGTATATATTTATGTTGAACTAATAAATTCACAATTATCCATCCAATTCCAATTGAACATGATGAGACTTCTTGCCTTCCCCCTTTCCACATATATAATTCCCTACTCCAGTGGTGAGAATCCTGGCTCTCATTATCCAAAATATATTCACTTATTATTTCAGGTGCAGAATACACATAGAGTATTTCTGAAATTGTTCCATAGGACTTAATATATAGTTCAAACCTTATGTTTAAAATTTACTTAGATAATTTCTCCCTCCCTATAGTTAGTTTCATTTGTTTTTTGCTTATATTCAATTTTGTTTCACGCATCTTATCCTTAGTAATTTTCATTCTCTTTTGGTTATATGGAAGATTACCAAGATTCTAAAAGTCAGGAATATACAGAAAGTTATATTCCAAATATTGTCTTTCCATCCTGTTCCTTTCCTGCTATCCTTTCAATGCCATGTCTTTTCACTTCTTGCATGTAACCAACTTCATTATGTTTTTATTCACTCTTCCTGTATTTCTTGCACAAATGAGCAATACTACATATTTTTCTTTTGCTTTTGTACTTAGAAAAAAATAGCAAACTATAAATATACTTTGACTTTTATTTACTAAGACTATTATAGTGACAACTGTCAATAAGTATAAATTATATGTTAGTAACAGTATTGTTTCAATCTTGATTCTTTGATTGTGGAACTTTAACTGTCGTTATATTTAAAAAATATTCATTTTTAAGTAGAAATGTACACTAGATGATCAGGTGACAAATGGGCTTATATCTATACTTTACTTAAATAATTCAGAAGAATAATATCTACATATAATTTGTATGTTTGGACAAATAAATATACATAATATACACAAACTTTAAAAAAATTTCTATATGACAAAAGATAGGCCAAAAAAAGAAAATAAAGTATGTTGTAAAATACTATACATATTAAAAATAAAACATAAAAATACAGAATTGAGACCAACATATCAATATGTGTCTTTAACCAGTCCAGAACCAGAAAAGATGTTCAAAGTGAAAAGATGGGCAAAGACACAAAAGCGTAACAGGTAAATGTAAATACAATAAATAAGTAGAAGTCACAATCTTCCTATTTGACTAAATAGATTTCGCACCAATAAAAGGATTTAAGGAGACAAAAATACCACCCCATGATAGTAATTATTAATATTTATGTACCCAGTAATACAGCAATAAGTTTCATAATACAAAGTACAGGAGATTCAAAGAAATAGACATATAGTATAAATAAGAAATCTTTAATATACGTTCCTCATAAAGACAGATTAAGTAGGCAAAATGAATCAATAAACATAAGCTGACCTAAATGCCATAACTGATAAGGAAATATAAATATCAAATTCTGAACTCCTATAAGAATTTTGGTCAAGGGCATATAATGTATTTAGAAAAATTGGCCATACATTAGACCACAAAGAAATCCTTGATACATTTTAAAAATAGAAATAATCTAAATAGCATTTTTATCATAATACATTAACATTTTAAATTTATAACAAAATTAAAAGTCCCTTCCACCTGGAATTTTTTAAAGAAATTAAACAAATCTTGGGTCAAAAGGGACATAAAAATAAGATGACAGACTTCCTGAATGTAAAGATAATGATAATACATCATATCAAAAGAGCTAAAGCATTTATTTAGGAAACATTTTACTATAAAATACCCATATCAGTAAAAATAAATAAAATAGATGGATTAAACACCTACCTCAAAAATATAGGAAAATAACATTATAGTAAACCAAAAGAGAAGATAAGCAAGGAGTTAATAAAGATAAAAATGTATAAAACATAAACAGAAATAAAGCATTAGGACAAATAAGATTGCCAGATTTAGCAAATTAAAATGTAGAATGCACAATTAAATTTGAATTTCAGATAAAAAACAGATAAGTTTTAATATGAGTATGGATCATGCAAAATTTGGGACAAACTTTAAAAAAAAAAGTTGTCCTGAAATTCACATTTAACTGGGTAACCTGTAATTTATCTGAAAAAACTAAAATAAATCTAAAAAATAATTTGTCGTTTAAAAAATCTGCAAACTAAGTGAATCACTAACAAGCCCAACCAAAAATAATAAAAAAGAGGAACTACAAAAACAGTAATTGAAAATGACAAGGGTGAATCACAATCAAACAGAAATTTGTAACAGAAGTTTCCTCTGCACAATTCTATTTGAAAAGCACATTAAAAAAAAAAAAAGATTAAACTCTTCAAGCTTTACCACGGTAGAGATAGAAAAATCTACACTGATCAAATACTGTACTAAAAGGAGAGACTACTAAGTAGATAAAAAATCTAAATAAACATAATACTGTTGTAGAAATCAAGTTTTTTGTTTGCTTGTTTTTAAAAGCATATCCAACAGAAAGCACCAGGCTCAGATAATTTCACAGGAGAATTTTTAAGAATAAGATCATCATAAAGCTATTTAAACTATTTCAGAACATAGAAATGGAATGAAAACTTTCACATTTGTTTTATGAAGCTAGTACATATTGATCCTTAAATTTAAAAAGATTATACCATAAAAGAAAACTGCAAGCAAACTCACTTATGAATATTGATGCAAAATCTCATAAAATATTTGAAAACAGACCAAGAACATAGTAAAAAATAGCACACTATGACTAAGTGAGATTTATTCCAGGAAAGCAAGTGTGCTAAATATAAAGAAATATTAATATAATCTATCTCATTATTGAAGCTAAGGAAAAATATCATATGATACTTTTCATTTACCTTACAGATATTTAACATTGTCCAACAATAATGTTAAAAACTTTGAAGAAATAAGAAATTGATAGAATTTCCTTAACATATGCATCATACATGCATGCAGGCACACACACATGCACACAGTTATAGCAGCTTATGGGCCAACATATTTCATAATGAGGAACCATTAGAGGTTTTTCACTGAAGTCAGACATAAACCAGAGTTCCAACTATCTCCAATTCTGCATACCATTGCCTTGTGGAAATTGACCAATATTATTAGATAACAGGAAACATCCCATCCAGTATCTTAAAACTGTCAATATCTCCCTAATGCTTAAAGATACATTGTTAGTAAGCATCTGAAAACTTCCTTGGTCTGCCTTTGATCTATTTACATTTCTAGCCAAATTTTCAATTACTTCCTTTCACCTTCCCCAAACAGTGATATTTTAACATCTGGAACACTTTGTCCATCTCTCTACCATTGTTCATATTATTTTCTCTGTCTGAAAATACTTCTTCAGTTTTAGTCTCAATTTGATGAAATCCTGCAGGTATGTCAAGGCCCTATTTTCTATATCAGAGGACTCTTTCCTTTGATCCCATAGTTTGCATCTTTACTCTTCTTTATATACTGGTTACTTTCTGTACTGATACTCAGTTTGTGTTTCTGTTTTCTTTTACTGACTAAAGTTCATCTTCTCTGAGAGTATGACAACTATGGATTACCATGATCAGACATCTTTGACTTTATATTTGTAGTAATTGGGAGTTCACAATGGTAGGTAAATCTCAGTAAATGCTGGACAATCCCAATTAACAGACATTACTTTTGTCTGTTGAACAAGCATCTTTTTTCCTATAACTTCTGCCCACTGGTTCCAGTGTGTCTTCTGGAACAATAGAGAGCACGTTGAACACTGCTTTCATTGTATTCTTGAAAAAATGGTTTCTAGATAACTAAATATCATAATTCATATCTTGAATATAGAAAGAAATAATAATTACTATATTAAAATATTTTATTATAGTAATAGTTAAAATAGTTTTACATTTAAAACAGATTTTTAACCTCAAAAACATTAACTTGAGAAAAGAAGGCAGACACAAAAGTGTGAATATTACCTGATTTAATTTTTATAAAATTCTAGAGAAGACATAACTAAGTTATCATGGAATAAATCAGATCAGTGGTAGGCTAGAGTTGACTGATTATAAAGGGGCTAAGTGGATAGTCTAGAGAGTGTGGAGTTGTAGTAAACACATGAATACATTTTTAAAATTTATTGCTCTGTGTATGTAAAATGGGTATATTATATTATATGTAAGTTATACTTGAAAAAAAGTTTATTTAAAAATATATCCAAGCAATTTGCTTTGTTTTCATTCTTGAAGGCAAGGAGTGGCTATAATGAAATAAATAATTAATAGTTACCCTTATAGCAGATCTTTTAAGAGAAAAATACCCTATATATCAAACCTCAAATTACATGAAATAAGGATAAAACTTATAGTTTACGTCTTAAGCCAGAAAAAGGGTTAGGTTGATATCTAAAATATCTAAGTTTATTAACATGAAAACTATTTTTTAATTGTTATAAAAAGAATCTTTATTTCAAAAATATCTTTCTTACAAAGAAAGTTATAAAATTAACATTGTTATTTTTAAATATTTAATTTATGTAATACCACATCTTTTGTGGGGTATATTTAACCTTATTTTAATACTGTTTTAGAATGTCATCCTGATATGTTACTTTGTTGGAAGGCAACAGAAGCTGGTTGTCTTTAGAACAGTACAGTTATCAATTCTAACACTGTTACATTTATATTCTTCAAAATATTTAAGAATTGCATCCATTTTTTCCAATAATAAAACCCGTAGGTAGTAAATTTTCAGGTGATTACATCAGGCACTGGCTGGAATCCTAATGTGTGGTAATTTTACCTCTCTGGAGACACAACAATAACCCTTAAATTGTACTTCCTAGGGTGCATTAGGCTATCAAGAATGGAATATTTCATGTAAGAAAAATAATTTGCAAGTGAGTCAGTTGAGGTGGATATTATATTTACTAGATATCAAGGTAGGATGTTATTAGCAAATGCCACAACCATCTAAAACTATTTTATAATTTGATAAAATAACAGGTGATTCTACTGCTGTGCAAATCATGGAAATGAAAAATGATGAATAAAACAAAAACAAATTCTTTTTATTACCAAGAAAAATTTTAGCTAAATTATGATAGATCCAATATTAGCATTAGTTGAAGAGCATCAGGGGGATAATAAAGAAAGAAAACACAAAAAACAACAACAAAAAATATTTTATTCAATATAGCAACTAGTATTGAGAGCCTAACATACAGGATTATTTATGAAGATGAGTAAGAAAAACTACCAGTCCTTAAATACCTGCAATAAAAACAAGGCAAGTATTATTTATACATAAGTATATTACATATAAAAATCTTTAGTGTGAGATATGTCATAATAGAAGATCTAAAATATTTTTATTTTTTATTATTATTATTTTTTTAAATATTATTTATTTATTTATTTTTGCTGTGTTGGGTCTTCATTTCTGTGCGAGGGCTTTCTCTAGTTGTGGCAAGCGGGGGCCACTCTTCATCGCGGTGCATGGGCCTCTCACTATCGTGGCCTCTCTTGTTGCGAAGCACGGGCTCCAGACGTGCAGGCTCAGTAGTTGAGGCTCATGGGCCTAGTTGCTCCGCGGCATGTGGGATCTTCCCAGACCAGGGCTCAAACCCGTGTCCCCTGCATTGGCAGGCAGATTCTTAACCATTGTGCCACCAGGGAAGCCCCTAAAATATTTTTAAAATGAGTATTTCAGATACTTACAGAGAAAAAATATTTTTGAGGAGCTCTGTTCCTGACAATGGTGAACTAGGTTGTATAAAATTAACTCTTTTATAAGAATAAATAGAACAGACGGACACACAGTTAAGAAAAAAATCTATTTCGTGATATCTGAAAGCCAGCAGATCTAATTTTAAAAGAAAGGGGGGGGGTGCCTGAAGATAACATAGGTAAGCAAAGCATTTGACACAATGTCTCCCCTATAAAACAATTCCAACTTTGAAAGTCCTGTTTAGAGGCTGAGATGTTGATCACATTTTTCTGAACTCTCATACAGATGGGGAAACAAATAGTGAAGTTAAGGATCTGTCAAGAAGCTGGTAAATTATGCTACATTTTTAACAAGGACCTAGAATAGGAATGTTCTACCAGTAACTGAAATAAACCATTTCTCAAAAGAACTGAAAACAAGCTTACCATCGTTTCAATTTTTGATTGGCTTAAGATGATTGTCACCTAGTCTAACTTCTTAGCAAAATATGAAAGGATATCCTTCTATGACCTAAAAAGATATGTAAAATTCTTCATACACTTTATTTAACAATCAATCAAAAAATCATGAGACACACAAGAGGACTTAACAGAAATCAAGAAAATTACAGTAATTAAAGACTCAAAGGAAATAAAACTAATGATGTTTTGGGATACAGATTTTAAAATAATGTGATCAAGGGAACAAAACATAGATGGAGAATTTCAGGAGTAAAATGGAAACTGTAAAGATAAATGAAATGGAAATTTAAGAACTAAAAAATAACTTTATGTAAAATGTGTTTAATAGCTTTTTTGGTACAGCTAAAGAGAGAATTCTTCTTCTTAAAAATATTTTGGAGGAAAATATTCATGTTCAAGCAAATAGAGAAAAAAATATGGGAAATATAGACAGCAATGTAAGAGAAAAATGTTAACATGTGTCATTCTCCTCCTTCAAAGTTTCCAGAGAAGTTAACAAATCCAGCGAAATCTACAATCCTTACAATTATTTTTCGCCTTAAATCTATAAATGCCAGAACTTTTACATAACGAATACTCACTGATCCACTTACTATTCATTACTGTCCACCAAAGTTGAAAGTCTTTTTTTTTTATTTTTTAATTTAATTTTATTTATTTTTTTATACAGCAGATTCTTATTAGCCATCAGTTTTATACACATCAGTGTATACATGTCAGTCCCAATCACCCAATTCATCACACCACCACCCCAACCCCCCAGGCACTTTCCCGCCTTGGTGTCCATACGTTTGTTCTCTACATCTGTGTCTCAATTTCTGCCCTGCAAACCGGTTCCTCTGTAACATTTTTCTAGGTTCCACATATATGCGTTAATATATGATATTTGTTTTTCTCTTTCTGACATACTTCACTCTGTATGACAGTCTCTAGATCCATCCACGTCTCAACAAATGACCCAATTTCATTCCTTCTTATGGCTGAGTAATATTCCATTATATATATGTAACACATCTTCTTTATCCATTCATCTATCGATGGGCATTTAGGTTGCTTCCATGACTTGGCTATTGTAAACAGTGCTGCAATGAACATTGGGGTGCATGTGTCTTTTTGAATTATGGTTTTCTCTGGGTATATGCCCAGTAGTGGGATTGCTGGGTCATATGGTAATTCTATTTTTAGTTTTTTAAGGAACCTCCATACTGTTCTACATAGTGGCTGTATCAATTTACATTCCTACCAACAGTGCAAGAGGGTTCCCTTTTCTCCACACCCTCTCCAGCATTTGTTGTTTGTAGATTTTCTGATGATGCCCATTCTAACTGGTCTGAGGTAATACCTCATTGTAGTTTTGATTTGCATTTCTCTAATAATTAGTGCTGTTGAGCAGCTTTTCATGTGCTTCTTGGCCATCTGAATGTCTTCTTTGGAGAAATGTCTATTTAGGTCTTCTGCCCATTTTTGGATTGGGTTGGTTCTTTCTTTAATATTGAGCTGCATGAACTGTTTATATATTTTGGAGATTAATCCTTTGTCTGTTGATTCGTTTGCAAATATTTTCTCCCATTCTGAGGGTTGTCTTTTCATCTTGTTTATGGTTTCCTTTGCTGTGCAAAAACTGTGAAGTTTCATTAGGTCCCATTTGTTTATTTTTGTTTTTATTTCCATTACTCTACAAGGTGGATCAAAAAAGATCTTGCTGTGATTTATATCAAAGAGTGTTCTTCCTATGTTTTCCTCTAAGAGTTATACCCTGTCCAGTATTACATTTAGGTCTCTAATCCATTTTGAGTTTATTTTTATGTATGGTGTTATAGAGTGTTCTAATTTCATTCTTTAACATGTAGCTGTCCAGTTTTCCCAACACCACTTATTGAAGAGACTGTCTTTTCTCCATTGTATATCCTTACCTCCTTTGTCATAGATTAGGTGACCATAAGTGCGTGGGTTTATCTCTGGGCTTTGTATCTTGTTCCATTGGTCTATGTTTCTGTTTTTGTTCCAGTACCATATTGTCTTGATTACTGTAGCTTTGTAGTATAGTCTGAAGCCAGGGAGTCTGATTCCTCCAGCTTCGTTTTTTCCCTTGACTGCTTTGGCTATTCAGGGTCTTTTGTGTCTCCATACAAATTTTAAGGTTTTTTGTTCTAGTTCCATAAAAAATGCCATTGGTAATTTGATAGGGATTGCATTGAATCTGTAGATTGCTTTGTGTAGTATAGTCATTTTCACACTGCTGATTCTTCCAGTATATCTCTCCATCTGTTTGTATCCTCTTTCATTTCTTTCATCAGTGTCTTATAGTTTTCTGCATACAGGTCTTTGGTCTCCTTAGGTAGGTTTATTCCTAGGTATTTCATTCTTTTTGTTGGAATGGAAAATGGGAGCGTTTCCTTAATTTCTCTTTCAGATTTTTCATCATTAGTGTATAGGAATGCAAGAGATTTCTCTGTGTTAATTTTGTATCCTGCTACTTTACCAAATTCATTCATTAGCTCTAGTAGTTTTCTGGTGGAATCTTTAGGATTCTCTGTGTATTGTATCATGTCATCTGCAAACAGTGACAGTTTTACTTTTCTTTTCTAATGTAGATTCCTTTCATTTCTTTTTCTTCTCTGATTACTCTGGCTAAAACTTCCAAAACTATGTTGAATAATAGTGGTGAGAGTGGGCAACCTTGTCTTGTTGCTGATCTTAGTGGAAATGCTTTCAGTTTTTCACCATTGAGAATGATGTTGGCTGTGGGTTTGTCATATATGGCCTTTATTATGTTGAGTTATATTCCCTCTATGCCTTTATCATAGAGAGAACTTATCATAGATGGGTGTTTTTATCATAAATGGGTGTTAAATTTTCTTGAAAGATTTTTCTGCATTTATTGAGATGATCATATGGTTTCAATCCTTCAGTTTGCTAATATGGTGTATCACATTGATTGATTTGTGTATATTGAAGAATCTTTGCATTCTTGTATAAACCCCACCTGATCATGGTGTATGATCTTTTTAATGTGCTGTTGGATTCTGTTTGCTAGTATTTTGTTGAGGCTTTTTGTATCTGTGTTCATCAGCGATATTGGCCTGTAGTTTTTTTGTGTGTGACATTTTTGTCTGGTTTTGGTACCAGGGTGATGGTGGCGTCGTAGAATGAGTTTGGGAGTGTTCCTTCCTCTGCTATATTTTGGAAGAGTTTGAGAAGGATAGGTGTTAGCTTTTCTCTAAATGTTTGCTAGAGTTCACCTGTGAAACCATGTGGTCCTGGCCTTCTGTTTGTTGGAAGATTTTTAATCACAGTTTCAATTTCAGTGTTTTTGATTGGTCTGTTTATATTTTCTATTTCTTCCTGGTTCAGTCGCAGAAGGTTGTGCTTTTCTAAGAATTTCTCCATTTTTTCCAAGTTATTCATTTTATTGGCACGTAGTTGCTTGTAGTAATCTCTCATGATCCTTTGTATTTCTGTAGTGTTAGTTGTTACTTCTCCTTTTTTATTTCTAATTCTGTTGGTTTGAGCATTCTTACTTTTTTTCTTGATGAGTCTGGCTAATGATTTATCAATTTTGTTTATCTTCTCAAAGAACCAGGTTTTAGTCTTATTGATCTTTGCAATCGTTTCTTTCCTTTGTTTTTCATTTATTTCTGATCTGATCTTTATGATTTCTTTCCTTCTGCTAACTTTGGGGTTTTTTTGTTCTTTTTTCTCTAATTGCTTTAAGTGTAAGGTTAGGTTGTTTATTGAGATTTTTCTTCTTTATTGAGGTAGGATTGTATTGCTATAAACTTCCCTCTTAGATTTGCTTTTGCTGCATCCCACAGGTTTTGGGCCGTCGTGTTTTCATTGTCATTTGTTTCTAGATATTTTTTGATTTCCTCTTTGATTTCTTCAGTAATCTCTTGTTTTTTTAGTAGGGTGTTGTTTAACCTTCATCTGTTTGTATTTTTTATAGATTTTTTTCCTGTAATTGATATCTAGTTTGATAGTTCTGTGGTCAGAAAAGATACTTGATATGATTTCAATTTTCTTAAATTTACCAAGCCTTGATTTGTGACCCAGGATATGATCTATCCTGGAGAATGTTTCATGAGCACTTGAGAAGAAAGTGTATTCTGTTGCTTTTGGATGGAATGTCCTATAAATATCTGTTAAGTCCATCATGTTTAATGTTTCATTTAAAGCTTGTGTTTCCTTATTTTTTTTCATTTTGGATGCTCTGTGCACTGGTGAAAGTGAGGTGTTAATGTCCCCTACTATTAAGTTGTTACTGTCGTTTTCCCCTTTTATGGCTGTTAGCGTTTGCCTTATGTATTGAGGTGCTCCTATGTTGTGTGCATAAATATTTACAATTGCTATATCTTCTTCTTGGATCAATCCCTTCATCATTATGTAGTGTTTTTCTTTGTCTCTTGTAATAGTCTTTATTTTAAAGTCTATTTTGTGTGATATGAGAATTGCTATTCCAGCTTTCTTTTGATTTCCATTTGTATGGAATATCTTTTTCCGTATTCTCACTTTCAGTCTGTATGTGTCACTAGGTCTGAATTCGTCTCTTGTAGACAGCATATGTACGGGTCTTGTTTTTGTATCCATTCAGCCAGTCTGTGTCTTTTGGTTGGAGCATTTAATCCATTTACATTTAAGGTAATTATCGATATCTATGTTCCTATTACCATTTTCTTAATTGTTTGGGGTTTGTTATTGTAGCTCTTTTCCTTCTCTTGTGTTTCCTGCCTAAAGAAGTTCCTTTAGCATTTGTTGTAAAGCTTGTTTTGTGGTGCTGAATTCTCTTAGCTTTTGCTTGTCTGTAAAGGTTTTAATTTCTCCATCAAATCTGAATGAGATCCTTGCTGGGTAGAGTAATCTTGGTTGTAGGTTTTTCTCCTTCATCATTTTAAATATGCCCAGCCACTCCCTTCTGGCTTGCAGAGTTTCTGCTGAAAGATCAGCTCTTTACCTTATGGAGATTCCCTTATGTGTTATTTGTTGTTTTTCCCTTGCTGCTTTTAATATTTGTTCTTTGTATTTAATTTTTGATAGTTTGATTAATATATGTCTTGGTGTGTTTCTACTTTGATTTATCCTGTATGGGACTCTCCATGCTTCCTGGACTTGATCAACTATTTCCTTTCCCATATTAGGGAAGTTTTCAACTATAATCTCTTCAAATATTTTCTCAGTCCCTTTCTTTTTCTCTTCTTCTTCTGGGACCCCTATGATTTGAGTGTTGGTGCGTTTAATGTTGTCCCAGAGGTCTCTGAGACTGTCCTCAATTATTTTCCTTCTTTTTTCTTTATTTTGCTCTGCAGTAGTTATTTCCACTATTGAATCTTCCAGGTCACTTATCCATTCTTCTGCCTCAGTTATTCTACTATTGATTCCTTCTGGAGAATTTTTAATTTAACTTATTGTTTTGTTCATCATTATTTGTTTGCTCTTTAGTTCTTCTAGGTCCTTGTTAAATGTTTCTTGTATTCTCTCCATTCTATTTCCAAGATTTTGGATCATCTTTCCTATCTTTACTCTGAATTCTTTTTCAGGTAGACTGTGTATTTCCTCTTCATTTGTTTGTTCTGGTGGGTTTTCACTTTGCTCCTTCATCTGCTGTGTATTTCTCTGTCTTCTCGTTTTGCTTAACTTACTGTGTTTGGGGTCTCCTTTCACAGGCTGCAGGTTCATAGTTCCCATTGTTTTTGGTGTCTGCCCCCAGTGCCTAAGGTTGGTTCAGTGGGTTGTGTAGGCTTCCTGGTAGAGGGGATTGCTGCCTGTGTTCTGGGGAATGAGGCTGGATCTTGTCTTTTAGGTGGGCAGGACCACATCCGGTGGTGTGTTTTGGGGTGTCTGTGACCTTATTATGATTTTAGGCAGCCTCTCTGCTAATGGGTAAGGTTGTGTTACTGTCTTGCTAGTTGTTTGGTATGGGTTGTCCGGCACTGGAGCTTGCTGGTCATTGAGTGGAGCTGCGTCTTAGCGTTGAGACGGAGATGTCTGGGAGAGCTCTCGTCGATTGATATTACAAGGGTCTGTGAGGTCTCTATTGGACCAATGTCCCTAACTCGGCTCACCCATCTCAGAGGCTCAGGCCTGACACCCGGCTAGAGCAACAAGACCCTGTCAGTCACATGGCCTAAAAAGAAAGGGAGATGGGCTTCCCTGGTGGTGCAGTGGTTGAGAATCTGCCTGCCAATGCAGGGGACATGGGTTCGAGCCCTGGTCTGGGAAGATCCCACATGCCGCGGAGCAACTAGGCCCGTGAGCCGCAACTACTGAGCCTGCGTGTCTGGAGCCTGTGCTCTGCAACAAGAGAGGCCACGATAGTGAGAGGCCCGTGCACCGCGATGAAGAGTGGCCCCCGCTTGCCGCAACTAGAGAAAGCCCTCTAACAGAAACGAAGACCCAACACAGCCAAACATAAATAAATAAATTAATTAATTAAAAAAAAAAAGGGAGAAAAGAAAAAAGACAGACAGAAAGAAAAAAATAATAGAATAAAGTTATTACAATAAAAAATAAAAAAATAAATTATTACCAAAATTTAAAAATAATTAAAAAAAAAAGAAGGGAGCAACCAAACCAATAAGCAAATGCACCAATGATAAGAAGCATTGAAAACTATCCTAAAGAAAAATGGACAGATAGAACCCAGGGACAAATGGTAAAAGCAAACCTATACAGACATAACCACACCATGAAGCATACAGATACACACTAACAAGAAGAGTAAAAGAAAAAAAAAAAAAATATATATATATATATAAAATAAAAAGAAGAGTGCAACCAAATCAATAAACAAATCTACCAATGATAATAAGCTCTAAATGCTAAAGTAAGATAAACATAAAACTAGAAACAAATTAGCCACAGAAAGCAAACCCCTAGTCTACAGTTGCTCCTGAAGTCCACCACCACAGTTTTGGGATGATTCATTGTCTATTCAGGTGTTCCACAGATGCAGGGTACATCAGGTTGCTTGTGAAGATTTAATCCGCTGCTCCTGAGGCTGCACACAGTGACTTCCCTTTCTCTTCTTTGTTCGCTCAGCCCCTGGGGTTCAGCTTTGGATTTGGCCCCACTTCGGCATGTAGGTCACCCTCTGGCATCTGTTCTTCACCCAGACAGGACAGAGTTAAAGGAGTGGCTGATTAGAGGGCTCTGGCTCACTCAGGCCAGGGGGAGGGCAGGGTACGGAATGCGGGGCGAGCCTGTGACAGTAGAGGCTGGTGTGACATTGCAACAGCCTGAGGCACACCGTGTGTTCTCCCAGAGAAGTTGTCCCTGGATCACAGGACCCTGGCAGTGGCAGGCTGCACAGGCTCCTGGGAGGGGAGGTGTGGATAGTGACCACAGGCTTCTTGGTGGCTGCAGCAGCAGTCTTAGCGTTTCATGCCCGTCTCTGGTGTCCACGCTGATAGCCGTGGCTCACGGCCGTCTCTGGAGCTCATTTAGGCGGTGCTCTGAATCCCCTCTTGCGCACCACGAAACAATGGTCTGTTGCCTCTTAGGCAGGTCCAGACTTTTTCCCAGACTCCCTCCCGGCTAGCTGTGGTGCACTAGCCCCCTTCAGGCTGTGTTCACGCAGCCAACCCCAGTCTTCTCCCTGGGATCTGACCTCAGAAGCCCAAGCTTCGGATCCCAGCCCCACCCACCCCGGTGGGTGAGCACACAAGCCTCTCAGTCTGGTGCGTGCTGGTCAGCACCGATCCTCTGTGTGGGAATCTCTCTGCTTTGCCCTCTGCACCCCTGTTGCTGCACTCGGTGGCTCCAAAGCTTCCCCCCTACCCCGCCCACCCCCCGTCTCCACCAGTGAAGGGGCTTCCTAGTGTGTGGAACATTTTCCTCCTTCACAGCTCCCTCCCAGAAGTCCAGGTCCCATCCCTATTCTTTTGTCTATGTTTTTCCTTTTTTCTTTTGCCCTACCCAGGTATGTGGGGAGTTTCTTGCCTTTTGGGACAGCTGAGGTCTTCTGCCAGTGTTCAATATGTGTTCTTTAGGAGTTGTTCCACCTGTAGATGTATTTTTGATGTATTTCCAGGGAGGAAGATGATGTCCCTGTCTTATTCCTCCACCATTTTGAAGGTCCTTGTGATTTACTTATATTCTTAACAATTATATTATCAATTGGAATAAGATTTTAAAGAAAGAGGAATGAATGAAATATCCTTGTGACTATCTTTTTCCATTATCATTCATGAAATAGAAGAGACAGTGAAAGCTGAAGGAAAATGCTTTGCACCTCAAGTGTTAAATCATACTCTATTTTATAAAACAATGTAGTGTATACACTTGAGATTTCATTTTTTTTTTGTAGGGATATAATTGTTAAATTTTCCAAAGATGTGTTGTAGAAATTAAGGAAGTAAAGCAAGCTAACACAATCCTTTTAGAAATGAAGAACATATACAAGCAGATTAATATTAAGTATTGTTTACTTCAGAATGGACCAGAAGAGGTATTCAGTTAATGTCAGTTAGTTAAAAGGTTACTTTTGTGATTCTCACCTGGTATACTAGAAAATATGTTACCAGAATAAATGACAAAATAGAAAATGGGCTGGAAGTTTTCTGAACAGCTGAGAGCTTTAGCCATTTTGAAAGCTGATGGTTAAAAAAGTGTGCTTCAGTTACTGTTTGAATTTTTTTTAAAGCAGTGTTGATGTTAGTGAGATGGAGTTTCTAGTTTTAATAAAATAAGAAAAATATAAACCAAAATAAAATTCTATGGAGCAGGAGTGTATAATTTTAATAGGAATGCCTTGAATCCTCTATGCACGCATTATAAGGAAAATAAGAGGTTATGATAGAATTCTTCTGTAGAACTAGAAAGTGAAAAATGTGGCTGCTTCTGGGGTGGGTTGGAGGAAGGTGGTGACGAATTTAAGAAGAATCAGTGTTTGGAAATATTGAAAGCAAGGGTTTTAGGTGAGAAAAAAATCCTAAAATTGGAATGGCATTTATTCTATTTCATTGGGTCGTAGTTTTATCCCATTTCTGAGCATTAACAATCACTTCAAAGTCTTCTAAACCTGTTCACACATGACTGGGTCCTGTCCTCTCCCATTTAGCTCTTGTAGTGAGAAGGGCGCAATGCATGTCTGAAGTTGGGGAGGAAGACATCATGCTAAGATATACGTGGTCTCTTGGTTCAAATTTGGAATATATGAGCATGTAAGAGTGCAAAATGTTGATGTTGGTGAGGTGTGGGGTGAAATGAAAAACTAGGAACAAGAACCATAGCCAGGGCTTCCCTGGTGGCGCAGTGGTTAAGAATCTGCCTGCCAACACGGGGGACACGGGTTTGAGCCCTGGCCTGGGAAGATCCCACATGCCACGGAGCAACTAGGCCTGTGTGCCACAACTACTGAGCCTGCGCTCTAGAGCCCACGAGCCACAACTACTGAGCCCACATGCCACAGCTACTGAAGCCTGCAGGCCTAGAGCCCATGCTCCACAGCAAGAGAAGCCACCACAATGAGAAGCCCATGCACTGCAACATGAGTAGGCCCTGCTCGCCGCAACTAGAGAAAGACCGCACCCAGCAACAAAGACCCATGCAGCCAAAGATAAATAATTTAAAAAAAAATTTAAAAAAAGAACCATAGCCATACTGAAAAAGATTAAAAATGAGCAAAGTAACAGACATATTTGAGAAGTAAAGAAATTTTCATCTTCAAATTTCAATTTATGCCAACAAGGCTTAACAAAATACTAGCATTATACTTTCAGAGTAAAATGGCCTTCATTAAATTTGTGTATAAAATAGCCTTCATAAATCTAATTTGTGTATATATAGCCTTCATATATCTAAATATGATATATTCAAGTGTTGATTTCAGAGGTTGAGAAGTTAAATAACATACCAATCAGGATTTGAGCCAAGCCTATCATACTCCTTTGAATACTGTGTATTTCCCTAATTCCTTTGACAATAGATAAAAATGAATTTCCTACCACCCAGTGACTAGAATCTAGTACTATAAATTGTAATTTCTTCTCAATGACACTGTACAGATTTTGTTTTTTAATGTTATAACTTTGCTTTCCTTTGTCAGCACTTGACTTGGTTAAACTCAGTTTTACTAACAGAGTTCCTAACTAGTTAAATGAATAATGTACAAATTTCTAGGATCAAAAAAGTAATAATAATTATCATCATTATCTTCACCCTCTCTTCTCACTTTCCAACTGGTTATCCCATATCTCAAAGATAAGTACTGTTTACATGTTGGTATGTATCATCCAAGGCCCCATTCTATGCATAATCTAAAATATATTATCATACTAAGTGAAGTAAGTCAGAGAAAGACAAATATCATATGATACTGCTTATATGAGGAATCTAAACAACATGATACAAACAAACATATTTACAAAACAGAGACAGAATCACAGACTTAGAGAAAGAACCTATGGTTACTAGGGCAGGGAAGGATGCAGGGGAGGGATAGATTTGGAGTTTGGGATTGACATGTACACACTGCTATGTTTAAAATAAAATGTCTTTCCATGAAAAAAATATATATATATATATATATTATCCGATATGATCACGAAATATATTGTATGAGGCAAACATCAAGTTTTTACCCAAGTACCCAATAGCCCCTTTTCACATACTAAATCCATTATGTACATACTTAGGCTCCTATGCTCTGAACATGAATCTGTAGGTTTATCAGTGTGTGCAGAAAATAGGATTTTTCTTGGGGAAAGTATATTCATACTTGATATAAAATCTTTTTCCAAAGAGGTCTGACATTTCACATGATATGTACTTGTTAAACATTTAATTTCTCTTGTATTAGTTCATTTATTGCTTTGTTTTTAACAAATTGCCACAATTTTAGCAGCCTAAAACAACACAAATTTATTATCTCACAGTTTCCACGGATCAGGAGCTTAGGTGCACGTTAATTGGGTGCTCTGCACAGGATCCAACCAGGCTGAAATCAAGGTGTCAGGTGAGGGTGGTATCTCAAAGAAGTCTCGGGGTCCTCTGACCTTATTGGTTGTTGGAAGAATTCAGTTTCTTGCAGTTATAACACTAACATCTTCAGCTCCTAGAGGCTGCCCACCATTCCTTGCCCTTTGGCCCTCTCCCACAACATGGCAATTTGCTTTTCCAAGGTAAACTAAGATGCTCTTAAAAGAGCATCTTCTGCCTCTGACCTCTAGATCCTCTTGTAAAACACCTACCTAATTAGGTCAGACTCCCACAGGATTATTTCCCTTTTGATTAACTTAAAGTCAGCCGACTTCAAGAGATCTGAAAAGTCCCTTCACTTTTGCCATATAACATTGCCTAACAAAGGGAATGGTTATCCCATGCTACTCACATTACACTCAAAAGCATGACTTAATGCAGGACATATATACTGGGGACAGGGATCTTAAAGTATGCTATCAGCTGAATTATGTCATCTCAAAAAATTCCTTTGTTTTGAAGTCCTTACCCCAGTACCTCATTAGGGTAGGCTCTAATCCAATATGATTGGTGTCCTTTCAAGTAGGGGAAATTTCGACACAGACAGACCTGAGGAGAATGCCTTGTGTATATGAAGACAGTCATCTGTAAGCCAAGGAGAGAGGCCTGGAACAGAGTTTTCTTTTGCTGTCTTCAGAAGGAACCTACCCTGCCAACACCTTGATTTTGGGCTAATAACCTCCAGAACTGTGAGAAAACAAATTTCTCCTAAGCCACCCAGGTCATGGTAGCTTGTTATAGCAGCCCTACAAAACTAATACAGGGACCATCTTAGAATTCTGTCTACCACACTTTTTCACCCTCCCTTTTCCCCATTATTAATAGTATTTACTTCCTCATAATATTCTGCACTCTGGATGAGGTGCTGTCAATCCTGCTATGCATATTTTGGGAACTATATTTAAGAGCTTCAGCTATTTATTTAAAATATTTAAATTATTTTTTTAATCGAAGTATAGTTGATTCACAATGTTGTGTTAGTTTCAGGTGTATAGCAAAGTGATTCAGTAAAAATATTTAAATTTTTAAAAATATTTAAATTTCAGTAAAAATATTTAAATGATTTAAAATACCTTACCTCAGAGTAGAATACTTGAAGAGCCAAATATTTCTTTGCTTCTTGGAACCAGTATGACTAAGAATTGTGAGAACTACTGTGGCTTTCAGTTGGTTGCTCAGAAAAGGCAAGAATTCACTTGGGTCAGCATTATTCAGTTTCTCTCCCAAGTCTTGCAACTAACATGTATTGAGGGATATCTATGTGCACACGGGAGTTCTTTATATACAATGTTGCCCATACAGATGAGCAATCCCAATGAAGTTAAATATCTTCCCAAGGTCACATAGATGAAATATTATAGAGATTAGTCTCAGAACATGGATATTACCAGACCTCCATGGTTGGACAGATTCATAATAATCAAATGTGCAGGACACTAATGAATAAATAATAGTATTATTATGTATAGAACATTTTTATCCTATTTTTAAAATAACTAAGAAACAAGTAGTAATCAGAAGGATTTTTTGTCAGTGTAAGTTATGAAAGGTTTGGCTTTCCATACATAGACTCAAAAATAAAAGGTAAAATTTTAATTCTCTCTCACATAAAAAATGATCAACATCTAGTCAGTTATGAATAGAGGGTGACAACACAACTACTTCCAACTTTCCCCCATGTCTTCACTAGAGTAAAACATGTATCCTCAAGGCCTGTAGCTATTATATCTGCATTCCAAACAGCAGAATGGAGAAAGGATAAGAACCCCTTTCTTTAACGTGTTCTTACTGTCTTCTCAAATAATTTATTTCTGCTGATATCACATTGGCCAGGACCTAGATATATGTCCATACTTAACTGCAAGAAAAACACGGAAATGCATTTTTAGTTAACACTTTGACCCAGGAAAGAGGAAGGAGACAATGGGATGCTGCTGTAGACAATCAAAAATTTCTGCCACAGTGAGTGTACCCATTAAGAGGTAATTACCTCACTCAAAACTTCAATTCACGCTGGATTACATAGAAAGGGAATTTGATAGCTCTTGTAGTTGAAGTCCAAGGAAAAATGGCTTAGAGTAATAGTAGAATCTGAAAGTCATATATGCCAATGAGAATGTGTAGTCTTTCAGATTCTCTACTCTCTTGCCTTCAGTGATTTCTTCGTCCTTAAGATTGAGTCCCTTTATATGAGTGGAAGTTGCCATCAGACTTGCATGTTTCCTATTCACGTACTATTCACATTCAGCAGGAAGAGAAATGATTTTCATTTGAAACATGGAACTATGATAATCCCAATAGACTCATTAAGCAACTTTAGCACTTAATGATTCCGCACAAGGTTCAAGAAATCATCATTTGAATTTTATAAACTGACGATCTTAAATTAAAAATGTAAGCAAGTGTAAGCAAACTTGTTGCTCACTTCAATAAGCAAGACGTCAGAACAAACAGAATCAAATGATCTTGACTAACATTTCATTCAAGTGATGACAAGCCCTGTTGAATTTTTCCTGACTCAAAACAGAATAAACTTCTTTAAGAAAAAAACCTGCAGCACTTACATATATTAGTGCCTCATTTAAAATGATGACTGGAAATAAAAACTAACAAGAGTGTTCCCCTTTTCTAAGCCTTTTGCTTAAAACTATTATCCCATGTTGTAATTATTTCAAGACTTGTTGATGCAGTTTATTAGATAGATCTTTCTTTTACCTAAACCAATTTTTAAGTATGCATTTATTCTGTCTCAAATAACTTTTAATATGCTTTTTCTAATTTGTGAAATATCACCTCTCATTTCCCTGACTTTTAACTAATTAAAGTAGCTTTCTTAGACTTTTATACATTGATTTTATTAATTTGGCTCACAAAATAATTTTCTCTTCAAATTAGAAAGATGCTTTTTGTGCCACTTTCCAGTTATCCATCATATGTGATTATATTTATCCTTTTGTGTGACTTTTATTATTTAGAAATAAAAAAATATAATTAAAAATGGCACTCTATGTTCAGTATTTAGGGATGAGACTTACACCCCCAGGGCTGAGACTTAAGGATGAGAATACAGGGAACACAGATCTCGTTTTAGATTCTGTTCTAATATTGATGCCTTTGAAACATTTTAATTGTAAAGTGTAACCTCCCAAAGTAGAAAGAGATAATTATTACTTTAAAACAATTATTTTTGTTATCACAGTCTTATCGGTAAGTGCAAAAATAGTTAGTTCTCAGATAAGAAATAAACAAATAAATAAAAGAGAAGAGATAATGCAAAACTTTCCAAACTTCTTTGACAGCATAGATTGGATACTGCTTCTTCACAAATGAGGTGGTGTTACAAAAAATGCTATCCACATTTTTATAAATGCAGAGCTGTATTTCTTATCTTCTGAGGCGTTTTCTCCTGTATTTATCTGGATGTTACATTTTCAGTTGTTAAGTTATATTTTTACCTCAAAATAGTTTATTTGTGTATCTTAAATGTAAATGGCTCATAAGTAGGGTTCTACCAAAGACTGGAATATTACAAAATGTCTTATAGTTAAGCCATCTGAGAGTGAAGTCTCATTTTCTTACTGCCTAGTTGGTACGAAAAATAAGACTGGGAAAAAAAAAAGAGGAAATAGTAAATTAATTCCAAGATGGCATTGACAACAAGGACATCTGCTATAGTTTACCAGAAACAAAATCAAAACGGCTTTCTCTCTACTTACACACACACAATGATGTTTAGAGTAAGCATATTCTTTTATCAGCTGACTTTATTATATGTACTACAGTTTTTCTCAGCTCAAGAATTTACTTTTTCAAAAAGTATGTTTAAATTACAACAGTGAACATCAAGTTATGTCTCATTTTTTTGTTTGCTTTTTTAACAAAAACACAGTGCCAAGTGATAGAAGCCAAACACAAAATGTCACATATATTTCCATTTATATGAAATTCCCAGAATATGCAAATCCATAGAGATGGGAAGCTGATTATTGGTTTCCAAGGGCTGAGGGGAGGAAGAAATAGGAGTGCCTATTTAATAAGGATGGGTTTCTTTGGGGAGCAATGCGAACGTTCTAGAACTAGATAGTGGTGATGGTTGCACAAAATTGCAAATGTACTAAATGCCACTAATTGTGTACTTTAAAATGATTAAAATGGTAAGTTTTATGTTTTGTGTATTTTAGCTAGCTAGAGCTATAAGAAGATACAGGTAGATTCTGTCAGTTGGTAGAAGTATGGTATACTCTTTAGTAAGTGTGCTGAAATGTTCAGGAGGCTGAAAAATAACAGCATTTAAGAGTGTCTAACAATATGGAAGGAGCTTTTAAAATATAAAAGGTTTATTTAGCTTGTATTTATTTAAAAAGAATAATAAATATGACTATTCAATAATTAAAATATTTTACGTAAGATTTTTTAAAATTACATTTTAAAAAGAAAAAAAATATGCCAAGGTTGAGACAACAGACTCAAATAGCAACAACCTACAAGAGCCATGGATTAAGAATCAGTAAATATTTTTAAATGAACTTGTAGGCTTGTAATCATTGTAATACACCGGAATTCTATGACTCACAGCTCTAATCATAGGCTATTTCAACAAATTTATCAGTGGCATGAAATCTACAGTATCAGTTTGAATAGAAAACATGTACATACATTATAAATGAGGCTAGCACTTTGGAAAGTGATCTTTAAAATCATTCAACTAGGTTATATTTTTGTCCCAGTCATTTTTTTATTCTTTACCATGTATTGGAATATAAAATATATGAAAGGACATACTAGCATATTAACCAGGTCATTCAAGGAACATAATTACCCAACCTATCCAACTGTTGCTCTACATAATTTTACTAATGACTCAACATTGAAAAATATTTGCCATAATACATAGAATGCTTAATGTACAGTACCAGTTCCAAATCAGATTAAAATTACTTCATGCAGAGTAGACCAATGAATGGCTCAGCACTGAATATGCTCTTTTCCCTACATACTTAGAAAAGTTGGAAGAGCCAAGCAAAATTATCTCTTCCATATTTGCAATCCCTGGACCTAGAGAATTAAGTATAGTTGTTTCTGCTTTCCCCCTACCCCTTTGTCTTGGGGATCTGTAATAGATGCTGAAATTTTGGCTTATTTTTGCTAGTTTTGGATTTCCTTCTCTTAACATTGAAGTGGTTTCCAGCATCGATGGTTTTATTATTTGGTCTTGGAGTAAGCACATGGATCCATGCTGGACCAATAATACTTTTAGGAACATAGAAATTTAGACTAAGAGACAATTTGAAATATTTAGGAGGGACTTCCCTGGTGGCGCAGTGGTTAAGAATCCACCTGCCAATGCGGGGAACACAGGTTCGAGGCCTGGTCTGGGAAGATCCCACATGCTGCGGAGCAACTAAGCCTGTGCACCACAACTACTGAGCCTGCGCCTTAGAGCCCGTGAGCCACAACTACTGAAGCCCGCACACCTAGAGCCCGTGCTCCACAACAAGAGAAGCCACCGCAATGAGAAGCCCGTGCACCACAGTGAAGACCCAAACACAGCCAAATATAAATAAATAAATAAATAAATAAATAAATTTATTAAAAAAAGAAAAGAAATATCCAGGAATACCTGCTGCTAAAGTCTCCAGGGATAAACCAGTTCTAATCATTCCTAAAATATAGCTGTTCAGTTATCTGTGTTTTATGAAATATTGTAGTATTCTTAAAATAAGTTTTCGTTTTCATTTATAGTTGCTTATAACCATTTTTTCCTGTACTTTCT
This sequence comes from Balaenoptera physalus, assembly GCF_965194825.1. NCBI lineage: Eukaryota > Metazoa > Chordata > Mammalia > Artiodactyla > Balaenopteridae > Balaenoptera > Balaenoptera physalus. Next base: position 78,171,701 of record NC_138886.1, on the reverse strand, counting down.
TTGTGCTTCCTTTGAGTAGACACTGTATGTAGATATGGCACATTTGTATAAATGAATAATAAGCAAAGCAATTGCATGCCAGTGCACTAAAATTGACAATCCTGTTTGGTTTGAGCTTAGAACTTGGAGATAAGTATATAAAATCAAATTATTTAAATAAGCTTTAGAAAAATGGCATCAATTCTCTACTATTTAATGAATAAAATTCCACATGCTTTTACGTTTACTGCTTCATATATATCCAGTAATCAGAAATTGAAATATACATTGGTGGGTGTACACACACACACAATATTTGAAAGTATAGAAAATGATTCTGAAGTAGATCTTTTAAATAATAATGTGTTTCCTATTAAAATTATTATGGGGTCAAAGAAAGTCTTTGATGACACAGACACATTTGAACAAGCTTGCAGAAAATCTGTCTTTCCCAATATTAGTCAACAACTGAAACAATAAGTTAAAGGATTTAAAATTTGAAAATTTTCAAATAGGAACACATGTAAATTTCACAGGTTTATATAAATCCTGGATGTTTGTTTTATGGAATTATACTTTGAGAAATCATTTTTTAGAAGATGGCCTCTGCAAAATATACCCTCACACTCACTCTCATTGGCTCATCCTGGGTGTGACATTGTTGTTTGAAGTTCATTGGTTACCCATTGATGTAGTTTAGCAGGGTTGACACATTGGTATCCTTAAAACTACCAAGACAATTTTAGGAAAAAATTAATATCTCTGAATTTCAATTAGTTCATCTGTAAATGGAGAATAAGAGAGAAATAAAAATGTTATTTTGTTGTTCCCCTGCCTTAATATTTGATTGTGTTTAGTGCCTCAGATTTTAAGAAGAAAAACATATTTTCTCATTACTATCTATCTAGTAAAATATGAAGTGTCATGTTTTTCCGGCCATAATGCTTTTTTAAATAACAGATCTTGCTTTTCACTGTAGTGAAAGGACTTTTGTTTTAGTTCCTAAGTTTCAAAATACTAATCTCCAAACAAAGTAAAATTTTTAACAAAAGGTTTTGATTCCTCTCCACTTCATCCTTTCCTTATCCCTTAAGAAGCCTTCAATATAATTTAAATTGATTATTGTTGGAGATTGGTCTGCCTTTTTACTAGGCAGCAAGTTTTACCTATCTTTATTCTTCAACATAATAGTCCTCAATTACGTTAATTCAGCACTTTACAATTTGCAAAATAATTTTACCTATAGTATCTAAGTCAAAACCTATTACAATTGGGACAGTCATTATGACTAATTTTATTTTCATTGTATAAAAGAAAAAAGTGAGACGCTAAAGCTCCCAAGGTAGAGGATTTAAGGTCTGCGTGTGTATGTTTAAAATTATCTAATAGGGTGAGGAATGTTGGACTAAAACGTTATATCAAGTGTTATCTTGTGACGATAAAAATGAGTTTTCTCCCTTTGTAAAATATACAATGTAGAGAATTTCTTTAGGGTGTGTGTGTATGTTTGAGGTTATCTATTCTAGGGTTTGGATTGAAATATTCTAGGGTTTGGATAATTTAGGTATCATCCTGTGTGTGGCAGAAAAAATTTATGACTTTTCCACTTTTGAAAATTTAGAGATATTTATTTATTATAGTATACTGAGGATTCAGAAAGTAAGTATATGTTTATCATAAAATGTACCATGAACAAAGATGCTGTCTGTTAATTGAAAAGATGAGCTCAAAGACTATTCTGATGTATTCAAATTGCGCCGGTATTATTTAGGGTACATCACGTAACTAAGGTAACACGTAACCTCCAATTCTCAGTGACTTAACAGAACATTATTTCTTGCTCACATAAAGCATAGTGTGGCCCATCAGGGATCTTTGATGCATTCTTTCATGGACCCAGTCTCCTTTTACATAAGGTTCCAGAGTCATGTGCACCACTGAGCTGCTAAGTGGGGAAGGAGAGAGAGGATGGAGAAGACTCGGGTGATCTTAACTGTCTGTGCCTGAAATGGACAATTTAACTTCCTCCCACTCTCCACTGAGAGGGTAGTAGCATAGCGGTGTCTGGATGCAAGAAGACTGGCCAATATCATTTAACTCTTTGCCCACGAATCAAAAAATAACAGTATGAGCACGTACCATTGTGTCTACCATAGTTTGCCATTTTGTCACCAAATATGCATTGCAGTCTTATTTCCACCAGGGCAGCAATATGACGTTCTAGGGTTTTAGAAAATTTTGCCTTCGTGAGACACTTCCTTTTCAAAATCATTAAAGTTATGTTTTACCCACTGCATTGGTATAAAGGTAAATATATTAATTTTATGTATTATGTATTTTCTGTGACCTAAAAATGTATTTTCTCTTAGGATTTTAAAAGAAAACAAAACATTTTTGTGGGCATCTGAAAGTATTGTGGCCCATAGGCTTTGTGCCTACTTGGCCTAATGGATAAGTTAGCTGGCCCTGCTTCCAACAGATAAAATTCTATTACTCACCTTAAAGTAGAGAAGCCAAAGTAATATGCAATTACTGCATCAAGGTCAAGGTCCAGGAACTTAAGGTGATATATAGTCCTTTCCATCAGGTACAGATATGGTGGTTCTTGTCTGTAAAACTTTGAAATAAAAAGAATAGTTCTGCACTTTCCAAACCCATTGTACAGTGTTGAACCAGGAACAGGGCAACCTCCCTGAAATCTTACACCTAGAGAAAGTCAGCAAGGTTAGTCATTACTGATTTATAGAATACTAGATTTCTAGCCATGTTAGAATATTGTGGGACCGGAATTATGTGCCTTCTCAGACTTGGTGGTTGAGTATGTTCCCATTTTAGACTCTGGTTCTATTTATCTCATCTCTCCTCTTACCCCATTGTCCCTGGCTCTGCCCTCAAGGGATTTATTTTTTATGTTCCATGGGCAAATTTTCAGGGGCATTTGAGAGACTTTTTTCGTTGCAGATTATACAGTATTCACAGCTCACTTCCTGTTCACTGCAGGTTGTTTTAAGCCCTAATGAAAGGTAAGGATTAACATGTCCAAACTTGATGCCCTGCACACGAGCCTCCAAAGAGGAAGTAAACTTTCTGAAGAGCAAGGTCATTTGAGACCTTAACCTTGCCCCATGGGAATGAGCTAGAGATGAGTGCTTGAAGCAGTAATCCTTGGTGAATGCTGAACTGGCAAATCAGGGATGAGCACCATTAGTTGACAAGTCATAGGGGGACACTTAGAAAGCTTGGACTCCGGTCCCAGTCACTGCAGGAGAGGGGCTGATGTTCCACTGAATATTAATGCTGAAGAGGAGAAACGAGGAGGATAAGATGGGTACCATTTTACAGCAGAAGCTGAAAATAGTCTTGGAACCCAGGTTGTGATCACATTAGGGAAAGGACCGTTGTTTCCCAAATCATTCATCTTGTTAACCCCACACCCCAAAGTTAAAGGATCATTCATCTCACTGACATTTATTTCTGCTCAATATTCATATCATGCTGCCCCCCATGCAGAGTGTAATGGCAATAATGCACCGCCTACTGTTCCCACTTCTGAAAATTGATCTCCATAAACAATGTTTTCAATCTTTTATTTCCTACTTTTCAGAGTTTTCTAACCATCAAGCCTTCAAACTCATAGACTCTAGGAAAGTATTTTCATATTGGCTTAGAAACCAATCTTTCTTGTCCTGAGCTGTTTATTTTACGACCCTGTCAGATGGCTAGCAATCGCCCATGCACATTAAAACTTCATTCTGACCACTTTCAGAAGATGCCACATCTACAATCTTGAGGCTTGCTTCCTAAGTTATCACAGGCAACAATTTTTCCAAATGTCTGCAACTGAAAGACACATATGCTCAACTTTACGGCCTCTAATCTCATTTTCTTGCTGCCCAATAGGGTAAAGCCAAATACTTAAATTTTTTGTCACACCAGAACTCCACATACCAATTTCTATGTTATTTGAGGTCTATAATGTTAGCTGCTGCAACAGATAAACCCTCAAATCTCAGTGGCAAAACACAATAAAACATCATTTTTTAGTCCTTTTACTGACTATCCAACATAGGACAGTGTAAGTGTTGAAGGTATGAAGGGAGTCTTCTGCAAACATTGATTCAGGGCCCTAAGTTCTCTCAAACTTCAACCTGCAATTTCAAGATTAACCTAGAATTATACAGTCAGAGAATAAGGAATGAGACAATGGAAAAATATGTTCGTTTTTGATCATTTTACCCTGAAATGACACATCATTTGCATTCTTATTCCATGACAACAGTTTGTCACTTAGATCAACATAGGAGCAAAGAAGCTGGAAGAAATGATCTGGCTGTTGACCAAAAAGGAAAGGAAGCAGGTTTGTCAGTGCCTAGCCTTGTCTTTCCTTTCTAAGTTTACTAAAGTATTTGAGTTGCTGGTAATAAGATGCCTTACAGCACTGATTAGTTCCAGAATAGAAACTAAATAAGCTCCGGATTAGTTGTCCTGCTTCTGATGGGATGAAGACATGAGTCTAAGTGACAAGAGCAATGAGTAATAAAGTGAGTTCACTCCCTCTGCCTCTGACACAGACACACTCTCAAAGTAGTGCAGCCATGCTATTGTCCAGAAGAATTTAGTGACACCGAATCTATAAATTATATCCATCCCAAAGGAAAGTGTTCTACCTAATGAGTTCCTCGGCTTGTGTCCAAGAGTAAAAGAATAAAGTGAGAAGTGTGAAAATAGTTGGAAATTTGTACTCACACATTCTCTTCAACTGCCAACGGTGTCTTGGTCACACTGACAATAAAGCTACAAAACATAATAGGCTTCATCCAGAACCTATGTTACTTGCTGTGAGAATGAATACAGAATTGACAAAACATAGCAACATGGCAAAAAAGTAATAACATAATTAAAAATCTCATAAGTTGTAGGCAGTTCCCCAATGTGCAGCCATGCCTTACTTGGGACACATATGGTAATGAGAAATGAAATTGAGTGAGCAAAGACTACATCAGTTTGGGCAAGTCATCAGCTCCAGAGTACTGTCAGCTTTTATAACTTTCCATATATGAAGCCCCTTCAGTGGTACATGGCTAGCTTCCATTCTTGGGTGTAATGGAATCTTGTCAATACCTGATAGTAGTTACTAAATAAACAGCTTTGACATTGAGGTATAGGTGCTTGTTCTAGTACATAGTTATCTATACTGAATTCTCATGAATCTTGAATCTGGTATGGTCCTATAAATGCCTGAGTGAGTGTTTCAAGAAGAGTTTTATTTTTTTTTAAGTTTTATTGGAGTATAGTTGATTTACAATGTTCTGTTAGTTTCAGGTGTACAGCACAGTGAATCAGTTATACATATATCCACTCTTATTTAGATTCTTTTCCCATATAGGTCATTGCAGGGAATTGAGTAGAGTTCCCTGTGCTATACAGTAGGTCCTTATTAGTTATCTATTTTATAGTCAGTAGTATGTATATGTCAATACCAATCTCCTAATTTATCCTCCCCCACTTCCCTCTACCCCTGGTAACCATAAGTTTGTTTTCTACATCTGTGTCTCTATTTCCGTTTTGTAGATAAGTTCATTTGTACCATTTTTTTTTTTTTTAGATTCCACATATAAGCTCAAGAAGAATTTTTAAAATGTAACTCCTCAGGTGTTTCGAAGACTAGAGAAAAGGTCAGAAACCAGCCATTAAGCTTTTCCTTTCATAGTCATTTTCACCTCTGTCATGCATTAGGCAAGTACCTCAGTGTCCCCACCACACTCTTATTATTTGGATAAAGAACTCAGTAAGTTCTCATTTTAAATCTAAAGTAGATGGGGTAGTTAGCCTCCAAATATGACCTTACCATGAGTCAACATCTTCCATTAGTCACGCCCTTGTATAGTCTGTCCTGTATTGAATCTAAGCTTGCTGCCGAAAACTTGGCCTCTGTGCACTGGTGCTGAATCGAATCTGAGACGGAGTTTTGGGTGAAGTAAAAAAAAAATAGCTTTATTGCTTTGCCAGACAAAGGGGGAAAACAACAGGCTTGTGCCCCTCAAAAACTGTGTGTCCCAACCTGGGAGGATTTGGTGAGGAGTTTAATAGCAGTGGTTCAAGGGTGGGGTTGATGGTAAGGATTAGGGTGTGTGCAGGGCCTGCACTCCTTTAATCTGGTCTCAGGTAATCTCTTGATGAGCTTCTCTGGTTCCTTTAATCTGGCCTCAGGTGGTCTTCTCTGGAATGAAGAATGCTAACATCTTCCGCTTGTTGGGGGTTTTAGTTCTGTAGAAGAGCTCAAAGATATTGTTATGTGTATCCCTTAAGGCGGAACCAGGACCCTGCCCCAAGCCTGCACTATTGTTTCTTGGCTGCTTCTCTCTTGTCTCTGCATCCCCTCCCTTCCCTGATTAGCAACTGTTCGAATCTGCCCTTTGGAACTCAGGAAGGTCATGGAGGCTGGAGTCAGTCCCCTACAAACAAAGAACAGGGGACACAGAAAGACATCTGTGCCCAGGAGTCCCACAGGGTCCTGCTCGGTTTCAGGCTGACCCTGTTGATACTGGAAAAGCTTTATCAAAAGTCCAGGCTCTTGTTTGTCTCATCCGAAAGAATTTGGGTAAGGAACACAGAACATAAAGGAAAAATAAACACACACACACACACACACCCTGAGGCTGAGGAGCAAAAACAACAAACAAGCAGTTTATTCAGAGCAGAAGTGAAAGTTACACATTCCACGAAGAGTGCTGGTGTTGTCGTGAGTGAGGGGCTCTACACAGGGTTGTTGATCCCCCTTTTTATCTTATTTTTAGCCCTTTGAATAATTGCGGTTTTTTTTGATTAGGGCTGGAGTAGTCATTGAGGGGAGGGTGGAGGTGTGGTCTGGACTGCACCAGGTTGCATCACCTCTGGGTCCTGTGGATTTGTCTCCTGAAGACACTGTACATGCGCTCTAAGAACTGTTTTCCCTTAAATTTTCCCTTACTAGTCGAGCCCCACACGTGGAAGGTTGTACAGGGTCATCAGCAACCTGTGCATTTTTATTGCGCATGCTCCATGGTTTTCATGGTCAGAGTTTCTTGCTCGGATGCTACACAGTTTCTGTTTTACATGCCATTCCTCCATGTGTCATGGCCTCATTAAGTGCAAATCAAGGAGGTAGCTTTGCCTTGGGCCTAATGCCTATACATGAGGACGCTGTCCTTGGGCCCAGCCCTGTCTTTCCTGCCTCACTGTGACTGTAGAATGTGTCAGAAGAGGTGTTGAATCCATTCCAAACTAGCCATTAGGAGAGTTGTCAACTTCTGCTCACTGGGATTCTCAGTTTGGAGATAACCTGATTGGCCATATGAGAAATCTGGCTATATTACTGGGATGATCATAGGCAGACACCATATATAAGGTCACTCAGAGAGAGAGAGAGGCCCTTCATCTACATGAAGAGAGAACAAGAGAGATTGAGGCACAAACATTGAAACCTCCTGTACCAGCTTCCAGGTGACTCGAGCCCTGGAAGCCACGTGACTGCAACCAGTTAAGAGACCCCCAGCAAAATAGCAGGCTTGCTTAGCTAAGCCCAATCAATACACAAAACCATGAGAAATAATAAAATAGTTGTTGTTGCAATCCACAACTTTGGTGGTGGTTTGTTATGCAACAGTAGATAACCAAAACAATAGGATGTAAAAATAAAATACTATTATATGAAATGAGAAGTCATGCAGATTTGAGGCTAATGAAATAACCAAGGTTATTCTAGCTGCAGAAATTCTGAGATCTGGGCGCAAGTCACAAATAGGATTATATATGAATATTCACTATTACAAAATTTTACTCTTCTTTGTATTGAAACGAGTGAAAGTGCTAGGGAATATTGAAATAGGAGTTGTGCAGTCACTCAAAGTAGCACAGAGGCTATTTGCCTATAGTTATACATCCCAAGACTAACTCAGTATCTAACTCAGTATCTTTCAACTTAGGGTCCAGTGCTTCTCCATTGTGTCTTACCAATGTTTAAACTCGCAGCATCTCTTAGCACACTGTTTTATTTAATTGAAAAGAGGAGTTGTAAATTTTCATACTTAATGAATAATGATTTAACTAAAATCACCCACAATGATTAAAGTTGTTTGAATATATTTTCAGTGGGATAAGATTTGGGGATGGGGATTGTATAGGGCTTTAGTTTCATAGTTCTTACGAATACAGCAAAAACCATCATTTTCACTGTCATCTCTCATTACCATTTTCGGATACAGGTTTATTTAAATTGCTAGTAATTGATGGATCTGTGACAAAAGCAAACTTAAGACACATCTTATATCCTCATTATCATTACATAAAAAACGACCAGCTTAGGCTTGATTGATGCATGCTCTCTTCCTGTTCCAGAATTCTTTGATTCTATGATTTACAGAATATTTGTTAGAAAGATCTTTGGAGTTCATCCATCTAAGTATGTGACATTTGTTTTGAACTGAAGAACTCCTGATTCTTCAGGACTTGATCCTTTCTTTCATAAATATTAGTGCAGAAGCTAGTTTCTAATAATTATTAGATGCAATTATCACCTTCCCAGCATAACAACTTGCTGTTCTGTGACAATTATCAAAGCATAAAGACAAAGCATCCATCTCTTCAACTTCATGCTTTATTATTTGACATGATCAGCTTTATACTGCTGATCTCTGAAGGTCCTCCATTTTGTTTAAAGTTTAGATTAAATTAACCTGCAGTTGATTACTTATTTTTCCCTTTTTACAACTTGTATCTCTAAGGGTTCTTTTGTTATGAAACCTGACGTCTAACACAGAATTGACGCTTCTACTAGTCACCAACACCTGTAAAGGATTTTATCCATTCACGCCATAGCAACCCCTATACTGCTATCACTTAACCATTCCCATGAAAGTTTTACTGATGGTTTATTTTGTGGTGGAGATCAGAAAGATAGACTTTTCCTTTAGCGTACACATCTAACAGATCTTCACAGCAAAGATATAGTTTTGAATTTCGAAACGTTATGATTTCCGTTCTAAAAAGTTGTTATAGAAAATAGAATTAATCAATTTCAAACACATGTTAGTGTGTTTTATGTTATGTACAGCATCTATTTGAGAACTATTTAATAGCTGGATTTAAATTGATATTTATCCATTCTGATCAAATTTTCCAGGGTATATATGTGGAAATTGTCTAAAAGTGTAAATCTGTACAGGTTTTTTAAATACTAATCTTATAAAAATTTCGTGAAATGACAAAGCGGTCTTAGGTAGTTTTAAAAATTTTATTTCATGTTTTGCATGTTGAAATGGACCCCTCTCCTATTTAAAAACTCTAGATTGTCTATTTCATCACCTTTATTTCTTCTTAAAGGACAAATATATTTCCAAATAATGGCATATAATATTCTTCCATACATTGCCAGTATTGTGTGTACCTTATCAGTACTCTTTTTAAATTATTATTTTGTGTTTTTCTTTATGAAACATGGGAGAACTTCCAAATAATTTAGCCATTTGAAATGATCTTTTTTTTCCTTTTCCAGTGTTTTTTTAATAATTTCCATTTTAAAACCTTTTTGTCTTTCATTTTTTTCTATGCCTTTAAAATGTATTTTTAGTACAACAGTGTCTCTCTTCCTTTCTTACTAAAGAGAACATAAATGCAAACATATTTTCTTTTCAATAATTCTTTAGTCATTTGGATTTAAGGTTTTGTATTGTACTGTATTCTCTAATTACCGGTGAGCTAGCTCTTATATAGCAGACCATTTTTAAATTTCCTTTGTGCACTAATTGTTATTTTATTGTACTGAATTCAGAAATAAAATATTTTGATGCTGCAGAACAAGACAGTGGTGATTAATAGCTTGGGATTTGGAGCTGCTTAGACCAGATGCTCCCCTGTCGGCCTGTGGCTAGCTCAGAGGCTTGCTCAAGTTACTCTCAAATGTGGCAAATGGTATTCTCTCACTTGCTATAATATTAAAGGACATGTGTAAAATATACCTCTGTGCCTGGCAAAGAATTAGTATTACATAATGGGAATTTTTATTATTATTTTTGAAGTCACTACAAAGGCTACAAAGATGACATAACATTTAGAGCAATGTTTTTAAGAAGAGTATTCTTAGTTATCTTAATTTATCCTACTTCATAAACTGTTAATCTTATCTCATAAATGGTATAATTTAAATAAATATTATATTGCTTTTTCTGACTGATATAGATTGATAATGGGACTCTGTATCTAATAACATGTGTATCTGTCCTGGGTTTTGTGGGGTTTTTTTTTTTTTATTTTATTGAAGTATAGTTGATTTACAATGTTGTGTTAGTTTCAGGTGTACAACATAGTGATTCAGTTATACATATATATATTTTTTTCATATAGTTTTCCATTATAGGTATTACAATACAGTAGGTCCTTGTTGGTTATCTATTTTATATACAGTAGTGTGTATATGCGGGGTTTTTAATTGACTTGATTTTTTGAAGCAGTTTTAGGTTTACAGCAAAATTGAGCTGAAGGTACAGAGATTTCCTGTATACCCCTGAATTTCCACTTTCCTCCCCATTATTCATGTCCTCCACCAGAGCAGTACATTTGTTACAATTGATGAACCTACATTGTCAAATCATAATCACCCAAAGCGCATAGTTCACATTATGGTTCACTCTTGATGTACATTGTATAAGTTTGGGAAAATGTATAATGACATGTGTCCATCATTATGCTCTTTTCATAGGAGTTTTTTCACTGCCCCCCAAATCCAATATACTCTGTCTATTCATCCTCCTCTTTTCCCTCTAACCACTGGCAACCACTGATCTTTTTCCTGTCCCCATAGTTTTGCCTTTTTCAGAATGCATACGTTCCATACCTGGAAATCATACCATAGGTAGCACTTTCAGGTTGACTTCTTTCACTTAGTAATATGCATTTAAGATCTCCCTATATATTTTCATGGGTTGGTAGTTGTGCATTTTTAGAGCTGAATAATATTTCTTTCTCTGGATGTACCACAGTTTATTTATCCATTAACCTACGGAAGGACATCTTGATTGCTTCCAAGTTTGGGCAATTCTGAATAAAGCTGCTATAAACATCCATGTGTAGGTTTTGTTAGGACCACTCACATTGTGAAGGGTATATGTTTTATTCAAATTCTACTAATTTATATGTTATTCTTATCTAAAAAGTATCTTAACAACATCTAGACTGGCATTACCCCAAATAATTGGGTACTGTAGCCTAGCCAATTTGACACATATATTAACCCTCACATATTACTCCCTTGTTTACCTGCTTCTATGAAACCCCAGGTTTCCTTCCATTCTTTGTGATTTATTTTTACTAATGAGCATTTTTCTTATTGCAATAGCCTGAATAAAATCATCTCCTTAATTTTCTGAGGCATTTTGTCTTTTTACACCTTATTATATGTTTCTCGAATTAGTATTTTATCAGTTGAATTTTCAAAAAAGAAACAAAGGGAAATGTCTAGTTTAACTGCCTGAGAAATTCTCTTTTAATCATAATCTCTTTTTTCCTTAGGTATTTCAAAAAATTAAAAGAAAGAAAAAATATTCTAGTCTTCTAACATGATATATTATGTATTATTTCTAGTGTATTTAAATCTTGAGCATATTTAGTTTTCTTATTTTGACATCTACATTTTATTCTTATGCAAAAAGTGGGTTTTCTCTTTATTATCCAGTCTTCTCAATTTCTTGTTTGATTGCCTATTATTTCTATTATTTATAGATTAATTTTTATAAATCATAATCTTTCATATTATTGCAATTTTAATAATTTATTACTTTTATGATTAGTTGTATTAACATTTTTATTCTGATGCTGATCATATTTCATTGAATGCTTTTTTTCTATAGTTTCATTTAAGATGGATTTCTGTTGTTCTGTTAGTTATGCGTAAAATCTCCTGTTGTCTCACTCTGCTCGCAGACAGATGTGGTTTGGTTACTTGTTTCTGAGTCTGTTGGGGAGGAGCTAGTTGAGAGTAGTTGTTTTGCTGGTATGTTTTCTGCATTCTTTAAGCACTTTATTTTTATCCCAAACCTACATATTAGTTCTAGTTACTCCCCTTTTAGCATTAATTCGTTTTAGAAATTAGTTTATTATTTTATATAATTCTGAATATCTCATAGGTTTCCAGTGTTTTACCTAAGAGGTGTAGGTATATTTTCAGAGACCTTTGCAACTGTCTGATTCATCCCAGTGAAATTGTGACAGTGCTCATATTACTTTTAACAAAAGCAGTAGAAAAGAACTGAAATGCCTCCTGACCATTCTCCAAACTGATTTATCTAAAAGCCACACAAATAAACATATTTCCCAGAGAAATCAAGTTTCTTATAAGAGATATCTGGCACTGACATATTATTTGATAAAACTAAGTACTTCCCAAGGCAACCTATCTAGAGCATTCCTCAAAAGGAGTACCTTACCAACTGCTGAGAGAGCCTTTCTCAAAGTAAAGAAATTCACAAAATCAAGAATAACAATGGGAACGTATCTGTTGGCACTTTGTTTTAATGTTAGGATTAAATGTTAAACATTATTTGAAAAAAATTACAGGTATCATTTATGTATTTTGCTGCATATCGCAAATTAGCTCCAGTTTCTGTTGACTAATTTAGGAATGTAAACATAGTCCTTGTATTTATTTTTTAAGAATTTTTTCCTGCTGAAATGTTTAACATGATCATCCATTTTAGTGTCAAATATTAAAATATAATTTATAATAGGTAAATAGTTTTCTATTAAGTGTTTAAAACTATTAACTATAGAAGAATGAAAACTGGTTTTTATTTTACCTTTAAAAGCATATAGTGTCCAGTACTTGCGGTCCACTTTACTGATTAAGAAAATACAACACAAAATACAAAACAGTGTTTTAAATGTAATTGAGAACATGAGTAAGCACATAGGTAATATAAGCAGAGAATGGAGAAAGAAAGGAAGAAAAAAATTGCTTGCAGAACTTAACAAAAACCTGGTTGTGTTACTTGATTGCTATTTTTTTGTAATTGAGTTATAAATATACTAAACTATAAAATGACTTCTAACTACTCTCATTGATAATATATTTTCTTGAATATTAATGATATACTGTGTTCTCCCAAGCATCTATAATTGCATATAATAGGAATTTGAATATTTATGTTTCTCATCTTTAATATGAAATTAGTAGCATTTGATTTTTTGTGTGTGGATGTGTGCTTTTATATAAAATGTAATATATTGAGGACTCTTCTTGTCCTCCAAATATTTCTGTGTACATTGTAGAACCAAGAAAAAAGAAGCTATAGAGAATCAGCTGCTTTGAGGATTGTGAAGGAAGCATTTGAAATGGCTGCGCGACTCAAGCCATTGCTCCAACAGTACCCTCTTTCTACCAGCCGAATACAGACCCTTGTCTATACAAGCAAAAGAGTGTGGTCACAAGTAATCAATATGATGGGGAGAAAAGGGACTGAATTTCTCTTGTCTCTCCATTTTCCATAAGTTAGGGGAATGCCTTTCATTCTCCCTAAACCAACTGAAATGGAGCCCTTCCAAGGAAATTTTTTAGAGCAGCTGGGGGGAGGGATTGCTTCAGGAGGGGCTAGGCTTACCTGCTCAGGCAATAAATATGCTGCTAACGGCTGTGCAGGTATGAGCAGGCAGGAGCCAGGACAGGCATAGTTAGGGTCTTGGTATTTCTTCCCTTTTTAAAAAAGTTTTATTTTATACTGGACTATAGTTGATTTACAATATTGTGTTAGTTTCAGGTGTACAGCAAAGTGATTCAGTTACACACACACACATATATATATTCTTTTTCTAATTCTTTTCCCATTTAGGTTATTACAGAATATTGAGCAGAGTTCCCATGCTGTACAGTAGATCCTTGTTGGTTATCTATTTTAAATATAGTAGTGTGTATATGTCAATCCCAAACTCCCAATTTACGCCCCCCCACCTTTCCCCTTTGGTAACCATAAGTTTGTTTTCTGCTTCTGTGAGTCTATTTCTGTTTTGTAAATAAGTTCATTTGTATCATTTTTCTTTAGATTCCACATATAAGCGGTATCATGATATTTGTCTCTCTCTGTCTGACTTACTTCACTTAGTATGATAATCTCCAGGTCCATCCATGTTGCTGCAAATGGCATTATTTCATTTTTTTTTAATGGCTGAGTAATAGTGTATTGTATATATGTACCACATCTTCTTTATACATTCATCCGTCGATGGACATTTAGGTCGATTCCACATCTTGGCTATTGTAAACAGCTCTGCAATGAACTTTGGGGTGCATATATCATTTTCAATTATGGTTTTCTCCTGATAGATGCCCAGGAGTGGGATTGCTGGATCATATGGTAGCTCTATTTTTAGTTTTTTAAGGAACCTCCATACTGTTCTCCATAGTGGCTATACCAGTTTACATTCCCACCAACAGTATAGGAGGGTTCCCTTTTCGCCACACCCTCTCCAGCATTTATTGTTTGTAGACTTTTTGATGATGGCCATTCTGACTAGTGTGAGGTGATATCTCATTGTAGTTTTATTTGCATTTCTCTAATAATTAGCGACATTGAGCATCTTTTCATGTGCCTATTGGCCATCTGTATATCTTCTTTGGAGAAAGAAGTCTTTGGAGAAAGTCTATTTAGGCCTCCTGCCCATTTTTCGATTGGGTTGTTTGTGTCCCTGTCTTCTTTGAAGTTAACCTATTCTTTCTTCCTAACTCCATTCTGATTTGCATTTACATTGTGACAATCACTTCTAAATTAACTAAAGCCGTGTATGTATGACCCCGAATAAAGCACTGGAGGAAATGCACTTGTTTAGTAATACTGAAGTGGACTAGACCATCTCAGATTATGTAGAACAAATACAAATTAATAAAGCTACTGAAGTTTAGACTCTCTTCTCTCTGCTCATTGACTTGTTTCATATTTTTTTGTCTTCAAAAACATATTATCTGGAGCAAATACATCTAGGTCAATCCTCAGTATTATTTGAATAGCAATATCAAGTGAGAATTTCAGTATTAAGTGGATTTGTCATCCAGTTGTTTTGGAATGCTTACTAATGTAGGACTTTAACTGTATGACAAGCTACGGTATTTCCTAGTAAAACTTTACTAAAGTGCCTATTTTTGAAGCAGTAACTTCACTATGATACAGCTTTCTGACCCTTTGGCATTAAAAAAAAAAAGGTATCTTCTTACATCCTATATTCCATTCTTGTTTGTTTTTTCCTGAATGCACACTGCACAGTCTTTCTCACTTTTTAAGGAATTAAATGCATGAAAATATTTTTCCTTTAATGATGAGTTGAAATAAATTAATTTTGCACAATATTATGTAAATCTTGATCCTTTACTTTTGAGAGTCCTTTTCTCTCCCTCTCACTTGCAGGAACCTATATCTTGATATCCGTATGCATGGTTTAATGTGCAACAAAACAAACAGTTTTCTGGGAATTTTGTCTCATATGCTTTGGCTGCAGTGAGAAAGCTTAGCTCTTCTCTACAGTTTGACTTTTCCATTGTCTCACAATTAATATAAGAGAAGTAATGTGATTCTTGCAGTGTTTGCTGTTATTTTTGTGGTGCTTTACAGTGACATCTTAAATCATTAAACGTGAGAGAAAGCTTTGCCTTTTTCTCAGTTTTATTTAATATTGAATATGCTTTTGAAAACCCAATAGATGATAGGTATTAGCTCCTGTAAGTTGGAATCCCTCACATGGAAATAGTTGGCTATCAGGACTGTACACTGTGTGTATTACCACCAAAGTTGGTGAAGTTGTGTATGTTTTAGTTAACAGTTATGATAAATTAGACTTCTAAGTTTAAAAATGAACTTGAGGTCAAAAATATGTCATGCTTTAAAAATATCATATATAGAGCATTTCCTCCAGCCATGCATTTTACAAATAAGTAAAAGAAATCCCAGAACTAAAGAATATTTAATCTTTGTAGCAGCGGTCAGGTAATTTAAGTTTATAGCTGTTTTTCTGTTTTAGATTGCCCAGTGCATTATGGAATATCTTTGGGAAATGAATCTGTATGATAATCTGATATTCTGAATACCACCATGTTCTCTTTTGGGAAGCAAAAAGACTACCTGATTTTTGCTATTGTTTTTAGGTCAAGGGTGCTGAGGTCTGTGAGCTCCAGCTAAATGAAAGTTTGCCTCTTTCCTGTGGGTAGTATGAATCGTCAGTATCTAAATATCTGAAATTGAGTATTTTTGTGTAAATATTTTCATGTCATAGTTTCCAAGTTTCTCTTTGTTTCAAGTTTCTCTTTGAAAATTTTACTTTCTTTTTGATAGTAAATTATGGAAAATACATATAAGCATCTGAAAAAATGTAAATAAGGATGTGTGTGTGTGTGTGTGTGTGTGTGTGTGTGTGTGGTTAGATGTCATCATACACCTTTAATTTCCAACCTGAATAAATAGTAAAACGTGTGAGAAATCAACCCCTGAGCTAGTCTCCAACCTGGCCTCTTAACAATAATGTCTGAAGTCACCTTGTAGCAAATAACAGACAAGACATCTTTGCCCTCATCACTGTGTAAACTGTGCCAAATACGAAATTCTAGACTGTTCAGAGATCAAAGATTCCCACCTTCCATTCCTTTTCTTCTCTCTTTTATAACGAACTAATTGTGAAACATTTCTAATAATTCATTACTGTTGCTTAAGTCTCCTCTACTTATCTGGCCTCTCATAGGTTATTGTGGGGAAAGCAGGAATAAGAATTTCTCAAATCCTGTGTCCACACACACAGGTGCACACACATACACACAGAGTTATTCTGGGCTATTTATATTAGCTAAATCTAACAGAACTGTTGTTAGATAACTAATTCTTCCACAAAATAAAATCATAAAAATAATTCCTGGATTAAAAATAATATACATATATAGCTTTGTTCTTAGGCATTTTTTTGAAATCTCAGTCATTTTGAGAATTTTCACAGTGTTGTCATGATAATTGAAAACTTCATGTTGTATATTTTAAATCCATAGGTGCAAATCACTGCCACATCTAATTTATATTTTCTTTTTAGAACTTAGAGGAATATTGGTTCTTGTACTTTTGTCCAAAGACTATAGGAAGGCCAAATGAGAACAAGTTGTTAAAGTGATTAAGGGACCCCATTTCCTTTAATAATTAAAGATAGAAGTCAGAGTCCTCAAATGAACCTCAACTTGAGCTGTCACAGAACATAGAGAACAAGAAAATAAAGATGGAATAATTTTGGCAATCTATTCTATGCTGTAAATCAATGTGGAAATCTGCCCTGTTGCCATACATCCCTGTGTACTTATCTAGATACTGTATGCTTTAAAGGAGAAGGTAACCTATTAAAGACAAAGCAGAGTAAGAGATAAGAACCAGTTATATGCCATATATTATCACAAATAATATTTCAACAAGCCTATAAAGTAGATTTTATTTTATTTTATTTTCATAGAGAAAGCGAGGCCATGGTGTCAAATGTCAAAAAAATGACAAACTGCTCAAGTTGCCATTGAACTCAGACTTACCAAATTTAGGTCTGTCAAACTCCAGGGCCCATGTCCTTTCTATGATGCTAAATATCCAAGAAAATGATGTATTGTCTCCCTCACATCAGAAGACTAGTAAAGTTCTGACCTAATGAGATTTTTTGGTGAAAATGCAAGGATATACAAAGATTTTTGTCCCAAGTGTATTAGTTTCCTAGGATGGCCATAACAAATTACCACAAGTTTGTTTCTAAAAAATAAAGAAATTTATTCTTCCATAGTTCTGGGGGCCAGACGTTCAAAATGAAGATGTTGGCAGGGCTATGCTTACCCTAAAATTTCTTGGTAAGATCCTCCCTTGCCCCTTCCTAGCTTCCGGTAGTTGCTGGCCTCTCTTGCCTTGTAGCTGCATCACTCGTTTCTTCCTGCCTTCAAATAGCTGTCGTCTCTTTGTGTCTGTGTTTCTGTATCTCTCTTTCCTTATAAGCAGTCCTTGCATTTGGAGCCCACCCCAATCCAGTATGACATCGTCTTAACTTGATTGCATCTGCCCAGACCCTATTTTTAAATGAGATCTTTTCTACAGGCAGAAGGGGTTAGGACTTCAACATTGCCTTTTGGGGAGACACAATTCACCCACTATAGTAAATCATCTTGGGTTTTTGGTATTTCTAAGAAAAAAAATACAGACAATAGACATATTTTGTGGAGGCCTCTTAATATTAACCTTGCCTTGGACTGTGGTATCTACGACACAGCAAAGATGATTTCCAGGACACTTGCAGCTTAGGGATGGGTTTCCAATCCTCCTATTAATGTCATAGCCTCAGGTTTTGTGTAGAGCCAAGCTGATATGTGTGTGCATGAAATGGTACAATAGATGACTAAGATAGGGAAATATTGATACCTAAATACAAATTTATTTTCTGGAAGAAAAGAAAATTCTGGACTGAGTCACTAACATATACTATATTGCTTAGTAGGGTGGATTAACCACATTAAAAATATATTTTTGACTAAACTTGAACATCAGAGTTAGATTTTCTATAGATTCTAATCTCCTTAAAGGATTGTGTTGAAATCTTTAGTTATTTAGACAAGTGTCCTTTATTTGAATAGTTGTTAGTCAACCAGTGTTTTCTTTCCCACCTGATCATATTATTAAATGGATCTATATTGGATACACTGGATAAATGTAGTCTGCTAACATTTCTTTAAAATAAAGTTCACTTTTAAAACTACATTTTTCTTTAGATTTGTGTCCCCACCCCCCTTTTTTGGAATCCTGAATTCTATGTTTCAGGACACCTCCATGTACCTTTTCCTATTACAACTTCCATTAATCACACATTTTTTTCCAAGCTTTTAATTAAAAATTTGATATATCCAGATGGACTCATGCTTATACATTTCAAAATTACCTGTCATGCGTGTAATTTTCAAATATTACATTCATATTGGTGCTTAAATTTGGCTATAAGAAAAATATCCTGGGAATTTTATCTTGTTATATATATAATTAAAATTTAAATCAATTTTAAGTTGTTCAGTGCTTAATATTTTTCTATTTGTTTTGGGACTTTCAGAAACAGGTAGAACATGTATGTACAAACATTTTTATACTCACCCATTTTAACAATCTAGAATCCTCACCATTAATCTCACTTTGGTGTACTCTTTCCCTGCAGCTGAATGTTACTTGTAATTATAAGTGTTTCACTGACTCTCTTATTCACTTTTATTCCTAGAAGTGGAAACAAGTATTATAAATTAGTATGTTTCCTTCATACCCCTTTTTCCATTATGCTTAGCCTTGAATGTCAATAAATTATTTTCTCTAACTTTATAATTTTCTTAGTATTCACATGATCATTTTTATGTACTAAAATTAGTATTAATAATTTAAATATCTAGGATATGTTATGCTACATAACGTATGCGTGAGGTATTCCAAGAATGAAACTGGTATTTATCTACTCAGAGTGCCCCAGCAGTTCACACGTGGTGAGAGGCATTGATGGTGAGCAGACAAATATTTAGGGAAGGCCACTTTCCTAGTTCAGATGTTCCACAGCGATAGGAAAGGGGAAGGCAAGGATTAAAGACAAATGAGCAATAAGTTTGGCATTAGGAGAGCCCAACAGACTGGATAGGAATAGACTGCAGTTAGCCCTAGGAAACAGGATTTAAGTGAAACATAGATTATGGTCACAATGCAGAGAATTGAAACAATAGAAGGGGGTTTGGAGGAGGACACAAAGAATGGGAATGATAGAATGAAGTGTCCTATACAGAGTAGTCCCTACCACTCAAAAAAAATAAAAGATTATGCCTCTGTGCCTATGATCCTAATATTCAGGGAACCTTCTTCTGTATTAATCTCACACCCCCCTCCTTCTAGGACAGTCTTAAACAGGTTGCACGTGGAGGAAAGACTTATCATACAGTTTAGTAGGTGGTTAGAAAAACTACTAATGCATAGTAACAGAGCTGACTTCAGAGCTATGGAAGCATCACCATGGCTTGCATGGAACCTGCGGACTCTTCCAAGCTTGAGGAGTTCTGTTCCACTATGTTCATATATCTTAGATTTTGTTCTTTCATTCAAGCAATATTAATCATTGTGTTCTGAGGTTCTTTTAATGTATACCAACCTATCATTCTCCTGCAAACCTTGTGTCCCTCAACTTAAAAATGAGGTTAGTATTCTTTTAATATTGAGCCTCGTGTGCTTCCAGCTCTTGTAAAAATCCCCTTTTTCAGGTCTTATCTCCTTTCTCACACTCATTTTCTTTTTCCTATTTGTTTCCAAGTAACTGCCCCATTCTGAGAAATTTAGGTTAACGTTATGCTCCTCTGACCTCCTTGCTTGCTGGGACTTTTACCCTCTCATCACTGCAGCAATTTGCTCTGATGGCTCACCAAGCCTTCCTCCTTAGAAATTAGATCCCATTTGAAACATTAAGATAAAATGTAATTCATGGAGGGAGGTCGGCTAGGGAGCCGTTTTAAGAGCTTTGACTCTGGAACCAGGGCGCTCCAATTTCTTTAACACTTTGTGTTCTATTTTTTTGTTTTTAATTTTTAATCTGGAAAATGGGAATACTAATATTATGTATCTTAAAAGGTTGAGGATTGACAGTGTTAACACATCTAAAGTGCTTGGAATGATGTGTGCTTCATAGTAAATATCCAGTAATTCACTATTTTTTCTTCCTACTTCATTCTCACCATTTTCCTTCCACTTGTCTCAGTCCTTTAGTTTCACTTTTACCTAAAAGTCAACCGCACCATAACATTTTTCTGTGTGCTTTAGATGTTAATGATTTTATGTGTCATGGTGACTCTCCTGTATCTGCAAGCTCTCACTTTAAACATTCTACACAATTTGCCCCTAATATGTAACAGATATACTCACGTTTTTCCCAACTTAATCTGTTCTCCGTGGATTTTGATTCCTCGTACACTGATCATCATGATTGCCTTTCTTTCTTTCTCAGTGGCAATCTGGGCTCTGCCTCATTCCATCTCTGAAACTGCCTGCGTTTTCTCCATATGCCATATTATTATTTTCTCAACCCGGGAGGCTCCTGTTGTTCTTTCACTGCCAATTGCCAGCACCAGCATATCTTTAATAAGGGTGTGGCCTCCTGGGCTACTTGGAACCCTCTTTGCCTTCAAGCACAAAAAGCGGGAATTGTCAAAGAATTTGCATAACTGGGTAGCTCTTGACCCGAAGCTGATGGATATAATTACTCCAGTTCCATTACCCCTTGATTGTTCTATAAATGTCAGCCAGGTCCATTTATTTGACAGAGTTGTTTAAATCTTGTATATTCTTACCAATTTTTTGGTCTACTTTTCCACCAATTTTGAGTTTTAAAATCTTCTCTTATAATTGTGGATATGAATACAGATATTTCCTGTTTTGTCAGTTTTCATTTATTTTTGAAGCTCTGTTATTAGATACACCCATTTTAGCATTGTTATATCTTCTTGATGACTTGCAAACTCTTTATTAAACAATTTACTAATTTCTCCTTGATCATTCTGATAGTGGTATAGCCATGGCACCTGTCTTATGTTTGGTTTTACCTGGTATATAATTTTCATATTTTACTTTTTGCCTATTATTATTTTTAGATTTAAGTTGTATCTTTTGTGTAGATCCTGTACTTGGATGTTGATTTCTTTTCATTCTCTTAAAGTTAGTTTTATTGGAGTATAACTTACATTTAATAAATCTCACCCTTTTTATGTGTAAGTTCATGGAGTTTTTAAAAATTATACACTCATATAATCATCAACGTAAAGTTTCAAACAATTCCATCATCTTAAAAGTCCCTAATGCTCATTTGCAGTGAATCATCTGCCCCCCACCACCCCCGCCAGGCCCTGGAAACCACTCATTTAATTTCTGTCCCTATAGTTTTCTATTTTCTAGAATTCCATGTAAGTGGAATCCTAGAATATGTAACCATTTGTATTTGGCTTCTTTCACTTAGCCCAATTTTTTTGAGATTTATCTATGGTGTTGCGTGTACCGGTAGTCTTTCTCTTTTATTGCTGAGTTGAATCATTACCTTATCTAGTATGACAATCATTGTCTTTTAATTGAAATTGTTAGACTACACATATTTAATGAATATATTAATATGGTTGAATTTACATCTACTATCTTGCTATTTGTTTTCTGTTTGTCCATTTCTTCTTTCTTTTTTCCACCCTTTTGGATTGAATATATTTTATATTCCATAGTATCTCCAATATTTGTTCTTTTAGTTATCCCTCTTTGATTTACTTTATTACTTGTTGCCCTAGTGTTAAAGATGAATCTTCAACTTAACACATTTTACTATCCGGTGATAGTATATGTATGAAACTTACTGTAGCGTATAGAGCGTAAGACCCTTACAACAGCATACTCCTGTGTTACCCCCATACCTGTGTACTGTGGCTTAATACATTTCATTTGTTATCTACTGTGTAAATCCCACACTTCTTTGTCATATATATGTATGCACATATATATATGTAAAACAAGGCACTAAATTAAATTTTAAAGAAATAATAAATGGATGAAGCAAATTTTCTATAGTACGGTTTTCTCTTTCCAGTACCCTTTATTCCTTTTGTAGATCAGATTTTCCATGTAATAGTCTTCAGTTGAATAATTTCCTTTGGCATTTCTAATAGTGAAGGCCTAATGCAAAAAAAATCAAGAAGTATTCTCAGCTTTTGTTTGTCTGAACTAGTTTCTTATTTCATATAGGCTGACTTTTCTTTTTTCTTTTGACATTTCCAAGATGCCTTTCATAGTTTCTGAGGCAAAGTGGGTAGTCATTCTTTGTCCCTCCATATATAATATGGCTTTTTTTTCCTGGCTAGTTTCCAGATTTTCTTTTTATTACTTTATTTTAATAATCAGTAATTATGATATGCCTTGGTACAGTTTTCTGTTTCATTCCACTTTATTTTGTTGGACTTCTTAGACCTGTAGGTTATCCTTTTAATGAATGTCAAATTTTTTAAATCATTTTTTAACGTATTTTGTATGCTTGGACTTTTGAAATTCTGTGTTGATGTGGGTCTGGAGTTCTTGTTCTTCCCTTTACAGTACTTGACTCTATTCTAGAGGGCAGTTTAGTTACTGCATCCTTTAAAAGTTTGTTTATTTATTTGTTTTAATACTTTGTAAGGCTGAGTTTACAGTAGTCTTACTGTAGAGCTTGTTTATCCCTACTACCATGACTCTCCTTGGGTCTCTGCTGTATGCTCCAAGTATGAACAAGGTCTCTCCACTATGATGGTTGTAACTCAAGATCTGTGGCCTGCATGAGCTTTTAGAAATTGTTTAGATATACGGGTATCAAGAAACTTTTTTTTGGAGGGGGCTGGCCTAGTGGAGTTAAATCCTATTTGTGTGCTACTTAAGATTCATCCAAAAATTCGAGGGACCCCTATGCATATTTCTGGAATGTTATTTACATAACTTTTTCTTGTGTTATTTTGCTCCTAAAATTCCACCTACTTTGACCTCCCCAAACTTCAATATCTGTCTCCTCAATTCAACAAGACTACCATGCAGTGCTTGGGTGTCTCCTGCCTATGTCATGATCTGAAAAGGCACATCTTACCTTTCTAGGTAGAAAGCTGGGTCAAGTGTCGTCTCACTTTATTATTTCTTCTCTCTCAAGGATCATAGTACTATGATGCCTGTTGTCAAATATCTGAAAAACAGTTCTTTTATATATTTTGTCAAATTTCTAGTTGTTCATGTTAGAAGGGCAAGTCAGGTACCAGATACTCTATCATGTTTGAAGTTATCTATAATCATGTATTTTTTTTCAACTTGAAGTCCATTAGCCTCAGGATGCATTTCTGAATTAGCATGAAATAAAGTGTACATCTCTGGGGACAAAGTCTGCAGCTTTCATCTTTCTCATGGATCCCAGTGTATATGAGTCTGCCTATTTGTTTTGTGATCTCTAATATATTCTGTCACGGTGAATATACAAAATGCACAAAAGGGGGTTAATTGACTGAGGCTACTGTTCAAATGATAATGAATAAATGCTCCAGTGGCACTTACAAAATGAATTTTAAAACTTTATAGAATTAGAATATAAATTAATAGAATGTAGTGTTGTGTGTAAGGAATAATATACTAACTTGTTCATAGTTCTGGAAAGATAGAGAATGTTCAATAAATACTTAACAAACGTATTGAATTTTCACTGTATGGAAGATACTGGGAGAGGTAGTGGGGAAAAAAAATGCAAATGTACATAATTGGTGGCCCTTTCTCTCCAGTGATCACAGACTACATTTGATTGATTGATGTTGTTCACTGTTTTAATCATCTGCGGGTATATGTAGAAGTATCATTTTGGCATATAATGTACTCTTCTATTACACGTTCTACTTTAATTTCTGTATATAGCCCCTAATATAGGTTCTAGAAACATTTATCTTATGTATAATTGTTAGTGTTAAAATGAAAATAATTTGAGTTGAGTCATATCAGGGACACCTCTCTCATAAGATAAGGTTAAAGATTACAATAAATTAAGCTTTTACTATTTATTTATATATCTACTGATAAATAAATTATAGAGAATATATTTAGTATTAGGAAAATACTTTAAAACCAAATTTTGTAAGTAGTAATATAAATGCTTCTTTTTAAGTTCTTAGTTTTAAAAAAGTGGATTTGTATGTCAACTTTATTAGAAATAACAGCAATATTTAGAGATTAAATATAGTTTATGCTAGTGTGATTTAACTATTAGTTTGAGCATTGATAAACCTATGAATATTATCCACTCTGGCACTGTGCTATTTTTGCAATATCACAAATCCTTCAGCCATGTCCATTAGGAATGTAATTTAACAATATTTTCATGTCAGTAGACAAAAATTAAATCTGACCATTCAAACTTGTCATTACTGAGAGTTTGATACATCATTTGTCCACATTCCTTTTAGGTATTGAAGAGCAAAATGTGAAGGATCTAGATTTTTGATTTCTTATTTCATAGGAATCTGAAGACATTTTTTCCTTGTAAATACAAGGAAACCTACTTACTGCAAAATCTTACTATGTTCAGAATGAAGAAATTTAAGAAAAAGTTTCAAACTCCCAATTTTTAAATGTAAAAGGTTATAATTTCAATTTCCAGGCTTCTCAAATAAAATGTTAGTATACTTCAGCTCCTATCTACCTTGTCCACCCTATTTTCATTCTATCTGTATGAGAATGTACCTTTTCAATATTTTAATTGAGGCATTCATGATGATCCTCTAGCAAGAGGCATTAGCCATTGCAGATATGTATATCACTTACAGAATCTTACTAATTTTAGGGGTCCCAGCACCATAGAAATCCCATTTATTTTAAGAAATATAACATTAGCAATAAAGGTTGCACATGAAGGATGTTGAAATCACAGATTTCATAGCTGCTTTACAATAAGGGCTGACTCTACTCATTCACATATCTCTGTAAGCTCTGCTGAAACAGCAGGATTTTGAAACTGGCTGTGAAATTAGATTTTTCCACCATGAGCAATGAGAGCTGTCGTAATTCTGATCTCTAAAGGAAAAAAAAAAAAACTGTGTTATCATGGTATATTTCTCTCTCCTATGAATATTTTCTCTGATCATAATAAGCAAAAGGTGGTATACAGATTGAAGTTGACTTTTAGGTATTTAGGGATTTTTAGTAAGGTTCGAGTTCTAAAATTTCTCTCCTCTGACAATATTTTATTAAATATATGCCTCATAAAAAATAGCAAATGATTTTTAGATAAAAACTAGCAAATAGCCTCTGTTATCAAAACAGTTTACATTTTCCCCAAAGAATTTTTAATCTGTTATTGGTAGAATTGACTATTATGGGGCTTTCTAGACTATTTGCATTTTTTGATTAGCCAAAATAATATACAAGCACTCTCCTTACTGTGTGTCTTTTCTTATGTTAGTGTTTAGTATTGGTACAAACTCATCACTTACATATGTAAATTAGAGTCCATCTCTTGAAGTTAGGCAAAAATTTAGTTCTCAATTTGACTTTTGCATCTCCTAGTTTGTTACTGGGTGGATTACAGAAACTCCCAAAGCCATAGCATTCTCATCTTTAAACCAGAGATAATTATAGTTCCTTAGTGTTAGGATTGTTATGAAGATTAAATAAAATAATTTAGCATACTCTTTAGATGAGCACTGGGTATTTGCTCTATAGTTATTAATCATTTCTACATTTCTTTTTATCCCATTTGATGGGCCAAAACAGAGAACCCTATGCTACAGCTGTTCAAAGGACTAGAGCAGATATTCTTAGGCACATCTGGCCCTGGTTCACACTAAATACACAATCTTGGAGGGTCTGAAGGGTGACGACAACCTCAGAACAGAACTAGTATCTTAGAAATAATCCCAAGAGCCGAATGGTTTAAGAACTCCTAGGGCAGATTTTAAAATTATATTTATTTTGAAACAATTGACAGACTTTCTCAACTTCTCACTAAAATAATTATAAAGACATACATAAAAGAGAGTAAAATCAGAGAAAACTACAGGAATACTAATAGAAATTCCAGAATCTAGACAAAATGTTCTCTATCTATGAGACTGACAGAGTGGCTTTAAAAGAACAAACATTGTACAGATACTACCAGGACAGAGTGGGACAGTATACAGAGAAGTTCAATAAAGTCCCTTAATTCCCTACCCCACTAGCCTCCCTCTCTGTTTAGAAAATGCAAGCTCAGAATCAATCCACAGTGTAAGCTGTGGGCACTCTTACTATGAGGTTCCTTGATTTGGTGGAGGAGCACACTGCTGCCCATCATTTCCCATCCCATTAGTACCTTTCCTTCTAGATCTACTTTGACACTAAGACTACCAGAAAGCAATTAAGGGAAACGATTTAGTATGCAGATTTAATGTACACAATATATTCATGAAAAAAATCAGTCAAAAGTGGTCCACACTTTGTAAGAGTCCAGACTCTAGGGACATATTTTAAATTTAAAGTATAAAGAAGTTTTCCTGCCTCCAGACTGGGGGAGGTGTGTGTGGGGAGGGGAGAGAAAGAGAGAAAGAGTGAGAGGGGTTAACACTAAGGAGAGAAAAATAAGGCTTCTCCTAGACATCATTGTAGTACTAAATGCTGGAAGAAATAGAGGAAGGAGCATTTAGTTTTGAAGATAATAACTCAATAAATTGGCAATGAGTCCAGTTGTTTTACGTTTGAAAACAATGGAAATATTTTCTACTTGAAATTGGAAAAAATTAACTTTGTTATAATAAAGCTTTGAGGGGACCATGGTCACTATATTTTGTGAATCTATAAAAATATCAAATCATAGTTTTCATATAAATTTAGTTTACTTTGTTTTGTCATAACTAATATGTTTCTTGTAGGTTTTCTTGGGACAGTCTAAAATATGGTGACTTGTCCTGATTTTGCAGTGATATTTGCAGTATTAATTATTGATTACAAATTCTGAAGAGAGCAAGAGTTCATAGGTCACATAAGCATGAATCTACCTTTAACCACTCTGCCCGGGTATTTATTCCTTGTGCTGACCTCTAATATCATTTATTGTCTGTACCAATAGGGCAATGGGATTAATGGTTAGAGATGTTAGCTCTGAAGTCACATTACCTAGGTTCAGATTCAATATTCACATTTACCAATTGTAGGACATTAAAAAGTTGTATATTTTGTTTCTGGAATGAGAGAAAAATAGTACTGACACCACTGAAATAATATGGTAAATTGCTAGGGATAATGTCCAGCACATAGTGAGGATTCAGTTAATTATATATTGTGTGTGTGTATAAATGTAATATGTTTGTATGTAATTACCTATTAACATAATGCTCAGAAGAGAGTAAATGTTCAGTGGGTGATAGTGTTTATCTTTACTGTTATCATTACTGCTTTATTTGATACCAGAGAAGGCTGTGTTTCTTTGTATTTTTAAGTGTATATGATATAAAGGTCCAGTGACATAATGAAAGACTTGAAAACAAGGCTCTTTTTTTATCCTCAGCACCTAACATAGTAGGAGTCATTAAACCATGTGATGTGCTAGATTCGCCTTGTGCCAGCATCATAGCTGATTGGACACATCTCTTCCCATTCTCAACTTCTTGTTCAATGACATCATCCTGTTAGCTTGAAAATAGCCACAGCGGGACTATTTACATCACAGAAATTGACAAATACCACAAATCGGGGCTTCCTCCTATGTCGGAGAGCAGGTTGTGAATCATTTACTAGCACATCCCTTACTAAACGTTTATCAGTACTGATGTAAAACCAAAGCTCTATAACTATGATAGTGACTCTTAGCCCAGTTTGCATATTAGAATCATCTGTAAATTTTTTTTTATCTTGTTTTGTTTTTTAGAGAGTGCTTGGGCCCCACCCCAGCCAATTTTGTACCAATGTCAGTCATGGTTGATATTGACATCATTCAGGAAAAATTCCAACTGTATCCCACAGGAGATGCTATAATCATGCATTAGACACTATGTTAAATCAATCTAGGGCACTTGAGATTAAGCACATCAAAAATTATTTTCACGTTGGTATATATCTATATCTATATTTTTATCTCCTCACATATAATGAACTATATGAGATTATTGATTTCTGCTTATATACTTATTAAACTTCCATAAATTAATACTGTGTTGAGATCACCAACTCTTAATGTGAGGTTAATAGTGTGTTCTTAATCATTTGGGGTTGCAAACTGAAATGCCTACAACAGTGTTTCCCCAGCTACTTTGTTTACACAGAATCACGTAGGATGATTGTTAAAATTCAGAATCTACCATTATTCTAGATCTTTTGAACCAGAATCTCCAGAGGGTGAGCTGGGGATCTATATTTTTAGTCAAGAGTCTCGATGGTTTTTCTAATTTGGCAGTTTTGGGAAACCCTAGCCGATAGGAGCGAAGTAGATGATGTAAGTGGATGGAGCATGGTGAGTCAGGCAGGTGAGGAACTGAGAAAATGCCTTGGCTGTAGGGACTAGGGCCAGCTACCTTCAAGTTTTCAAGATAAGCTAGAAATATGGATTATTACATAAAATATTCTTATTTTTAAATATGACAAATTGCTCATTGTCTTTGTATTATTACCATCCAGGTCAAACTAAACCTTATAACGTATCTGCATTTAAAATAAATGTTTACAATCTCTCAAAATACTGTGAAAGGTAGCAGTGAATGAAAGAAGTCAGCTGTGGTCCCATCTACTCTCTATCTTTATTCACTTCGTGCCATTCCCCTGCACAGTGCCCTCTTCTCTGTTTCTTATTTAGTAAAGCAATACCAGGAAGGGAAAGAGAAAAGTGACACTTGTATATGTCTCCTATCCTTGGCACATAGTAGGCGCTTAAGTAATATTTGCTGAATACTTCTGAAAGTTTTAAAGAAACATTTAGGCATTTTCTAGTAAAAGTAATTTTATTATATGAATATTAAAAAGTGATTATATTATCTGACTGTAAAAAGTGACTTGGGTATAAATTGAATTATCTGGGTGTAAAAGGGAGAGGTAATGGGGGACAGTTAAGATAATGACTTCTTGGTGATAGATGAGTTTTAACATATATATAGTGCTTCTTTGGTTTTTTTCCTTACTTTCCTCCCCGAAAATGCATTATAATCACCAGATGCAGAAATTACCTGTACCTGCATAAGCAGAAGGTAGTTCATAAGCTTCTAGAGTCAGAGATCCTGTCAATCTTTGTTTTTTTCATACCCCTAGTGTCTAACAGAACAAGATTACCTTCATAAATACTAAGTGGGATAAGGAATGAGTGAACAAATGAATTAAGGAGGTAAAGCACTTGTCGTATATATTCATGTCAATTATGCTGTAATTATGTCAATTTGACTAAGCACATATAGAACGCTTTCTCTGATTGGTACCAATGTGCTCTATAGAGTTATTATAGACTGGCCATATGCTAGACTTATTACAGAACATATGCAAATTTATATAATCATTTTTAAAAAAACACATGTACACGTTTTTATTGAAATGGAATTCATCCTTCATATCTTGTTTAGCTTCTCCAAGGGTCAAGCATTTGGCTCATAGGAAGCAACTGCTCTGTAGGGGGAAATAAATAATACCGACTCTGTATAATCATTGGAAAGAGAGAGAGAAAAAGTAACAAATATTGTTCTAGTGAATTTTGGGGAGTTTAAGGAGTAGATATTATATGAGAAACGAGTAGAGGCAGCCCTGTTTAAATAGGTTCAATGACACTTTCTGGGTGCAAACACCAGTCCTGCTTCTTGGTAAGAGACTGAAAGTGAAATGTTAAAATGGCTCTATATTTGCAGTACTTTTACTCAGCAACCTGATTTTACTAATAACATATCCACCTTAAATTAAAATATATGATATATCTTTTAATATTTTGGTCTAGTTCCCAGATCGATTCATAACATTATTATAATAGACTATTATTTTTAAGGTATAGAGTTGTTTCCATTTTCCCTTTTTAGATATATAAACTCCTATTATCAGAGTTTTTCATGGTTCTGAAGCATTTCTAGAGCCATGATATATGATAAATGACTTGTTTCATCCCGCAAGATGTGGGGCAGAAAATATTAGCCTTGCCATACTGGAGACTGGTTTAATATTTTAGCTATTTCTACATGATCTCCTTTCGGTGATATTATGTATATAAAATTACTTTTTAAGTGTTCTGATATTTTCATTGGTTCCTACTGTAGCACTATAATAATGACAACACTGTCTAAGTCATAGATATTAAATGTCTTGAGAGATTTTATTCTCAAGAATGTAACAGAAGGCCATGCATTTGAACTGCAAAACTGCAGAACACAATATAAAGTGAACATATTAGATTTGCTAAGGGAAGCATTAAAAGGCAATGGATATAAATTGAGAAACATGACCATTTCATTCTACTGAAACCAACAAACAAATAGATATGTTTTTCAAATAAAACTATGAATAATATTGTAACAGAGCTTTCCACGGAACCCTCAAACATGCACACATATCAAAATGAGCTTAAGCTGCAGCATTAATATGGGAAAGAAAGGAAAGCAGAGGCAGAAGAAACAGTCTCTGAAACAAAGGCACTTTAGTATTGCAGGAATATGTTCAGATATATCTAACTCCTTGCTCACTGTTCTCTCATTCTTTACATTCTAAATCCATATGATTTGTAAGAATAATTGAACACCTTGGGAATTTCCCAAGTTTAGTAGAATGCCATCTTAGTGCCTCCAAAAATACTCACTGAATGTCATATTTGCTTAAACTGAAATTGTAGAATTTTCTAAATTTCAACAAATAGCAAAACAGCAAAGCTGCTTTTTTTAAAATTTGGAAATATGGGGCTTCCCTGGTGGTGCGGTGGTTAAAAATCCGGCTGCCAATGCCAGGGACATGGGTTCGAGCCCTGGTCCAGTAAGATCCCGCGGAGCAACTAAGCCCGTGCGTCACAGCTACTGAGCCCGTGTGCCACAACTACTGAAGCCCATGTGCCTAGAGCCTGTGCTCCACAACAGTAGAAACCACGGCAGTGATAAGCCCACACAGCACATCGAAGAGTAGCCCCGCTCACCGCAACTAGAGAAAGCCCGCACGCAGCAACGAAGACCCAGTGCAGCCAAAATTAAATAAATTGATTAATTAAGAAAATAAAATTTGGAAATACGATTTTGCTTTGTTTTTGTAAATATGTAGTAGCTAAAATTTGAAAACATATTCTCATAAATTTCTTTCATCTTTGTACTTCATGGTTTGGCTTTTCTTCTCACTCTATTACTCAGTGTAGTAGCAGTTAAGTTGATGGGATTGAATACTATCTGGGTTTCAAATCCTGCCACTTACCAGTTGTGTGACCTTGGCTTAGTCACTTAACTTTTTTGAGGCTTCGTTTTTTTTCAGATATAAAAGGAGCTTATAATGTATTCCTGACAGGAATGGTATAACAAATTAAAAAAGTTTTTCCCAATGAATTAAAAACTTAAACATAGGACCTGAAACCATAAAACTCCTAGAAGAAAACATTGGGAAACGCTCCTTGACATTGGCCTTGGCAATGGTTTATTGGATATGATACCACAAGCACAAGCAACAAAAGAAAAATTAATAAATGAGAGCATATCAAACTAAAAAGCTTCTGTACAGCCAAAGAAACAATCATCAAAAGGAAAAGGCAACTTAAGGGATGGAATAAGATATTTTCAAATCATGTACCTGATGAGTTAATATTCAAATATATATAAAGAACTCATACAAGTCAATAGAAAAAATCCGTTTAAAAGTGGACAGAGGAACTGAACAGACATTTTTTTCTAAAAAAGACAAACAAATGGACAATAGCACATGAAAAGCTACAGCCATTATGGAATACAGTATGGAGTTTCCTCAAAAAATTAAAAATAGATTTAGCATATGATCCAACCATCCCACTTCTGAGTATATATCTAAAGGAAATTATATCACTAACTTGCAAAGATATAGACACTCCCATGTTCATTGCAGTATTATTCACAATAATCAAGATATAGGCGTAACCTGAGTGTCCACCAACAGATAAATGGATAAAGAAGATGTAGATGTGGTGTACAAATGGATTATTCAGGCATGAGAAAGAAGGAAGTCAGGGTGAACCTTGAGAGCATTATGGTAAGTGAAATAAGTTAGACAGAGAAGGACAAATACTGTATGATCTCACTCATGTGGAATCTAAAAAGCCAAAAACTACTGTATGTGGTAGTTTTTTAAATTAAATCAGATATTTCATTATGGCATAATTTTTTCTTTTATATTAACATGATCCCAGATCATAAAGAAAACACATTCACCAGTATTACCTCGCTTCTTTTACAAGAAGGACTTTGTGCCATGCATTTGAATGTAGATAGGCTATCTCGTTTAAAATTAGGTTATGATTATGGCATTTTATTCCAAAAAATAGTATTCTCTTTTATACACCAAAATATATTGTTGTATATACAGATCTTCTCTACCTTTTAGTTACTGTAATCTTCTGAGTGAGACAAAACATATTTTAAGGATGTATTATGTAATACTTTTCCAAAGAGCTGGTTATTTTATCCTGTCACGTAGATGAAAGTACTGGCTTTGCTATTAATGAGTTTGAGTAGAAGGAGTTCTTAAGAGACATTTAGTCCATTCCTGACACCTATGTAGTACAAGAAGACACTTCCTAAAATAAGACACTAATCTCCTGCTACAAGAAAGAGAAATGGTGGTAAAGTCATGTAACCACCTTTGTTCTCATTTCCTGTCATTATAAAAACATTTTTTCTATTGTCAGTAGTCTATATTCTTTTGTATAATTTAAAAAAACATTGGACATGGATGGGTGAAGAGGGGTAACTGACTAGGTGTCTAATCAAAAGCCTGGATTTCCCCATCAAGAATGTTCTGTACTACCTCTGGGATTCTGAAGCACTGAAAACAACTGCACAGACAATAAAAATGAATTATGAATATTTTGGCATTTAAGAGAAAAGTATATGTCTAATCAGTCCATTGGCTGTAATGTTGCTATGTCAATTTGAAATCTTTGAGTTCATTAGAGCTATTAGAAATCCAAAAGAATGAACACATAAAAGTAAGCAGTCTCCTTATAGCTAACTATATATCTAATATCCTTGCGATTTTACTTACCTCATACCTTGGACCCTTATTATGGTAAGAGAAGAAAAGTCCTCAGAGCAGAAAAGGAGAAGGAGAAGACTGAGTTCAGATTTTTTAGGAAATTTTTTTAGTATGGAGGTTCCTTAAAAAACTAAAAATAGAGTTACTGTATGATTCAAGAATCTCTCTCCTGGGCATATATCTGGAGAAAACCATAATTCAAAAAGGTGCATGAACCCCAGTGTTCATTGCAACACTATTTACAGTAAGCAAGACATGAAAACAGCCTAAATGTCCATCAACAGATGAACGGATAAAGAAGGTGAGATATATATATATATATATATATATATATATATATATAATGGAATATTATTCAGCCATAAAAAAGAATGAAATAATACCATTTTCAGCAACATGGATGGACCTAGAGAATATCATACTAAGTGAAGTAAGCCAGACAAAGAAAGACAAATATGTGATATCACTTATATGTGGAATCTAAAAAATAAAAGATACAAATGAACTTATATACAAAACAGAAATAGACCCACAGATATAGAAAACAAATGGTTACCAAAGGGGAAAAGGGGTAGGGGAGAGATAAATTAAGAGGTTGGGATTAACATATACATACTACTATATATAAAATAGATAACCAACAAGGATGTACTGTGCTACTGAGTATAGCACAGGGAACTGTACTCGATATTTTGTAATAACCTATAAGGAAAAGATATATACTCTGAAAAAGCATATATATATGTATACATATAAAAGAATATATATGTGTGTATTTATATATATATGTATCTGAATCAGTGTTCTGTACACCTAAAACTAACACAACATTTTAAATCAACTATACTTCAATAAAATAAAAAAAGAGTGAACTTCTAATTTCCTCACTCCACCTGACTGACTCCATCTGAAGACTCCCAGTTGATGATAACTTCTTGGTGCTCAAAAATCTTGAAATCATCCTTATTTCCGTTCTGCTTCCCCATATCACAATTTCACTTCATCACGAAATCCTCTCAGCTTTCTCTTCAAGACTTTTTAGAAAATATGACCACTTCTTACCACCTTAGCTATTACTACTATGTATCTGGTTTCATTTAAAAACTTCTATAATTATAATCAACAAAATATGTTCTTTGACCAAATATGAGCCAAAATAAATTTAAAAATCAGGCAATATTATCTGTAGTACTTGCAATGTGAAGATCAGTTTTGACAAAATCATTGATAATTTTTAGATCATAACTCATGAATTAATATTATTAATTATTGTGACAAACCAATATAATATGTATGTATAAGCTTGTCTAACTTTTTTCAAAAATTTACTAATATAAATTACTAATTTATTATTTTTTTCTGTTTGGTACTGTAATATTTATTACTTTATTAAAATATTCAATGGCATCATTATGCATAATGTCCCCAAAGTTTGGTAGAGTTTTAACCTTTAATTCCTTTTAAACACCTTAAACTTGCTCATACTGTATCAGTTGGAAGGATAATTATTCACTGTCTGGTTTTCTTCTGGCTGTTATTTCCAATATGTAGATCTACTTCATGTTCTTTGAAATTACAGGCAAGCTCCTAATTTAGCACCTCTGCACTCCAGTCCCTCTGCTCTTTATCATCTTCCTAATATCAGCACTGCTTATCCTCTCATCTTTTTGGGTTTTTGCTCAAACATCATCTCATTGAGACCTAAGCTTATCACTTTATCTGATGCTCCTAGCTCTTCCAGCCCCCACCAAAGAACTTTAGGTTTGCCATACCATACCATGCTTTATTTGTCCTTTTTTTTTCAGTTTGACTTACCAATTTCTAAAATAGAATTCTATTTCTTTATTTTTATTTTTTATGTTTTTACCTTTTTACCTCCTTCTTAGAATATAAGCTACATAGCTGGGATCCTTTGAAGTTTGTGTTGGTTTTCATTAAGGTGTCACCTTCCTAGAACCTTGAATTGCACGTATCAGTACCTCAATATTATTTTTAAAAATATTTGTTGAAAGAAGAAATAAGCATGCATCAGGTCTTATGCTTGTAACCACAAGCAGTGCCTATCCTTGTGGAGTTTAAACTCCACAGAAAAAGACAGAGATTAAACGGATATTTAAAATAAATATATAAATTTTGAGACATACTAATTGGAATGATTCAGAGTTCTATGAAAGGGTTAAAACTGAGCTCTTGACCTATCTCTGGTGAGAGAAGAAGCTGTAGGGGTTGGATGCCTTAGTGCTGAAAATATGATCTGAAAAGTAAGAATGGACTTATGTGTGGTTGTGGATAGGGGCCAGGGGAGAGAGTATTCCCAGCAGAGAGAACAGCAGAGTTGGTGTGGAAGAAAAGATTAGCAAGGAAGATTAGTTTAAGGCACTGAATAAAATGTGGAGTGTCTGAGAGGGCAAGACATATAAAATGAGGCTGGAGAGTTAGTAGCTACACCGTAAAGAACTAAGTAGGGCAGAATAAGTATTTTTTTGTTTGCTTGTTTCTTTTGCCTAATAGCAATGGTAACTATTGAAGGGTTCTATACTATGGAAGTTGAGGGTAACAGAATCAATTTGCATTTTGAAAAGAACAATATGTCTCACATGTGAAAAAGAATGAATGATGAGCAAGAATGGTCTTTACAGATTTTTACTGTAAAAAAGTAGTTCAGAGGAAGGATGATGATAACTTAGACTATATCCCCTCTCCCCAAAATATATGGTGATCACTTATGATTGTCTTCACTGACTTTTTTTTTTTCCAATCATTCATATAGGTTCACAATTTGGTTCTCCTCTTTTTTTTCTTTTTCTGTTTTTTCAATTTATATTTTTACTTTGCACATTTACTCCAATAACTTAAAATATTACTAATATGGTAATGCCTTCCAAATTAAAATCTGCATTAAGGACTAGCTCCATAATTTGTGGGACCAGTACTGAATGGGAAAAGCAGAGCTCCTTGTTGAGATACTGTTAGGAATGTCTAGACAGTAGTGGCAGAGCATAGTGGGGGTCCCTTTTTTCCAGTGATGCCCTGTGCAACTACATAGAATGTTTGTCTGTAAAGCTGGTCCTTTTTACAGACTCCATTTCTCCCCTAGCTCAAGATAAAATTTAATTGGAAACTATGTACTTGACATCTATAGCTAGATGTCTCCCAGGCACATGACAATAAATGTGTCTAAAAATAGACCTTAAATTTCCCCTTTAATATAGAGTTCTCTTGTGTGTTTTGTTGTTGTGTGGTTGGTTGGTTTCTGCCTCTTTTAGTTGACGGTATCATCATTTTCTCTCTCAGGGAGCTAAGATCCTGAAAAGCATCTTCAATTTTACCCTCATGCCCTTAATCCAATTAATCAAGAAGTCCCACCAACTAAAATTTCACATATCTCTGCAACCTTCTCAATATATATACAGACCTTTATCTCTTATCACAGTTACCCCCTTACTCTTTTTATTTTCTGACTTTAGTCTCAATTATCTCTTGTCCTCCTTCAAAAGGCTATCAATATTTCCCCTTTAAGTCATTTGACATTATATTATTCTTGCCTAACTTAAAGATCTTTGATGGCTCTCTAACACTTCTATAGAAAGAACAAATTTTTTAGCAGAATATTCAATTACCTTCATAACCTGGCACTACCTCACATTTTGTTCAAATTAATATCTCTGCATTTCCCTCTTTATCCACACTTCCCTCAACAATACCATCCTTCACCAAAGATGCTATTGATATTCCCATCACCATACCTTTGGCTTTAGTCTTTCTGCCTATAATATCCTTACCTATGATTCTATAGCTACTTAAATGTCAAGCGCCATCTCAACTGTTTATGTGTCTGTGATACATTAATCCCTTCTGCTGTCTTGTCAGAAAGAGTAATTTCCTTTTCTTTATTCTAGTTTTGTTGGAAGACAATTATCCATTGGTTCCTCACATTACTGCATATCTTGCAAGCAGAACCACTGACTGACTGTCTTTGTTTTGGATTGTTTTTTAATGATGCTTGTATAACAACAGCCCTGTTAGACCAAGATAGTTTTTAACTATCTTGAAACAAAGGGTAGGCATGCTTAGTGCACATTATGAAAGATTTGTGTTCCCTAAGCTCCGGTTTCCTCTCCTGTAATACAATCTACCACATGTACAACTGTCACATGGCTCGACTGGTGTCACTCTGGGACAATAATGGCTTGGGGAATTAGTGCAAGAAAAGGTGGGTATTCTTCCTATAGTTATTACTATGAATGATAAACTGTCCTTTATCTCTGACCCAGGATTTTTGTGTCTTCTGCCAGCACCATAAAAATTGTAGCAGGCTGTCATATTATTTCAGAATTGGGCTAAAATCTCAAATATTCACTTTTCTAAACAGCTGTTAGTTAACGCATTTATCCATTACCAGTTGTATGTGTTACTGCTCTCTCATATTTTCCCTGTAGAGAACCTATTAAATTCAATTTTGTTCAAATTCTTAGTATTTACTATGTTTGGGGGACTACTGAGCAGGCCCCAAAACTCAATACATTTGTTGCATAAATGGGTAAATAATTTAATAGCAATATAATTCTCAAAGCAAACTCATTCAGTTCTCAAAGACATATGGCTATAAGTGTTTTCAGTGAACTGTTTTGTGGAAAGAAACATATGAGTAATAACCTTTAGCCGTAATGAATTTGTTTAGATTTATTTAATAAAATTAGACATTTCTTGTCTACATAGTTTGCTCATAGTGTTCCTTCTACTTCATTTGCCTTCCCTACTTTTAAAATTTCCATCCATCTTTCATGGTCTATCCTTAGTAAATTATTCCCACATTATTCAATTACGCGCAATCTCTCCCCTCCCTTTCTTTAATTTACTCTTTGTCTATAGCTCAATTACATTGCTTATTAGAATTGACCTTGTTTTATATACTTTTCTTATCTCTCTCAGTAGACTGAGTTCTGACAACACAACAGTTATGTCCAATTGATCTTTGGATCGCCCATGGTGCCAAGCACAGTGTATAATAGGAAATCAATAAATATCAATTTAATTAAATGAAGTAAAGTATTACATTCTGTACCACTAACTGGTTCTCATTTCTTTTGCCACTTTATTCCTGATCTCTTCCCATTTACTTGTTTTCAATTCCATTGTTCCTGAGGTGAGTTAAAGCCAACTGAATTCTTTCCAGAAAATAATTTCTTACAGGCATCTAGACAGCTGGGGTGCCACATTTCTATTTGAGAACAACAAAAAAAGGAAATATAACAATTTCATTTTAATATCTGTGAGAACAATGACATCCAACAGCTTTTCAACCAGTTTGAATATGCATATGGTAAAAAGAATGAAAGCCAAATCTTCTCAGCTTCCACGGATGGAAACACTATCTGTGGAAAACTACTAGGAGTAGACAGTCCAATCTCTTTAGGAAAGTGGGAAAGAAAAATGAAAATAGAAACCTTTATCAATTGAAATTGCTTCAGACACCCATGCAGTGTATGAACATTTATTATAAAATGTGATTATTTGAGCGACAAGAATAATTGGTAACTCTTTTTTAGTGCCACCAAAGGTATGCCAGATAAGTCCTTACTAAAAATGAAATATTTTGACATAAAAATTCCATTTATGTGTCCTTTTTTGTTCAATAAATATGTTGATTAACCTGAATTTTCCCATTTTCTTATAACTGAAAGGCTGGCATTTCAATATTTTGACGGAATAGAGTGGCAGCTGTCAAATCAAGTGTAATTTTAGATTACATTTTTAGAAAGCAGCTACTGAAGACTTGTTTAGCATAAAGTATACATGATTTACAAATTAGTTTAGTAACCATCATTTCTTTCATTCCTATTTATAAAATCAACCAAACATTCCTAAACAACTTTAAGAAAACTTGCTGCTAATTTGGCATCCATTAGGTAAGGAAGACTAGGGAAACACAAAGCAAAACAAAATGAAACTGGGGATGATTGTTTCCAAAGAAATGTATCCATACCTAATCCTCTGGGCCTGCAATCAAGGAAAGCTCTCTTAATTCACATTCTCAGTAAATCTCCTGATGTTTTAACTGAACATCATTTTGGGTAATTCTGTTATATTATGCACTTTCAGATGTGCTGAGTTCCACTCTCTTATATGAGGAAAGTTATAATATGAGACAGCTTTCTCTGCATTTGTGAACTCTCAAATGAGGAAAAGCAACACCAAAATGTTGCATAATTTTGAATAAACTATAAAGTGCCATGAAATTGCCTTTAAAATCTGAGATGAATATAAACTAACTAAAATACCATTAGTTGTAAAGTGATTATTATGAACAGATTTGTCTCATTCTTGAAAATCTTAAATATGCTAAGGAATTTGCAGGTCATTTGTACAGATGATACTTTGCATTATTTTCCATCCTTTCAATTAATGAACTCTATTTTTTACAGAAGTTTAAGGTTTATAGAAAAGTAGGTGGAAATAACAGAGACTTCCCATATACCTCCCCACCCCCACCTCAACCAATTTCCGCTACTATTAACATCTTGATTCACTATGAGTACGTTTGTTATATTTGTTACCATATATGACATGCTCTGATTTTTAACTGGAAGAATTTGGAAAGGTACTAGCATTATATCCAACAGTGAGCATGATACTCAAATAATGTTATTGAAAGATACTGCAACCAAGAAGGGTCTTTATTAATATTATGTGGAAACCAATTTCCATGTTTTTCTGTTTCTTTCATTTGTTTGTTTTGTTTTTAATCATAAAGGAAGACCTATTACTGTTTTGAATTCCATTATAGTTTCTCTTTTAGACTTCAGCTGATACCATGAACTTAGGTCTCCCTTTTCCATGCCTTCATACCTCACTGATGTAGAATGCTGGTAGCAAAACACAGAAAAAGAAAAATTAGAAAACAACAATTTTGAACAAAAAGATACAAGGTTGGATATTGACGAAACAAAACTGTCGTGGGCAATAAGTAGCAGAAAATCTATGTAAAAATAAGGCCTAAAAATACCACCACCATTTTCTGTTATGTATAATTTGAACAAACGCATATTGAAAAAAGTTTCTACAATTAGTTATAAAAACCTTCATTGGAGAAACATGGCCTGTTGCATCATACAGGTGAGGAAATGAATATGCAAGACAAATCCTGATTCACTCCTAGCTGAAGGCTATACTGTTTCTAAAATGGAAGAACTGAGGAAACTTATATAATGAGCTTATGACTTATAGATTTATATGTAAAATTGTGCATACCAACAATATAGTAAGCACGTATAGCTATTATTCTATAGCGTTTATTTGGCCATTCTCAATGAATCCTTCAAATTATCTTCATAAATTTCTAAAATAAATAATTACTATAGGTAGGTATAGCCAGAAGTGGATATCTAAGCCAGGTAGAATCCTGTTGAAACTTACAGATCATATTCTGTTTCCCTGGGTGGCAGACTATGTGAAATTCTGCTTTCAAAATCTTATGCTTATTTGGATATAGTACAAATTACATGTGTACCATGAGCTCACATTTCCCTTCTTTGAATTTTCTAGTCTGATAATTGAAGAGCACTATAATGGCCTAAACAACAATAATTTCTCAACAAACAGTTAATTCTTATGACTCCCAATATCCTAATATTTGTGTAAGCTAAGATCTGATTTTATTTGTAAATGTTATTAATGCCCATTAGGAGTTTTGAATTCAGATTGTCTCATAGATTTTAATGACTTTTCTTTTCATTGAACTCAATTTATATTGACTTTACCCTTCTAAAAATCCCATCTTCAGAGTTTATACAATACGGTTGGTTGCAAATAATTAACTAAAGGCATTATTCAGAATGTAAATATGGTTAGTAATTGGGTGTTTTTATTGTAATGTGTATTCCAAGAACTACAATTACCCTATACTCATATAGTTTTTTTCCTTGTTTAATATCTTAACAATATCTATTAGGCCTAAAATTGAACTTAAAATTCCAGTTAATTTAGAACTGGGTGGCAGGAGATTTTGATGGCAAAATTTACTTTGTAGGTATTCGTTGCTCAATTTCCCTTACTTATGTTAAGGTACATGTTTAAGAGCAAATGAATTTCACTTATGTCATCTCCCCAGCTTGTCTTTATTTATGTCTATGGAAAACTGCTGGGAAAACCTTTTTCAATTCCGTGCAAGTTCAGATTCCCAAACTGTTTTACATAAAATGATTTTTTAAAACTTTAATGAACATTTTTCAGCAAGCTGTGAACTAGCCGTATCAGTGGGGAGGGCTAAAGGTTCAGGAATTCCTTCTCCAATCTACTAGCAGTGACTCATTTCTTATAAGGAAGAAAAGAACATTGTCAAGTCAGATCCCAATACAATAAATTAATCAGTGAATTTCTGACTCTGGTTATTAATACACTAGTAATATGTTAATTAGAAATGAAACAGGTAGAAACTAGATAACACGTTACCATTTGCATTAAGATTCTTCTGCTGCTGCTTGTTATATGTGTGATCATAAACCTCTATGTATGCCCCCGTCTATTAAAAAAAAAAAGAGAGAGAAAAGAAAACAACAATAATACTGGTGTGTGCCTCCTTTGCCTGAGTTACAGGAAGAAAAATACGATTCTCTTGAGAAACCTAAAGGAGCATAAGACGATCATTAACTTGTCAATCAATTGATTAGATTGTTTGCAAATTAGTGCAATTGGAGGAAATGAGATATTAGTGATGTTATACTGATTAACTGTCAGATAACTACCTATTAATCGGGCATAATTAATTAGAGCTGATGTTAATCATTCTATAGGCACCTATTTTTCAAAGTTCTAACCATTGAGAGAGCATAGTAGAGAATTACTAAATCTAGCAATCTAGCAATATGGAAACAGAGAAAGCACATTCTATTTATTTGCTGGCGGTGATTTCCTTCATGCTCTTCCCTTTGGATATAGTCTACTCTAGGCAACCAGGGTGGACATCTGTAGGTTTAGGGAACCATTCTTTTCGCTAATGAGCACTGATGCCTTCATGACAAACAGATGATGCCTGCAGATGGTTGGTCCCCTCCAACCTCCTTGGCTGCTCAATTCTCACAGATTTCTATACAAATATACTCCGTTTTAACATATTTCATCACAAATTTATCATACTTCCAGAAAAAGCTCACCTAAAACTGTTTTTTCCCATTTCTTCAAAAAGCCTTTGGCATTTAAATATTTATCTTGACAGAGTTGTAATTAAGATGGGAGCAGTGTGTGTGCTTGTGTGTATGTGTGTGTGTATTTGCTAAATATACTAACATAGTTAATGCATTTCAACCCCATTTTCCTTCAAAGATTACATTATATATTGCTCCCTTTTTGCTTCTTTCAGTGTAAATATGACCAAAAAATAAAAATGATAACATTTTGTACCTTTCACAAGAATCTTCTGGATTCTCAAGAATAGTTCACAAATATATGCAGAAGAATAATTAATCAGGGGTTCTAATAAATTGCAATTAAAAAGGGGAAAAACCCTTTTCATTTTTTTTTCATTGAAACCTGTTGTGGAATACCTATCCATTTTATACTGGCAAATGTTCATTTATTGAACTGTTTTAGAAACCAGGTTATTTTTGTTTCTTTCTTACATTAAAAAAGAGTAA
The DNA here is from genome assembly GCF_965194825.1 of Balaenoptera physalus. Classification (NCBI taxonomy): domain Eukaryota; kingdom Metazoa; phylum Chordata; class Mammalia; order Artiodactyla; family Balaenopteridae; genus Balaenoptera; species Balaenoptera physalus. Next base: position 78,128,353 of record NC_138886.1, on the reverse strand, counting down.
ATTATGGCCAGTTAGCTGACATTCTTTAAGAAAAAATAAGGCATTCACCTTTTTTAACTTTTAAGCTGCTTTGAGGTACAATATTTGCTTCCTGTCAAGCTGAATATGGCTAATACACGTGCTATATCACTGCTATTGAAACACAATACCTTGGATCTCCCTGAAACAGAAGGTTATGTTGGTGCCAATCATTCATTTCTCCTGTCTGACATAAGCTAAAATCAGATTTGCTAATAACAGATGCACAATCCCTTGGCAAGCTGTAATGGGACCAGAAAAGATGAAAGGCAAATGTAGCTCAGTGACATAAAGTGATGGTTAAATGTGTTACCCCTTGCAGTGTCTGGTACCCTGATTACTGATGTGAATCACATAATGATTCCTGCCATTAATAGAGATATAGCGGTTAGCCAATGTTCTACAGCAGTCAGCTATGTTGACCAAAAGAATCATTCATTTTTGAAGTTCTATATACACATTGAAAATTAACCTTAGACTTTTTAAGGAAAAAGCAAAGAAAAAACACTATGAATTCTCCTTTTTTCTTAGAAAATTTTATTTCTCAGTGAAAAAAATGTTCGCTGAGAACACTTTCATCTTGGTTAAGCTTCATTATACTTTCAGCATACAGGTTTGCTTACTACTGAAGAAGGCTAATGTTTGTCATTGACTATATAAACTTTAAATTTTCCTGTCATATTTCTTTTTGCTGCTAATAGATCAGGATGAGTCTAGCCTTCCAAATGTCTGTAGTCTCTGCAGTGCTTCCAACTCAGGAAGCAGAAGCCTCAATTCAAAAAGATAGATAGATAGATAGATGATAGATAGATAGATAGATAGGAGATGAACTAGTGTCATTCCCTCTTTCCTCCTTCTCTATTTCCATATTTCTCCCTATTTAGCCTTTTTGCAGTATTTTTCTTCAGTCATGGAAATTTCTTCAAGAGTTTATTTTCCTTTTCACTCAACTACAGTAGTGTCATTATAAATTGAGCTGAAAATTCTGCAGATCTAAGCAAATAATTCTACTTTAGAGTATGGTATTTATTGTCAAACCTAAGCAACTAAACTTGTCTTCATCTTGAACTTCTCCAACTTATGGTAAACTGTATTCATGAGGTAATAATCAGAAGATCTTGCTATATTCCAACTACAAATTATTTTTAAAAAAGAAAAGCAAACAAAAACATGATGGGCTCCAGTGGATGCTCCAACTTAATCTTATTAGAGTAAAATTTTAACTCATTTCAATTATGGCAGACCAGATATCAGAACAATTTGAGATTATCTATTTAAAGCTCAAGTAAAGTATTATGTGGGTATTTGGATATATATATTTCTGACATTTAGATTAGAAGTCTGAGCTGAAAATATAAATTGAGTAGTTTCCATCTTATATGAGATAGTTTAAAGCCAGGCAACTGGAGGATGTAATCAGAGAGTGAGTATAGACTGAAAGGGTATCTAAGACATAAGCTTCCGAATTCCTGATGAATCAACATTTATTATGGCCTTATCAGTAGATGAGTGATTGGCCAATTGCCTGATCACTTTGTATCAGATATTAAATACTAAAAAAAAATATGCTGTAGACTAGCTAATTTTCTCAGTAACCTTCTTTTGCCAGATGGTTCAGAAGAGAATACCAAGGTGATTACAGGTATGAGAATAAAACTCTTGTGGAATGGACAAATGGACTTAATTCATATGACTCCTTTTGTCAGTGCCACCAGCCATCTCTGACTTCGCATTTAGCATTTCATACAATTGATTACTACCTCTTCCTCAGTGTAATTTCTTTATTTGATGTCCAAGATACCAAAATCTTATGGTTATACTGCTACCAAACTAGCCCCTTTACTTTCCTTTTCTTACTTGTCTCTTTTCTCCAATCTCTTAACCTTGTAGAATTCAAAACTCAATCTTTGGATCGCTACATATACTCAGTCAACCCCTTTTGTCATCTTATGGTCTCTTGACTTTAAATACCTCAGTTAAGTTTAAAAATACGCAATTTGTATCTTACGCCTAGAGTTCTCCTTTCAATAAATAACAGACTTGTATATCTAAATGCTCACTCACAATTTTACTTGACCTTCGTACAGACATCTTAAACTTAACACCCATCCAAATCTCCCTCACACGCTTCATCCACTCTACAACCTTTCCCATCTCGGTTAATGTTAATTTTATTCTTTTACTTATTCAAAACAAATATATTTTAATCATGTTTGGTACTTCTTTTTCTCTCATATTCAACATTTTTCTGCAAGAAAACCCTGGGTTCTCCTCTCTCTGAATAAAGCCTGAATCTGGATACTTCTCATCACCTTCACTGCTACAAGCCAGGTAAAATTGCAAACATTTCCAGCGTGGTTTTAGCACTGCTTTCCTAACTAGACTCACAGATTCGAAACTCTCTCTGCCTTCCCACTCCCTCCAAGAAAACATAGTGTATCCTCAACCCAGCAGCTAGAGCAGTCCTTTCAAAATATAACTTACTTTTCTACACAAATGTTACTTCTTCTATGAGGGTAAGTGTTTATTAAAAAATTCAAATAGTGCCCCCCAAGAATTTTTTATTCTTATCCCATATAGTTTTTCTATAACACTTATGTTCTAACATATGATTTGCTTATATACCGTATATACTATTTAATTATATCTCTACTCAATAGAATTTAAGCTCCAGATATACTGGTGTTTTAATGATTTGTTCATCATTGTATAGTAAACACATACTTATTCAATCTTTGTTGAATTAATAAGGGGATTAATCACTCAGTCCATGTCTTGAAGGATGTTCAGTGTCTCTTGGGGAACCATTTATCTACTAACTGCTAGTCTAATGTTTTACCAAACGGATCTACACTGACCATCTTCATGAAAGCATGGTCTCTATGAATTAGACAATAAGGTTGGGTGTCAACATAAAAGTGATGGTCAAACTAGTTCTCAGGAAATTATAACAGGGGTTCAAGACATGCTTACTTTGATAACAATAGGTTTCAGAAAATGATAGGAAAAGTGTCTGGTTGAAATTAGATCAATATATAAACTTTCAAAGTTATTGTCAAGTGAACATTTTTCCAAATGGCTGAGTGGCTACCTTGAATGAACTAGGCATTACAGTAAGTGCACTGCATGCCTCCCAGTAGCAACATAATAAGGCAAACTAACAATTCTCAGGTAATTCTATGGGATAATGTAATCAATCAATATTTGTTCTTAAATTCTTTTTAATGTATACATAGTTTGACTTTGTCATTGAATAATTAGAAAAAATGAACTTGTGTAGTGGTATGAATTCATTCAATTTAAGAAACTTGCAGAATTTTATACATGCAAAATGGTTATTTAGTGCATTTTACAAAAGAAGTGTTAAATAAAGTTTTATGAAATATAAATTATTTGAAGTATTATATTATAGCATAGAGCTTTATCATTTAAAACCCAAATTAGATATATAATATTTTCATTAATCATAAGGTATTCATTATGAAAAGATTCTTAAGAAATGGCTAATATTAATGCTTTGTGTTTAAAGCATCATTTTCTGATAACAATAAATCAATATTCCCTGCAAAAATTGAAAAAAATATACATGGATGCATTTTTAGTCAACTTCACTTAGTATGGCTATTAAAATGAAATTTTATTTCAATACTTAAAACTTATATATTTCTTCTTTTTATAAATTTTGTTATTATATTTAGAGCCCACCCAGATGATCCAAGATAATCTTCCCATAGCAAGATCCTTAACTTAGTCATATCTGCAAACTCCCTTTTGCCATATATGGTAAAATTAACATGGATATGGATATGGATATGGATATGGATATCTTTGAGGACAATTTTGAGCATATCCCAAAAGGGAAAATTCAATAACCTCAACATAATATATTTGTAATTATGTTCTTGTCGAACCTTGGATAAATCAGAGATGATGATTATTTAACTTGATATAATATTTTTATTTGGTTTATATTTTCATTATCTTGCATCATTTGTGAAAATAACTCAACTGAAATTTATAAATTTATTGCTAACTTTGCCTCAATGGAACATAAAACCCTATTTTTTCATTTCAAAAAGTATGATTTATTATGTTGTATAAATTACTAAAAATAGCTGAGCATAAATCAATACACAATGGCTGATGGCTGATACTAATATAATTTACTATGAAATATAATTTGGTCAAACTCTCCAGAATTCTCAATAATAATTTTATTTTTTTACTTTCAAGTACAAAGATTGGATATTACATGCACACATATTTTTAGTCCATGTCTTCATCTTTTCGAAAGTCTGCTTTGCTCTGGGAGAAAAAAATATCCAATTATAAAACCATCTGGTATTTTGATTTTTTATTGTAAATTTAAGATTTTAATTCCTTACCTCCGTATGCAGTTAAATGAAAGAAAGCACAGGTTTTCAAGTGAGCTACAGCCTTTTTATTGTTCCTTTCGATTAAAAAAAAAGAAAAACGGAAGAAAAAAGAAAAAGCAACCATCTGCCTGTGCCAGCTGCTAGAATGCTGAGAAGATAATGGAATTCCTATATGTGATATCATTTTGTTTTTCTAGTGGAAGTTGTGACATCTTCAACAGTTCTCTTCAGGATACATCTGCTTCTCTAACTAAGAAAATTGAAGCCAGTAGATAGTAAAAGGGTTTTCAACCTTATATTAACACAACTCTTAGAAAGCCTCCCATGGAGATATAGATGTAGATATACATATAGATATACGTATACATATATAGTTTTATTTAAATTTCTTTACATTGTTTTATAAATTAGATTTTAAATGCTAAAGAAAAAATAGAAAATAAAACATTCATATTTTAATGCTGTCATTACTATAAATCATGCTCATTTAGTAAGCAAACATTTCTAAACACATTTATAGAACAATTTTCTTCTTGCCAGAATTTTAGGGGAATGATCTGAGAGCCCTGGGTAGTTGTATCCAAAACATGTTGAAGCTTTTTGGTTTTTTTTTTTTTTTACTTCTCTTTCATTTTTTATGGATAGAAATAATTATTATTCTGAAATTATTAGAAACCATAAAATGAAGTATTGTTTCAATACATGGCAAACTATGAAATAGTTTTGAACATTGACTGGTAAAGGGATGCCACTCATAAATTAAATTTTTGTATATTTTTTCTTCTGTAGCACAGAAGTTGCCCATTATTTCACATTATAATCATGAAAAGAAAATTACCTGGAGTCAAAACTTCCTTATTCTTTAAAAATTGCTTCTGAAGAGTTTTCCTCATTGTTCTGTGTATTTTTAATAGTTTCAAAAGATCTTACGTTCCTTTTGGATGGGAACTTTATTATAAGGAAGAAAGGGAAATAGAAGTTCTTGGTTCTAGTGGTTTTGGGCACTTTTAGAGATGGAGTATTCTTAGAAGTGTCTCTGAACATGAGAAGTGACAGCTAGTTCTGTGGAATCAAGAATATCAAGCTATAAAACCCTCTGAACTGAACTAAACACTGAGAAAGGGCTTTCACTTAAATAATGTTGCTAAATATCTCTCTTCCTCATTCCATGATTGTAATCTGAGTAAGAGACTCAGTCATCACCACTGAATACTAGAACCAAATTTAGGGAATCACTTCCTTTGTGTAAGTGACTTTCCATGTTTCCTTTTATTTCAGAAAGTTATAGAACATACAAGAAAAGCATAGCAATGCTTTGCCCCAGAGTGGTCAGGTATAATAAACAGAAAACCAGCATGGAGGAAATTTGTCTGAAATGAAGAAAGAGATACAAATCATAAAAACTGTCAAACATATTACAGGTAAATAGAAAGCAACAACACCAAAGAATAAAGGGAAATTATTACCTTTTCAGAAACATATGTTTTGAAGAAAAAGAAAAAGTTTTCTCTTTAGGATTCCAGATTCAAATTTTCAACTTAATCAAGAGCACTTTAGGCTTATGGAACTGGAGACATGATGGTAAATATCAAGATAATTGGTATGAAGATAAAAATACTGCTGAACTTAAAATTGTACTGGAGGCAATAAAAATATTCCAAATACTTAGTAAAGAGGAAACCTAATTTGGGAACTAGATATAGGAGTGAAAGGATAAAACAGTCCCCATCAAAGTGTGAAAAGAGAAATGATAGACATGTATAGTAAGAAGATAGAGATATACAGTCAGAACATATATAGAGACAGATTTAATTAACAGTTTCAAAAATAATATTCAAGCCTTCCTGGTAGCTCTTGATATTTCCTTCAAAAAATATAGAACAATCAGAATAAATTTGAATAACTTAAAGTCATAGAATGCCCAAACATAAAACTATTTGAAAGTGAATAAGGAAAATAACTCCAGATCCTACCACTCCTACCCAACCACAAGCCTCTGTGGTAAGCAAGATCACTCTGAGATTAACCGCAAGGAAGAGAGAATTGGGGATCTACTGATAGACCACAGAAAGAGGAACTAGGTCCATTGTGAGTTGAAAAGTACTAAAAATGTACACTACTAGATAAGAGCGTGGACTGCATGGAAGGAGCTTCAAAGTAAATATGATTTGATGTGGCGAGTAACCTCTGAAGCAGAAAAAGAGAAGAAAAAATGACAAAGGAGGCACCCTCTAGCAATTGGCTGGTTAAGGGGAAGAGATGTGGACACATAACCCATCTCCGTACCAGAAACAAACAAACAAATGAACAAACAAAAACAATTTCTGAAAGAATTTGGACTTTGCCAAACTGAAAGAAAAGGGTGCCATTGAACTAGATATCTTGTAAACCATCTTGAAATTACACTGGCAATTTTTTAAGTTCAATATATGTCTTAAGAGTTGCCATTAAAAATTTGGAATTTGAGTTTAAACACACCTTAATATATGAGGCTTCCCCATTTTAGGATGATTTAGGAGTTTTTTTTGGTAAAAATCTCAATAATTAAGAAAATTTCAACATGCCCAAAAGACAATAATGTAATGAAAATTCACCTGGTGTATTGAAGACCTGCAAGCAAACAGGCAAGAGAATGAAAGTGAGAGAGATAAGAAAGGAGTATAGAGTGTATATGGTGTAAGACAATGGCAGATGGAGAAAGAAGGGATAATTTTAATATAATTGAAGTCCCTGAAGAAGAAAAACAAAATAATGGTTGTCACTAGTGTTTAAAACTATATCCAAGAGCACTTTCCAGAAATAAAACCTAAACCTACATCTTGAAAGGGCCCATCAAATAGAGGAAAAAATTTAAGCCCAAATAATCAACTCTGATCCTAGTAAAAGTATTTCATTTTAATTATAATGAAAAAATTTTTTTTCTTGGAGTTCTTGATGATGTTTCCTGGGGATGGGGGAGAAAATAATTTTTTAGGGCAAAACAATTAGACATTTTGCTCTAAATGCAACAGACATTTCAAATTATCATAGAAAACGAAGCAACAATGAAGCAGCCTTTTCAAAAACACACAACAAAAGAAAGATTGTAAGCATGATCCAAAAATTGTATGTACATCTCAGATCTCCTTCAAGTATCACTCCTATAGAAAATGAGTTTTAAGTATACATCAACATGTATATCAATATTGTATAGCCATGAGCCCTTTTAAGGAAATTACTATGGGTTAAGTTTCATTCAGTTGAAGATGTCTAGGCAAACTCTAGTGAAGGACTGATGTAGGACATATAAATATATATCATGACAGATCTAAGGCTGAAAACAAAAGTGAGGATAAAAGTGGATGAATGGAGATATTTGTAGAGAGGTGGATGGAGTTAGAGTCTGTCATACAGAGTGAAGTAAGTCAGAAAGAGAAAAACAAATACAGTATGCTAACACATATGTATGGAATCTAAGGAAAAAAAAAAAAAAAAGGTCATGAAGAACCTAGTGGCAAGACGGGAATAAAGACACAGACCTACTAGAGAATGGACTTGAGGATGTGGGGAGGGGGAGGGGTAAGATGTGACAGGGTGAGACAGTGGCATGGACATATATACACTACCAAATGTAAAATAGATAGCTAGTGGGAAGCAGCCGCATAGCACAGGGAGATCAGCTCGGTGCTTTGTGACCACCTAGAGGGGTGGGATAGGGAGGGTGGGAGGGAGGGAGACGCAAGAGGGAAGAGATATGGGAACATATGTATATGTATAACTGATTCACTTTGTTATAAAGCAGAAACTAACACACCACTGTAAAGCAATTATACTCCAATAAAGATGTTTAAAAAAAAAAAAAGTGGATGAATGATGTATCAAAATTATATTATTAAAATGTAGTACTAATGCAAATAAACAATGGAAGGAGAAGGGAAAGTAAAAAGAAAATTAAGAAAAACACATTAATTATAGCATAGAAAATATATAGTAGTAAAAGAGTACAATCAAACACTGATAAACGAGATAGTAAAAAGTTAAATAAGAAAACAGGTGTCTAAGGGCATTCAGAGGTATAAATAACTACTAGAACAAAAATTTTAAAAAATCTTCCTGAGTACAATATATTTTAAAAAATAGTCTCATATAAATCTCATAGACACAGAAACATAAAAAATATAAAATAAAATACAAAAGTATAAAATAACAGTTAAGACCAACTATTTCAGTCACATTAATAAGTACAAATGGGCTTAACTCACCTATTAAAAGAAAGAAAAATGTCCAAATGTATCAAAATATCCAAAAATATCACAAACCAAAATCCAAATGTTTTTTGTGTTCAGGAGATACATCTAACCTAAAGTGACTCTGGAAAACTAAAAGCAAAGAAGTTGTCAAAGGTATACTAGATACATGATAATAAGAAGAAAATAGGTAAAAATTACAGTGAAAGATAAAAAAGAAGTACCATGGTGCATCTAGTAGAGTGGTTAAAATCCAAACAAACAAAATATCAATTGCTGGTTAGAATTCTGAATAAGAGGAACTCTCATTCATTGCTGGTAGAAATGCAAAATGGTACAGCCACTTGGAAGACAGTTAAGCAGCTTCTTATAAAACAAAACATAGTCATATATTATCATCCAGCCAACATGCATCTACATATTTACCCAAATTATTGGAAAACTTATATCCTCACAAAAACTGGCCCATGAATGTTAATAACAGCTTTATTTATAATTGCCAATAACTGGAAGTGACTTCAATATATCAATGAATAAACAAACTGTTGTACATCACTCAATAGAATACTACTCAGAGATAAAAAGAATGAGTTATCAAAATACACAGCTACGTGGATGAACCTTAAATGCATATACAAATTGAAAAGCCAATTGTAGAACGACTTCTTTTCTTCTGTATGATTCCATTTATATGACTTTTTGGAAAAGAGTTGGAAAACTGGATTAGAGTTCAAAAGCTGAGAGATGGTAAAATCAATCAATCAGTCAGTCAGTCAGTAGTTGCCAGGGGTTTGGGGAGAAGAAGTAAAAGGTTGAATAGGTGTAGCAAGGGGATATTTTTAGGGAAGGAAACATATTCTATATGATACTGTAGTGGTGGATACAGGGTCCTATGCATTTGTCAAAATCCATAGAACTTTACAGCACAAGAGTGAACTTTATTGTTTATAAATTCTTAAAAATATATTTAGGAGGTCAGGGGGATCCCACAATGGAATGCAGACTGTAATGAGGAAATCTAATTGGATTACAAACGTATAAAAGAGTCTGTATGAGAAAAAAAATACACTCCTGTGTGTTCCTCCTTTATTCACACATTCACTATACTTCTGATGCCAGATGTGTGGGTGTTTTTCCCACACTAAGCAATTTTGTGTGACACCAGCTAGATCTCCTACACTTAATTCTGATACTGTCTACCTGGAAATAATGTCAGATACCACAGGTTAATGGCTCAGTCCCACAAGAATGCCCACCTACTCCCCACCGACACACACATAATTCAGATGTCAATCACAAATCCATTTGTCCCCTCTACTTCTGACTGACAGGCTGTACATGGGGTTCTCATGACCCCTTCCTTGGTTTCAATTATTTGCCAGAAAGGCTCATAGAACTCAGAGAAACACTTAAGTTTACCAGTTTATTATAAAAGGATATCCTAAAGGATAGAGATGAACATACAGGTGGAAGAGATGCAAAGGTATGAAGATGTAAGGTGTGAAGGAGCTGCAGAGCTTCCACACCTTCTCCAGGCATGACACCCTTTTAGTACCTCCATGGGTTCAGCAGCCTAAGAGCTCTCTGAATGCTTTACTTCTGAGATTTTTAGGGACATTTAATCATGAAGGCATAATTGATTGTTAACTCAGTCTTCAGTCTCTTTCCTCTTCCCAGAGGATGTGAGGTTGGAGTGGAATGTTCCAAGCTTCTAATCATGGCATGGTCTTTCTGGTAATGAGCCCCCATCCTGAAGCTATACAGCTCACCAAGAGTCACCTCATTAGATCAAAAGACACTCCTATCATCCAGGACATTCCAATGGTTTTAGGAGCTCTGTGCCAACACCTGGGGGCAGAGACCTGTATGTATATCCTCTATTATTTCACACAATCTCCCTGAAGGGGGGTGGGGGGGGTGGGTGTTAACCAAAGTAACTTTGAAATAATGAAGACTGTAGGACTAAAGTCAAAAGAAACTGTACCTATGCACTGTCCTCTACTTTGTAAAGCTATTTCTCATGAGGGTATGAGCTAAAAATTCTGAAACTACTACGTATGTATAGTGGGATGGGACTATTAAAAAAGTAGATGGCAGGTGGTGGAAGCCAGGTTTCTCACCATTGGATTGGGAAGGTATAGATAAACAAGGAAGAAATTCTAGAATAAACCATATCCTATTGGAAGAAAAAGATACAATATGAACTCATGTTTAGAGTAATTTTATTTTATGGTAAATTATATAATATGATTTTATATTGTATAATATAAAAATAATATACATCTTTAAAACCAAAGATATAATTTCATATTTCCTGCAACTTTTATTCTAGCCAGAGTAAACCACAGTTCAAAAGGTTAGATATTTTCTCAAATGAACCTCCAGGTAGATAGATAATTGTTAAGCTCTTATAACCAATGACACAAACCATACATTGATGTATTCACTGATTTCTCTAGATCCATGTAAGTACCAACAAGCATCTTTTCTCCTCACACAGGCGAGTGATTTAAAATAAAGCAGTTATTAGCAGCAATCTAGTTATACTTATTCAGATGAACAAATGAAAGTCTAGGGGAATGAGACGTACTTCTTGCTGCTGGATAAATTGACCCAAGTGCTTAGTCACCCAGATTTTCTTTCCTCATCTATAAATTGGGGCTAATATTAATACCTTGCACTTATGGAAGCTGTGAGGATTACTTTGGTGGCATAATTAAAGTGTCAAGAACACTGTGTGATACAAGTTAATGACCAATAATCTATATTTATTGCCTCTCCTCTTCCAGTCTCACAGCTCTCAATGTGACAGGCTGGATGGGAAAGTAATACCTTCTCCAATGATCTATATACTGTATCTTCATGAAGAGATTACAACCACTGATTCTCAAATGAAAATTTTAAGGAAATAACAAGAAAGATTATATTCCATTATCATTGCCATAGTTTTTGCAAACATAATATGACAGTTATACAACATTTGGTTAATCATTGCTGCAAAGCCTGTTATCCATAGCAGTTGTAAAGATGGTTATTTTCTTTCTGAATGTGAAAACTGAGTCAGGTTCCTGGACTAGAGCTCACCCTGTCATGTTTTACCTTAGCAATTGATGCTCGGATATTTTAGACTGTTTTGAAAAGTGCTAGAAGGTAGTATGAAATGGAATCAAGATTGGAAGATGCTCTATCAGTATAAGTCAATGTCAGGTCAGTGGATAAAATAGAAAATAGTCCCCCAAACTTGAGAGCAATAATCCAGAATTATGTGGAGTCTAAAGAGATTTAACCAGATCATTGTGGCTTCAGATACTCCAAGAGCAGACGATTGACATTTTATTTTTGATTTTCCTGTTGTCATGACTTTCTTTGCTGAGGTAGACTTTTATTGGAGCTTATAAGAGGGTGGGCATTAGCTGCTAACTTGCTGCTTTCTATTGATTGTTGCAATCTGTGACTCTTTCCTGTGTTGAGCCAACAGGGAATGCAGCATTAAGATCCCATGTTTACCAAAATTGCTTCTCCGCAGTTTAAGACACTGGTTTGAAAAAGTCTGGTAAGAAAACTGACCTTCTTTAGTCTAGCACTATCCAAAACCTATCACAGGTGGCTCTTTAACAGGAAAGAAGAATGAGATTGATACTTCCATTAAATAAAAAGGATCTGTGCTATCTTAAATCCAACAAATTGCACATTGATGATATAACAAGTTTCAGTGCTGCTAGTTTCAACTTCATAGAAAAAAATAAAGCTAAATTCCTTCTAAAATAAAATACACCAAGTATTCTTTAAACGTATCATGGAAAAGTTTAGATTGTTTTAATTTAGTGCAATGGAACACTGGATTCAATAGTACTTCAACAGGGAAAAAAGTACAGAAGAACCACTTATTGAATTAAAACACTTTTTTTCCACGGCCTCACCGAACTCAGGAATTAGCATGGACCTGTTTGACATTGTATGGCATATAGAAGAATAATCAGAATATGTGCATTTGATTTTCATATTTGCAGTCCAGATAATACGGGGGGCTCTTTTACTTTTCTCAAGTTTTAGTTTCTTCATCTGCAAAATCAAGATAACATCATCTACTTCACAGTTTTGGCTTAAGGACTGAATGTTATTGAATATTTGAGTAAGCACTCAATATGTACTTGTGGAATCTGAATCATAACCCAATGATGAGCTTTTCATGGCTATTTGTTAGCATTTGATATTAAGCAGATTCATAAATCCATATGCTATGATCCTTTTATTGTATGTTCAGTAAAACTTTGTTGATTAGTTGCCCATTGATAATCACATGCATTAAAGTGTGGTGTGCTGATAACTTGAGCTCCAAGCATATTCTATTCTCTTACATTCCATATAGTATTTATAAACTTATGAGATTGCTGATTAGATAATAACTTTGTAATTATATAAATTATTAATTAAATGAGAGCTCTGAGGTCTAGGAGAATGAATATTATACTAGAATCCAAGCTCCCATATTTATATTATATGTAATACCTTAGATGAATCATGAATCTCTCTGAGGCTCAGTATTCTTACCAATAAATTAGAAATAACACTTAACATAGTATCTTTACAAGTCTGTTGATAGGATACAATGTTATGTTGTAAATCAAAGGAAATTGTGCATTATAAAAGAATACACAAATATTTGGGCTATTATAATGTGGAAGTTAAAAATCTGTCTCAACATAGGTTTTTTTTAGATTTTGTTAGATGATCATTTGTGGCATTGGTTTATACACAGAGTTCTCAGTGAAGGCTTCCAACAGTGTGTCTTGACAAAATAAAAATTGACATTTAAAAATGGTCCAAGAAAAGGGCTATCCATTGAGTTTGCACCAGAACATGTGAGGTGAATAAAAATTTCAGATTCTCTGAGAATGATATTTGTAAGACAGAAGCAGATCACACATGCCAACAGGATCAGTGGTGTTGAGGAATTCCATGTGTTCCTCCTGCAGGAGAGTATTGCAGATATGCTAACATGAAAAATAATGATGGCAGTTCAGGGAAATAAATGGTTAAAATTTGCACTGAATTATAAGACAAAAAAGGAGTAGCCCCCAAATTAGCCTGGGGCAAGAAAAAGGCAAATAGGGATATTGATGGGAAAGAGAAAAGATGGTAGTTAAAAGGTATTGTCAAATCAAACAATAATCATGATTTCAATTGACCCTTGAACCATGTAAGTTTGAACTGTGTGGGTTCACTTATACGTGGATATTTTTCAGTAGTAAATACTATAGTCCTACAAGGTCAGTGGTTGGTTGAATCTGTGGTTGAAGCATATAAAGATACTTCCAACCCTATAACAATTAATGGAAAGCTTAGACTGAAGAAAGAACTGAATTTCTTGGGGAAACTTTGCCTTCCCAAATTAACCTCAAATTTATGCATTCACACTATGGGTACATAGCAAAGCCAAATACAATTTATGTTTAAAAAGAAGTAACTTGATAAAAATGTCAAACTGAACACACACATCTACTTTTTTTGCCTTCTGAAACACCAAGATAATATTGGGAAAGGATTTTTTAAGGCATTACACCACCAAGACATTGAGAACACGAAAATTGACAACAGTGGCATTTTGGAAGCTACAAAGCAGATGGGCTAAGAGGATCCATAAATACAAATCTTTATCTGGCAGAGGGGAAAACAAAGAAGGAGCTTAATTTGTATCTCAGAATTCCCATAAATTATAAGGAACTGGCATCTGGAGTTGAGGGTAGGCAGTAAAGAGCCAGAAGAAGAAAGGTGGTTTAATTCTTGTTTAAAATACGTTAAACTTAGAATGGATCAGTCTCGCTAGTAAGAGCATGAGATAAAAATTCGGGTGCTTTTGGTCTGCTGAGGAATTACAGCAGAATAGCAAAAGGAAACGATTAGAATGAAATTGTGTTCTCAGGTAAAATTTAGCATAAACTGCTTCACAGAATTATCCTCTGTGGAGGCAAGGGTGCCTACCTTTTTATCCCTGTAAATGGTACCTTAGACGTATCCAAAATTAATCAAAAGAAAACTTCACTCTTAATGAAATTCAAGTAGTTATTGGGCAGACAAGAGCAGAGAAATGTTCCAGAAAGAAATAACAATATGTGCAAAAGAGAAAAGGTTAAAATGCCCGTAGTGAATTTGGGAGACTGTAGGAATTACCTCAGAGATTCAATGAAGCAATATTTACATAAAATTGTAGCTGGATACAGTTGGATAATGTTTACTTTTAATTGCTTTGAGAATTGTTATGTACTTAATATTTAAATGTAAAAAATACAGAAATTTATGCAACACTTCCACTTTGTAAATATTTTTCTTTAAAGTCTTATTTTCAAAGAAGTTATAGAAATCTCATAAATGAAAAACATACTTTTTGTCTACTCTGCAGTATTTAAGTAATAATGCTTAACTTGAAAAGAACAGGAAAAATATATTAAGAAAAAAGATATCTAAAGGTTATCTGAAGGCCGCTCTTGACATATAGAATGTTCTTATTCTGCCATTGCTGACTCTGCACTTCAGATTATAATATCTTGGGGAGATATTTTCCTCTTTTATTGCTGATGTTTGTAGAAATCAAGTGAACCTTAGCAACGTCACTGTATACCAATTCCTGTTTCTAAGTCATCTGTGTTTTTAACTCAACTGATTATCACATTAATGGTCTTAGTTGTCAAGCCGTGCTTTCCCCAAAATTCTTCAGTATAAATATATCTGTATGTCTTTGTTCTGGCTTTGAATAAAATATAAAAAGGGCTTTCCATGTTCAATATACTAAGAAAATTTTAATGTATGTGATTAACATAAAATTACAAAACTGAACTCTAGATCAGTAAGTTAAAATCATGTTTAAGGAAGTTTCTTTCCATTTTGCATTCTATATTTGTGTCTTTCATGTATACATTTGTTAATTTATTAGCCTATTTTCTGGAAGTCCAAGCATTTTTAATAATGGAGAATTGAGGTCAGTTTAAAATCGGAATGATTTAAAATATAAACACTACTTAGCATCTTGCACATAATTATATACATAGTAGGGACCATATTGCTATTTATAGAGTATTTGATCTATTGATAAACCGATTGCAGTTTATCAATAGTTTGTATACCCTGGTGTAATCATTCCAATTAAAATGAGAATTTGAATTTAAAATTCTTGATAATTTACATAGTATCAAATTGCTTTCTGTAGAACCCTGGAGTACTTTAGAATTATAGCAAATAAAATTGAAAACTGTAATGAAAAAGAACTTAAAGTGTTATTCAAAGAAAATGATCCCATGAGGCATAAAGGAAGAACTGGAAAATTGTATTAAGCCATGTGCCACAAATTCTGTAATAACCATTACTAGGGACTTAATTGTGTCACCCCCAAATTCTTATGTTGAAGCCCTAGCCCTTAATGTGATGGTATTTGGAGAAGGGATCTTTGAGAGATAATTAGGTTTAAATGAGGTCATAGGGTGGTGTCCTCATGGTGGAATTAGTGCCTTTTTAAGTAAAGACATCAGAGGACTTGCTGTCTTTCTGTCTTTCCCCATAACATGAGGACCTAGTGAAAAGACAGCAATCTATAGCCCAGAAAGAAAACTCTCATCAGAAACCAACCATGCTGGCACCTTGACTTCTGGCTTTCTGAACTGGGAGAAAATGCATTTATGTTATTTAAGCCACAGAGTCAATGTTATTTTGCTATGGCAGCCTGAGCAGACTAAGACAACCATATTTAAAGAGGCTCCTGCAGTTAGAACATGAGCTGACAACACAGTTCAGGGAATTATCTAATAATATTCATCATGTTGAATTGGTTCAGCTATCAAGATAACATATAATCTTTTCTGTTCAACTATTTGGATCTTCAGGTTCTTTCTACTTAATTTTTTTCATGGTGTGTCTACAAATACAGAACATAAAAATAGTTTTCTTAGTGAAACACTTGCTATGTAAACAAAGGGAAATAAAATGGATGGGTTTAGGGCATTAAAAAATATGCTACCCTACAGACTGACAAAAATAGAGTAGAATGTTTACGGACAGTGTGAATTCAATGTAAGGAAAAATAAATATGTGTAAAGGTGTAAAAATGAATTCAAATAATTGTAGAGATAGAATCTTTACAATTTACAGGATTCAGTTATTTGAAATGCTATAGCTAGAGAATATTGAACTTTACTTTTAACAGCAAATTGTCCTGAGCTGATACAAATATATCTGTTAAAGAAACTCCACTTGCTAAACATCTCTCAAATACGCTTTCGTTGGGCAGACCTCTCGAAATTGCTTATGTCTTAACAAGCTGGCAATGCAAGCTGACAATGTTACTATATTACAACTTTAGATAAAGTTCAGTTAAGTTAGTTAATTTCAAACTTGATATAGAGCATTTAAAATAATTTGTTTTGAAACATCAAAAACTCTGATTTTTAAAAAGACATTTTCAAACATTTCTTAATATTATAAACTGATCCTGTTCTGCCATTCGCTCACAGTCAGGTCACAGTATTTACATAAGCTCTTAACTCAGTTTCCTCACTTACAAAATTAGAACACTAATATGGGGTTTAAATTTAAAATTTGTGTGAGTGTGTGTGTGTGTGTGTTTGTGTGTGTATGTGAACACCTCCTAGATCAAGATACAGAATAATCCCAACAACTGCAAGGACTTTCTTGTGCCCCATCCCTTCACCCTAAAGTATCCACTCTTCTGTCTCCCATCACCCTCAATTACTTTTGCACTTGTTTGAACTCCATATAGATGGAAATATAAATCATAAACTTTTTTATATCTGCATTCCTTCATTTATCATTATACATGTAAGATCATCTATGTTGTATAAACCCGTGGTTTTCCCTTTTTTATAGCTAAGTAATATTTCATAGTACAAATAACCTCAATATTTTTCCATTTTCATGTTGATGGAATTTTGAATTGTTTCCATGTTTTGGCAATTATTAATGAAACTGTACATGTCTCTTGGTGGACACTGTCACTTATTCCTATTGGGTATATATTTAGGAGTGCAGTTGCTACATCATGTATAGTTGTATGTTTTACCTTAATGGTTGAATCAGTTTGTATTTCCACATCATGCAATAAATCACATCTCAGGCTAAGCTTGACTCAAGTGAGGTTTTCACATATATTTAATTAGACCAAAATTTCAAAAACTCTCAAGTATTTTCCAATTAATTATAAAAGTAATGAAAAATTAAACATATTCACCTAGGTGGAAGGAAGGACTAGTAATATAAATAAAGATTATTTTTTCCTGGATAAGTAGCTTACTGCTTCTGCTTTCATGCATTGAGTTGTGCAGTCTCTGTTTTAATACTGTCCTTTCAGACATCATGGCATCATTCTAGGTCATGCCTTTAAAAATCTAAACTTTATATTTTATGAAGAAAATATCAGAAAACACATATTATTCAGTTTTCCTGGCTATAAACTTATTTACAGAGAACTTTGTTCAAGTTCTGAAGACTATTTTAATTGAGGTCAAATCTATTATGTTGACTAATGATGATGTTAATATCATCCCTCCTTTCAATGATCCTTTGTTGTGAATATGAGAGGAAGCCACAGATACAAATATCCCGTTTTATATGGCTTTGTGCTAATTCTATTCCGGTATTACAACTATGATTGAGACCAGTAGAATTCAGGGTGTTCAGTTCAAGGAATACTGAAGGTCATCTAATTCACAGTCTCCCCAGTCAAGGAGTTTCCGAGAGAAGGAAGAATAACGTTATTCTATTGTAGACTGCTGTCTCAGAATATAGTAAAAAAAGCAACTTTTTCTTATACTGTAGAATGCTGACTGCCATTTCATTTGATGTAAGAAACAGCCAGAAAAATAAATGCTTCATCATTACTGTTGTTCCAAATTTTAAAAAATCTGTTTCTTCAAGTTTTATATTACTTTAGTTTTCAAAGTTACCGTAAGATTTATCATATTTAAAAATAATACATAGTGATTTTATACTCCTGGACATAGTAATTTTATACTCTTCTACTTATGATAATATGGTAATTTTTCACTACACTAGAAATTCATCTGGAGGTTTAAGCACGTAGTTTACAATAGAAGGTAGGTGTACTAAAAAAATCAGTTCTAAATAAATTCATAGGGCTTCTAACATCAGGAATCAGTAATATACTTGGAACTAGAATTTCATGATGAAAGGATTAACATCATCACAAGACAGAATTTTAAGCAAACCCTTTCAGGGTAGTTTGAAGTTTTCAAATTTGGAATGTTTCTTAGAAGAGCAAAGATTAATGCCTATGGAGACTTAAAGAAGAACAGTTGTGTTGATGTGTCAGAGTATTAAGTATATCATATTATGGTATATACATTGTATTAAGATGTATCAAGATGGGCAATATCTAAACAGATGTAAGAAATGCTATATAAGCCCAATGTTTCTGTCTCTTTGATGTCAGAAATATGTCTATCTCTTAATTTGTAGGTAAGATCGAGTAA
This sequence comes from Balaenoptera physalus, assembly GCF_965194825.1. NCBI lineage: Eukaryota > Metazoa > Chordata > Mammalia > Artiodactyla > Balaenopteridae > Balaenoptera > Balaenoptera physalus. The sequence continues at coordinate 78,109,237 of NC_138886.1, read as the reverse complement.
ATATCCAGTGGCAGGACATTTCTTCTTCCAGTTTCCTCAAATTCCTTAGGAATATCAATTTATTGTTACCAGTAGCTTCTATCTGCCTTTGCTGGATACTTTTCCCTGTTCTGTTTTTGGGGATATTCCTTTATCTCTGGGATAAACAAAAACATGGAAAATAACCCATAGTCTTGATGTATAATACAAGCAAAAAAAATTTCAAAACACACACAAGGCTTTTGTTTGAGTAACAGAATTTACTTAAAGCTTTTACTTAGAGCTTTTGAGAGAATTCCTGGTTATACTGAAACATCACAAGAAATCTGAAAACATTATTTAGATATTCATGCTCTTACAGTTTCTTTGGGAACTCTGCAGTGTTGTTCAGCTACCCTCCTCCTCTTCTCTTTCCCATGAGAAATGAAGTATGATGGCCCTTTTTTTCTTCTCCTTCATTTTTAATCCCCCACACCCCTACATTATTATTAAGTAAATATATATGTAAATACATATACACATATAGATGCATATATATTTCTCTATAAACTCATACTTCATGCCACCATCACATCATCTTGTTCCAAGAAATTTTCTTTTTGTTTTTCTAAACAAATATTTTTTTTCTATGAGATTAATTATCTAACCAGATATTAAAATACTTTTTTCTTATGCTGCTAGAATTCTATTTCTTGTAAGGTAGTAAAACTTAAATTTTTCTGAATTCAGACATTATCTTTACTTTAAAAGATTAAAGTGAAGAAAAATCTTCATATATGACTGAGAATTTCCAACAATACATTAGTAGGATCATACACCATGATCAAGTGGGATTTATCCCAGGGCTGCAAGCATATTTCAATATCTGCAAATCAGTCAATGTGATACACCACATTAACAAGTTGAAGAAGAGAAACTTTTTAGTTTGGGTAGTCTCACTTGTCTAGTTTTCCTTTTGTTACTTGTGTTTCATTGTTATATCCAAAAAATCATTGACAAGACCAATGTCATACAGCTAGCTTATCCCCTATGTTTTCTTCTAAGTTTTTATGGTTTCAGGTTTTACATTTGTCTTCAATCTATTTTAAGATGATTTTTGTATATAATGTAGAAGAGTCCAAATTTATTCTTTTGCATGTGGATATCCAGTTTCTCCAGCATCATTTTTAAAGAGACTGTTCTCTCCCTATTGTATATTCCTGGCACCCTCATCAAAGATTAGTTACCCATAAGTGTGTAGATTTATTTCTGGGTTGTCTCTTTCTTCTGTTTCATTGGTCTATATATGTCTCTCTTTGTGTCATTATCATACTGTTTATTTATTTATTTATTTTTGGCTGTGTTGGGTCTTTGTTTCTGTGCGAGGGCTTTCTCTAGTTGCAACAAGCGGGGGCCACTCTTCATCGCGGTGCGCGGGCCTCTCACTGTCGCGGCCTCTCTTGTTGCGGAGCACAGGCTCCAGACGCGCAGGCTCAGTAATTGTGGCTCACGGGCCTAGTTGCTCCGCGGCATGTGGGATCTTCCCAGACCAGGGCCCGAACCCGTGTCCCCTGCATTGGCAGGCAGATTCTCAACCACTGCGCCACCAGGGAAGCCCCCATACTGTTTTAATTGCTGTAGCTTTGTAACATATTTTGAAATTAGAATGTAAGATGCCTTTAGCTTTGTTCTTCTTCCTGAAGTTTGTTTTAGCTATTATTCAGAGTCTTTTGTGGTTCCGTGTGGTTTTTAGTATTTTTAAAAATTTTTCTATAGAAAACTGAGGTGGTTCACCATTATGAAATTTTTAAAATAATTCCTTTACTTTCTGGCAGAATGCAGTCTCATATTTCAATGGTCCCTTTTCCCCTCTCCATGCAGGAAGCACACAAAAATTTTTCTCTAATATTTATTGTGAGAATTCGGTTGAGTTTCTGGAGATAAATCTCACAAAATTGTGGGGTGGGGGTCCCCCTGCAGTTTTTAACTCTCAAGGTTTTTCACATTGAGCTTCCAGAAATTCATCAACTACAGTTCAGATATTCCTACTCCAGTCCTGGATCCTATGACAGTTTCTGCTCCTGAGTCTCTGCTCTGGATAATTGTGCGGCAGTGGTTTGTCCTGTGCCCTTGCTCTTTTAGATCCAAAAACAGTTGATTTTTTCAGTTTGCTCAGCTTTCTACTTGCTTTTAGTACACAGTGGCAACTTCCAAGCTCCCTACTTACGGAACTAGAAACTGGAAGTCTGCTCAATTTTATTTTATTGCTGAATGCTACTCCATTGCAAGGATGCAGGATGGTTTGTTCATCTATTCATTTATTGAAGGATATCTTGGTTATTTCTGGGTTTTGGTGATTATGAATAAAGTTTCTATAAATATCTCATGCAGTTTTCAGCATGTAAACTGAAAATGTAAACATTTTCAAATAAGTTGCACAAATGCCCTAGGAGTGTAATTGCTAGATTACATGGGAAGATTATGTTTAGCTTTGTAAGCAACTTCAAAACTGTCTTCCAAAGAATTATACTGTTGTGCATTCCTGGCAGCAATAAGTAAGAGTTCCTTTTGTTCCATATTCTCTCCAGAAATGGCTTATTATCACTTTTTTGGGTTTAGTCATTCTAATAGGTATGTGGTAGTACTTACTGTTTAAATTTTCATTACCATATTTTAATGCATTAAAATATAAAAACAAATTTACTTCCTGTAATGATTCTGGATGTTTTTTCTTTATACCTCCTTGACAAATTTTGGAGCAAAGTGATTGGAACAGAAACTAATATAATTTCTTGTCCTTAATTTAGACTATACGAGGACTAGGTGTACATTTCTGTTTCTGTGCTCAATAACAATGAGAAAGCATATTAGCCATTTTCTTCCAGTACATAAATATTCCCAAAGATTAGACTGTTTTAACTATAATTGCTGTCTTTTAAAAACTAATGCATTACTTATTACTCATCAAGACTCAGTGCTAGACCCTCAACTCGTTACCACCAATGTAAAGCTTTATGTAATAAACTCTGCACAATCTCAACCTATTTTCCTTCCTACAACACCCGTCTTAAACTGATTCAGCTCAGCTCCTAAAACCTTATAAATAACCTCCTCTGTCTTCCCCTTTCTTCGACACTATTAAAACTCTATCAAGGTGTGTTATTTCTGACTGTGGTAGGACTAATGGCCCAATCTTTGATTTTTCAGTATGTTTTTTTGGTGATCTTTTGGAGAATCAGTAGTAATCAATGATATGCTCCATTGGGGATGTAACCTTTCTGGGCTTTCAAGATTCCAAAGATAATATCAAATCTACAACCCTTGTTGGCTGATATTAAAGCATGACAACTACGCTTAACTCATTTCTAACTTTTGATCTCACTGAAATTCAATAAATATTAAATGTCTGGGAGAGAGGAAAAATATATATGTGTAGAGGTTTCCTATGATTGTGTTCTAACCATTCCTCTAAATGAGTGCTGAAAAATTACCTGGCATCAACCTATAGCAACCATTGGCTGGAGTCTATGATTGTCTTTAAATAAAGCAAGTTGATCTCTTTTACTTTGAATTGTTTTTTGGTGTTAGCTTACTGAGTGAGACATGAGTTCCTTACAAAATATGGCCCTTTGAAACTCATTATTGTATGGTGCATGATGTTGTTTATCACGTTACAATATTTTCTCTGTGAGGATGAGTATATGAAATAGGTCTCTGCCTCATTTCCAGAATAAATCTCAGTTCTCAGGAGTAATTGCTTTTATTTTTATTGTATGGATGCAGAATTGCAAGTTGAGTGGTTTTTTTTTCTTTATACTGGTTGACTAATTAATATGTCTTCTACCAATAGCAAATAAAAAGGATTTCATACTCTGAATTTTGTGCTATAGTCATACTCTTGATTTTCACCTTACATTTTGGCTTGAGTTTTACATTCTCTCTTTTAATCTATAGATTATTTGGCTATATTGCATATCTCTGTTACACTTAACTGCTTCATAATTCTCCATGATATGACTCTATTTGACTCCACCTCCCTGTTGCCATGAATAATACTGTACCATGAAGAGGCTTGTGTATTTCCATTTATGGAAGAGTGTGAACATATCTTTGTGCTGTGTACTCAGATATCGAGCTGTTGGTTTGTAGTATATTAATATAATTAAATTGATTAACTAAGTGGTGCTGTTTGGTTCCCCAGAGTAGTGCCATTGGTAGGGTGTGTGGGCATCTGTATTGTACATCATCATCAACACTTAGTAGTATATATTTTCTAAGTTTTAATAATCTAATGGGTGTAATATGATAGCTAATTTTTCTTTCAGTTTGCATTTCTCTCATTAATTAAGAATTTGATCAGCTCTTTGTTAGCTTTTGGGATTCCATCTTAATACACTACTTATTTATATACAATGCCAATTTATCTTTTAAGGTTACTGTCTTGTTCTTGTTGATCCGTATAAGTTGCTTGCCCATTATAGATAGCAATGAGTCCCTTGCTGGCTATATACACTGTAAGTGTGTTCTTCCTTTCTGTAATCTGCTTAATACTATCCATGGTGTTCTTAATTATAAAAAGTAGGAAAAGAGTTATTCCTTATTCTTGGTCATTGATATAAGTTCCTAATATTGTTTTCTAATAATCTTTTCTAATAATCTTTTAATTTTAATCTTTTAATTTTACATTTCATATACAGTTCATGTTATATAGTCCACATTAAAGTAAGTGATCCTGTTTTATATTATTTTTCTATAATGAAACAATATCCCAATACTATCTACTAAAGAACTCATCATTTTCCGGTTAATTTATAATGTCAATTTCATTTTTTTAATTAAATTTTCATGCACACATAGGTATGCTTCCAAAATTTTTATACTGTTCCATATGTGTATTTGCCTGTGTTTGTTCCATTTCAACACTATTTTTGTTGCTATCATTTTACAACTTATCTTGACACTGGTGAGCAAGCCAACTATTATCCTACCACCTATTTTCATTTTATACTCTCTTTTTAAGGTTGACTTAGCTATGTTTCTTCCTTTGTGTCTTGATAAAAACATGCTAGGTATATTTTTTTAATGCTTCTTATGCTAAGGTTTATTTTAATTACTAATGTGAATATCTGCTTATGTATATTTTTTCAGTATCATTATTCAATCTCAGCTTGTCAGTGTGATTATATATACATTATATACACACATATACATAGTTCTATATATTTTATATGTATCTATACATATTGTATATGCATATGTGTATACATACATATACATATTGCATACATATATACATATATTGTGTTAAATTATTATAACAGAAAGGACGTCATCACTCTAGTTTATAAGGCTATAATCTAGCAGTTTGGGGGGAAACGGTGGGAAGTTGTCCCAGTGTAGCTTGTTTTTCAGTCCTTATTTTTTTAATACTTTACCCTACCCTTTTGCTGTTTCTTTCTATGTAGATATTAGCACTGGTGGTCCATTGCAGTGAGAAAAGTCAATGATTGTCTCAGAGCACTGAACAGAAGGCAAGAATAATATCTAAAAAGTTTTTTTTTTTAAACTCTCCCTGCTTCCCTTTGGCTGCTCTCTGCCCCAGGCTAAAGCTACTAACTAACCCCACGTACTAAGCCTGTATAGCATTCCTTCTTCAGAGAAGCTTCTCAAAGCTTTCCCTACCCGCAGCTTTATTGAGATATAATTGACACATAACGTCATGTAAGTTTAAGGTATAAACCATATTGATTTGATACACTTACATATTGCAATATGATTACCTCTGTGGCATTAGCTAACACCTCCATCATATCACAAAATTACCATTTCTTTTTTTGTGGTGAAAACATTTAAGATCTACTCTCTCAGCAATTTTCAAGTATACAATACTGTACTTCAATTTTAACTACAGTGTCATGCATTAGATCCCCAGAACTTTTTGATCTTCTAACTGGAAGTTTGCACCCCCTGACCAACATACCCCCAAGCCCCTAGCAATCACCACTTCAAACACTATAAATGCAAGTTCAGATTTTTGTACATTACTTGTTCTTCCCTGTCTGACTTATTTCACTTAGCATAATGACCTCAAGGTCTATCTCTGTTGTCACCAATGGCAGGATTTCCTTCTTTCTCATGGCTGAGTAATATTGCATTGTACGTGTGTGTGTATGTATGTATGTATGTGTGTGTGTGTGTGTGTGTGTGTGCGCGCGTGTGCGTATGTATATATGTATATGTATATCCTCTTCTTGATCCATTTATCCATTGATGGACTCAGGTATTTCCATATCTTGGCTGATCCCGCAATCTCATTTCTGTGTATATATTAAAAAAAACAAAATCAGGATATCAGAAAGCTGTCTGAACGCCCATATTTATTGCAACATTATTCACAGTAGTTAAATCTTTCCTTAAGTGTTTATTCATGGGTTTGTTGTTTGTTTTGGTTTGTTTCATTTAGGTTTGTTTTGATTTGGTTAGTTCCTAGAATCATTGTATAAGTCTTTTTTTTAAATTAATTAATTAATTAATTTATTTTTGGCTGCATTGGGTCTTCGTTGCTGCGCGCGCAGGCTTTCTCTAGTTGCGGCGAGCGGGGGCTACTCTTCATTGCTGTGTGTGGGCTTCTCATTGCAGTGGCTTCTCTTGTTGCGGAGCAGGGGCTCTGGGCACGCGGGCTTAGCAGTTGTGGCTCACGGGCTCTAGAGCACAGGCTCAGTAGTTGTGGCGCACAGGCTTAGTTGCTCTGTGGCATGTGGGATCTTCCCGGACCAGGGCTCAAACCCCTGTCCGTGCATTGGCAGGCAGATTCTTAACCACTGCACCACCAGGGAAGTCCCATTGTGTAAATCTTAATGCTATAGTTTTCCCATAATTGAAATATTAAAGCTGCCCTTCCTTGCTCATGTGTCTTGCCAGCCTCCACTTTTATCTTAAAAAAAAATCAATTAAGTGTTGTGATATTGACCATAAGCCACTTCATCGGGCTTCAGATAATTTTTCTGAACAATTTATTTATTTGTTATTCTGTGCCTTCATAGATGAATCATTCATAGTTTCTCCCAAATTACTTCTTTATGTTTTTTGTTTCTTAAAGAGGAGCATGTGATTTTTACCTTTTTATTCTGTTCAAATATTTCACATTTAAATCCCGTACATCTCCTTGTCTCGTGTAGTCAAACTTCTAAACAGCCAGAGAAAGTTAAGTTGTTCCCTAAAAAGGTAATGGAACCTAAACACTAAAACTATGACTTCCAAGAATTAAACCTAATTTAATTTTCCTCCATCTATAAAGCAACATATTTCATGTCACGAAAAGCTATAGTAATCAGAGGATTACTTGTGTTCATATTGTGTTCAGTGATATCAGTGAAACAATAAAACCTAGATGGATTGTTCTTTGTCTTCTCATTTTTCTCATCAAAGATTCAGAGTTAAATATATGTCTATAATTCTGAACAGATAAAAAATTCCAGAGACACTTACATTACCAGAAAAAGGACAAAAAAAATTACTGAAATACAGGAGCACTTCTTTTCTTTGCATGTATGTCTATTTATCTGACATTTTGACAGATTATTTAATTTCATCTGCATATGGCAAATGAATATGTTTCTGAGAAATTTTCAGAAGGCAGTTATAATGTGAACTCCATGTAATGGGCATGTGAAAAGACTGCTTTCTATCCTATCATAAAATCAGACAACTTTATATATACAATCATATAGGTTTACAAATCTTTCCTTCCAAATAGTTTTTTCTTATATGAATTAAGTGAGTCCTTATCTAGACAACCTAGAATTTTTTATAACAATATTAAGACATGAAAATAAATAAAATGCCTTGTTGTAAAAATATGAGTTACCTAGCTCTAGTGGCTAGAAACATCCCAAGAAACATAGTTGATCCCAAATAACATACATATATTCTGGTTTACATCTATGCCATTATGGACTAAATAGTTTATGAAATAAGTAAATATTTGATTATGTTTTGTGGTTTTAAAATAGTGTATACTATTTTTCCTTAAATACTTACTCTGCATTGGTATTTTCCCTGTATATTTCCAATAAAGTCTAGATATCTGTATATTATCAATTTAATTTTTATATTTCAAAGTGATTTTTTTCATGTCATTTAGGATTTGTTCTTGTGGTAAGGCTGTCAACTTATCTGTGCAGGAGAATACACTGTGACCCCCCTATGCAGTAAAGAGCCAGTTAATCAGACAATGATAACAGCAAGAGCAGAGCTAAGGCAGAGGTTCAGGTAGCGGTGCTCCAGAGACTATCTAGGAGAGCCCCTCTTGGAACTTACATGGAGATATTAGAGCGTACAGTAAGCCTCAGCCTGAAGTGAGGGCTGCTGGACTATAGAGCCAGTGGACTTCATGTCTAACTCTCAATGTGAAGTTGTTCTACAAACTAATAGGGAAAAAGGAATATTTAAGTTAGCTAAGACATACAGAAATGTCTGTCTACAAATCAGTACATGGTAGAAGTTATCTAGGTAGTGTGGACAAAAAAAGATATGGGGGTTTTATCAGTAGTAGACATGAAAAGTTCAATAGAAGATAGGCACTTTGAAGGATTAGTGGAATTTTGGCAGGTGGGGATAGACAGGAGATCATGTAGTAGTGGATACTGTTATTGCCTCTCCAACATCCAATCAATACCAGGTGATTAGTCTAAGCCAGTCATTGTTTTCAGTGTTTCAAAGATTAGTCTCAGTTCCAGCCAGTTGCAAGAGAAGGGAAATCTACTGGTGGGATAAGGTAGAACTGGTTTTGTGTAACACTACTTCTTTCTTATAAAAAATCATAGGAAAAGCTGGTTCATCACTTTGCTTTGAGCCATTCCATGTCTAGGTGTGATGCCCAGAGCTATGGAAGCTACCTTACTACCAGCCTAAAGACAAGGCCAGTGCCAAGGTATGTTGAGTGGAGATGTAGACACCACTGCATAACCAGTTTAAACTATTCTGGAGTTCAAGCTATCTCTGGAATTTTTATACATGTAACTTTATGAAGAAAAATGTGAGATGTTATTAAATTTAGATAATCAGTGGAATACAGTTCTATTACAAGGTAAAAATACCTGTTACTTGGAAATGCTGGAACTTAGAAAGTAAGTCAGGGATAATACCACAAATTTTACATTCTTACAGGTAAGTAAAGGGATCCAAATATCTCCAAGGTAGTATTTAAAGAGAAAATGCAATACAAAAAAGAATGTGTAATGCCTATATTTATTAAATAGGAAGCAAAAAAGCTTCCATTCACACAAAAGGAAATTTACAAGTGGTCAGAAGAGACCTAGAACTTTCCAGTACTGCAAAAACAAGGAAGAAAAGTATTAATAGAGGTATAGAACTGCCAAAAGTATCCAAAGAATGAGATGAACAAAATAGTGAAAGATTTTCTTGCCAGGGGATACTAAGGACCTTTGAAATAATTTTAGATTTTTCATCCACCATATCCTTATGGAACAATGCAAAGAAGAGAAACATACTAGGAGACAAATAAAGAATATGTGAATGCCTAGGAAATTTTTTCTTAGTCTTCTAAGGAAATCATGGCCATTTGAACTCTAAATCAGTAAAGAACTTTTTCCAGTGTCATGTTTTAAATAGTACCATACCATAGTACATGTTTATTCTCAGGCCAGGAGGCTATAGAAATGACGTTGACCTGTTCAAAGGACATTTCACTGTTTCCCACTCAAAATTACGTTCTGAATTTAGATTTCCCTTCTGTTGTCACAGACATTAGGTAAAGGCTTGCACTGCTGAGAGCAGCAGTGCATGTTTTACCTTAACAGATGGTTGCTGTTGAGGCAGATTAAAATCAGCAATGTGTGCTTGTTTTAACATGTTATTTTCATTTTAATTGTACACCAGAAACCTAGTAAATAAAAATCCCCTCAGGCTAAACTGACATGTTTGTGTGTGTGTGTGTTTTCTTTAAGATTTTATGGTGCCACAAACTCCGGAGACAAATACCAAATATTAATAATGTTGATAATATACTGATGTGTACTCTACATTAGGTCTGTCTGATACCACAAATAACTTTTGGTTAAGAGAAAGTGAGAAATAGGGAAGAAGTGTAGGAAAGAGACAGAGGACAATAGCTTTCTTAAGAGTTCTCCAGCTTATTTTGTAGGCAGGAAGATCAGACACATACCTGTATGGGTGAAATATATAGAAAAAGTAAATTAAAAAGTGGTGGAGTTATGTCTCTAGCTGTTGAAGACTTCCTTTGTTGTGTAGCCTTCCAAGCAGTTATGTGAATGTTTAGATTGTAGGTCTGGAAAAACCTAAGAGATAGTTTTCCTAATTTTACAGCTGGGCAAACAAGAATGGGAAATTCATGGACTGGGCTTCTAGTCTGACCTTAGTTTAGTCCCAACTCTATTACATGCTGAACCTTTGGGAAAATTAGTTAAACTTCACATTTTTGTTTCTTCAGCTACAAATTTGAGATAAGAATAAAATGCCTCGCACCGTTGTAATCAGTAAAGCAAACAAAATGTATGCAAAAAACTTAGCTCAGCACTCAACAATGAATAGTTACTCTGTAAACCTTGGTTCTTTTTTCTTTCCTAAGTATCATCAAATGTTTAGTAGTTATCTTGATTCCATAGTCTTGCCCACAAATTTTCAGAATACTTTTAAATGAAAATAACGTATATTAATATCTTGACATCTGAGGCCCTTCTAATTCAGGAATAATAACGGTGGAGTTACTACGCTTGATTAGAAATTGTTTTTAAATTTAAAAACAAATAAAATCAAGAGACTCAGTTCAAACAGGTTGCACTTTCCCCAATCTCTTATCTCTACTACAATGATAGACATTACCAGAGCTATACTGTGCCCTCTTCTGAAATCTCTGAGCTAGTGTATAGAAGACTTCTTCATCCATGGAGAACACAAGAAGGAGGCTGCTTACAACTTAACACCAATCCTCTCCAAGCACGTACTAGGACTGGACTGGGAGAGGGAATAAAAGCATGTCTGAGCACTCCGCCCTCTTTTTTCTTTCAATTTGTCTTGGATTATAAATTGAGGATCCCTTGATATATAATTTGAACATATCTTGATATAGAGTTGTTCTTAAGTAGTCTCAGTATTGCTATTCACCTCTTTCTCTTAACAAAAGTTAGATAGAACAGATTGATTGATAGACAGATAGTTGACAAACAAGCTAGTTGCCGAACAGAATTTGCTGTAGATTTTTTTAGGAAAAAAAGATATTCCTGGATTGTCTAATCCATCTACTCTATAGTAAATGGAATAATTATAACATGGCCTTGTCAAGGGAATCTCAGACTATATGCCTATTTTAGATTGTTTTATAAATATAAAAGATCTCAAAGCATAAATTGCAGTAAGTTATTTGAGGACCAAGACATATTCATATACTACTTTGCATTTCCTGTTGCTAGTACAGATGCTGACATATAGTTAAAATTCAGTCAGTAACCACTGAACAGAACTAAAGAACAGATTTGTATAAATGATTATACTAGGCACAGTGGCATTGTGGGAAGTAATTTAAAATATATTCTTAAAAATAAATTTTACTTTTATTGTAACCCAAAATAAAGGCATATCTCTGCTAAGGAAATTTGAGGAAATGAAACACTTTTCTGGGTCATGTAGCAAACCAGCTATATTTTGTTCTATTGATAGTATTATAGAGACAAGCCTTATAGATTTAATTTTTTAAAGAACAATATATTTACAATTCTGTTCCTGAGATGTTTATCAAATAATAAAGGCTCATCTACTTCAAGTGTCCATGAAACCATTTTTCATTAATTTTATAGAGATCTTTAAACAGGGGTCACAAATGCAAATGCTACCAGATGCATGTAGTAAAAGGAAGGAAATAATTGGATTTAAAGCAAATGGGAGAGTGTGGAACTGTGATGAACTGGAGTCCATATGCTTATTTTAAAGACATTTTAAAAATTTATAACAGTATACACATAAAAAGATCAGTGGAACAAATTTTTCATGTGATCTGCTTGTCAGTTTTCACCTCTTTTTTAAGAACTAATATTTCACATGATAAACATTTACCTCGTGTTCAGTAATTCCATCCTTTTTACTTTAGTTTGTGTTTCTTTAGTTACATTAAAATGAATTTAGTATTTTATAAAGATAATCTTAATAGTTTTATTCCACTTTACTAAGTGCTTTCTATCTAAATGGATTTTTTATCAATTGTTTATAGACATGGGTGTCTAAGAAAGGTGCTTTCTAAAGGTTAACGATGCATAGTTTCCCAGTGAGAGATTTAAGATAACTATTTTCTACTCACTTCTTCACAGTTTTCTGTATTGTTTAAATTTTACAACATATGCATTTATTAATTTATACAATGCATGCTTATTATTTATTTACTTTTTGTCAATGTTCTAGTCACCATGGATATAGTTAGCTCGCAATGTGTTTTTGCAGAGTCCCATTCTCTGCTCATAAAGCAGAATGTAGAAAACATTGGCTCAAAATTGAGAAATAATACACCCCCATTTTAAAATTTTAGTTTTTAAAGTTTTTATGGATTAGTTCATGTAGGTTCCCTTAAAAACTATTAATAAACTGTTTGAAAGGAAAGGGAAAGGGGACTCAACTGGGTCAGTCTACGGATTCTACTATGGCTTATTGTCTCAAAAACATCCTTTTTATATTATTTTGCTCTACTCTGGGCAGGTTCAGGAAAGATAGTCAAAGTATATAAAATGATATACTGATGCATCTAACTTATTCTCCATTTAAAAAGGAACTTCTCTAAATTCTCTTTCAGTTAGGAGGCCTGAGGAGAGACAGCATATATGGTCATTCCAAACTGGTAAATTAAGTCTCTAAAATGCTGTGTCCTGATTTTCCAGTTGTCTGGCCTGGTATCTAGGCATCACTGTAACAATCAGAGTATCACTGGATCTGTCTTTTGAAATAAATGAGTTGATGTGTCGAAAATCCCTACGTTACTTAAAATCTGAAGTGGTACAGTCAGTTTATCTCACTCCTATCTAGGATTTATAGTAGTTGGCAACTGTCACAGATTTTTGCATTTGTCTAGTATCAAGAAAAAGTGTTTATTTTTCCTTCTGATTTGGGTGTGTGTGTGTGTGTGTGTGTGTTTACAAGGAGTTGAATAAAATGATATTTAACCAATTTTTAGCTGGCTATTTACTTTCTAAATTATACAAGGTAAAAAATGATTCCATCAGATAAAGCATTCAAACTTTAAAAGATGTGACTTTCCCAATGTGGAACCAGTAGTTAGAGACATAATATCCCTTTGTGCGTAACACCTCCAATATAAATCTTAACTCCCCAAATCTTGGATATCTGGACAATGAGATAGTCATTGGAAGGAAGGAAAAATGGAAGTGAAGGAAAGGAGAAAAGCAAAGAGGGAAAAAAGGGAAGAGAAAGAAAAACATAGAGGGTGGGAGGGAGAGAGGAGAGAAAGAAATTATATTTCTCTTAGAATGATGTAGAAATATTTTGATTAATCTTGAAATCACTAGAACGTACCAGTTTTGGTGTGTTAGATATCTAAAGTATAGAAATGAGATAATGTACTTTTTAAATTTAATTTTTTCTTTCCTTGAAATAGCTATAAAATATTTGATTTCACTTCATCTAGTTAAACAAGGGATCCTATATATATATATATTTAATCTTAGCATAGCTGTATTAATAAAACTCATTATATTTAACTTAATTTATCTGCCTTTCCTCTTTCATTTCCCAGTTAGCTTCATTCAGAAGTAGGTTTGGTAATCTTTATCTCATGGCCACTTAAGTATGTTCTTAGTCATAGAATATGAATGTGAAGATTTTGGTTGACAAAATTTCACAATTAGAAACCCGAGATTTTTAAAACATTGTTGAACATCCTTAATGCTATTTCAAAATGAAATAAATAAAATGTTATATACTTATAATGCAAAATAAATATTATAGCAAATGTAAAAGATATGTAATTAAAGTCTGTATGGTCTTTTGTTTTTTAATGTCTAAGGAGGACATATTTACACAGTAAGAAATAGTTTCAGTTACTTTTGTTTGTTTTTTAAAATTTTTATTTATTTTATTTTTGGCTGCGTTGGGTCTTTGTTGCTGTGCACGGGCTTTCTCTAGTTGTGGTGAGCAGGGGCTACTCTTCGTTGCGGTGCACAGGCTTCTCATTGCAGTGGCTTCTGTTGTTGTGGAGCATAGGCTCTCGGAGCGTGGGCTTCAGTAGTTGTGCTCGTGGGCTCTAGAGCGCAGGCTCAGTAGTTGTGGCGCACGGGCTTAGTTGCTCCGCGGCATATGGGGTCTTCCCGGACCAGGGCTCGAACCTGTGTCCCCTGCATTGGCAGGCGGATTCTTAACCACTGAGCCACCAGGGAAGCCCCAGTTACTTCTGTTTTAATTAATATTTCAATTATTATATGTTAAAAATTTTTAATTAGTTTTCTTGAATCTTTAAGCTTTTTTAACTCTAGTAATTATAAAATAAAATTAATCATTTTACTTGGTTTCAATTTATGTTCAACTAACATACATTTTCAAGATTAAAATCTGTTTAAACATTTACCTCTATTTACATACTTAATTAAACAAATTCACTTAGACATTAAGCTACAATCTTATCTGATTATCTTAATCACTTTGAACATCTAACACAGCAAGTATATAAATTTTATGAGCAAAATATTCCTGTGCACTTAGGCAATGCTTATAAGTGTGATAGAGTATAGTTATAAATTTCATAACAGATTAATCTAACCATTCAAGTCAACTTTAAACAAATATATACACACAATGCAATGTCTCCAAAAATCCATTACTGTATTTATATTACATAAAGTACATAACATTTTCAGTAATATACTCATTTCTTCATCCCAGGGTTACAAATACATTTTCTTAATGAAATGAAGCATAATGTCCATCTCATACCTGCTGTGGCAACTTTGATTTTATACTGCAGTCAATGGCCTAGGATTATCTTTTGGATCTAGGTGTAGCTTCCAGGAACATTCTACCCAAACTTGATTTTACTGGCTATTTCTTACATAGTGCAACTTTCCAAGGGATGAATTTTCTTTCAGTCTGGGTAATCTTACATCCCCTTATCATATTATACAATTTTCCCTTATACTCTTTCTAAATGTGTATGTTTGTGTCTATGTGTGGGAGGGGGGAGAGAGGCTATGTGTGTCTAGAGTGTAAGGGGGTGTTGAATGAAATCCATTTACTCAAACCAGCATTTCTCCAGTCTAATTTGGAATTATACAGGTGGAAACAAAACAAGAAATTCATCAGGTAAAAATTTAAACCTTAAGGATGTCATTTTTCTAGTGTGGAACCAATAATTGGAGAAACATATTTCCATGGGTTTAACAAATTCATTATAAATCTTTACACTGTCCCCAATGTTTTTGTTGACTGATTTCACCTGCTTAGATTTTTGCTATCCCATCTAGAAGTAGAACTAATCACTTACTATCAAGTAAGTATGATGAAATTTAAATGTTGGGTACAATGAGATAAGCATATAACTTGGATATACTCATATTCAGCAATTTCTATAAAGACCTGAAATATATTTGTAAATATCCATTCTTTAACATATTTTGAGTATCATCATATATTCATGGTTTTTCAAAGAACTATTATTTTTTATTTAATTCTTAGATGATGACAACTTGTTTAGAAAAGCTCCTTTAAGCTGACCCCTTTGCATCCCTGAAAATGTTCTTACTGTCTGGCAACAACTCAATTATCTTGTCCTATCTCTATTTTCCCTGGCTCAAGGCGCACACAACTCCTAAGAAGCTTGTCTTATTTTAGTGAGAATAAGGTTAGCACTGGTGCACTGTGGATGAATAAAAGATTGTAGCAATAGGTAACACTACTTTTTGGGATACCTTAGTAAGAGAACTAGAAAATATTATTTATAAAGTGAAGAGTTTTTTTGGATGCTTTCAAATTAATTTCTTACAGATAGTGTTTATTTGAATATGAAGTGTTTTCAACTTCCTTTTTTCTTTTCCCACCTTCCTTCCTCTCTATTATACCACCTTATCAACTTTATTATATGAAATATGTGTGTACATTGTAGTACTATATAATTACTTCATGTAGGATATATACCTACTTAGATCTCATCATCTACATCAGAGATTCAGTTGCCCTTTCCTACTTTTTTGTGTTGTTAGTATATCTCATTGTCCACCATTGTACCATGCCTTATTGACACTTCATGAGCTCTGTAGGAAAGACATATAATGTAAGTTTCAATTTGCCACATGTAAGTTTCCACTGTAAAATAACAAGTGCATTCTGATTAATTTCTTAGCATATGACTGTGGTTTTAGAGGTTTGAGGGGATGCAATACTCAATTCACATTAAGCCTTTTAATTTGTCATTATTACTCATCAGTTGTGATACCATTTGACGTGTAATGTTTTTCTTCAATTGAGTTTCTGCTGCAATAGGTTGATTGGCTGCAACATGTTATTTTTTGACTGCTGGAAATTCATTTTCTGAATGAATATTCCCTGATACAAAGAAATATAAAGAATTTTCACTAAACTATGCTGAAATCACACAGTTCTCTGGACATACAGCCTAGTATATTTATCATAGAGGATATACTTAGGTGAATAAACTAGGATGTTTATCCAAAATTCTCCAATTATTTCAGTTGCCTTAATCCAGTCCTCTTTTTTCCCTCATCTAATTAACAAATCAAAACGTAAAATGCTGATAATAAAGTCACACAATACAATTAAAGTATTGATAGGTCCAAGGTCCCAGAAAGTCAGAATAGCAAGGCATGCAAAAATATGATTAATATAGTACTGGCATTACCAAAATAGAAAAAAATTTGAGCAAGTCCTTTCATCATTTAAAAATATGAAATATAAGGGAAACGTTTTATATTGTAGGCTGAGACCTGAGACAATATGCTCAGAGCTATTACAGTCAGTCATCTCTAATTATTTCCATGTATATTCTGACAGTGATAAACTTTATTTGTTCCCCATGTTGGCATTTCATAGACTGGAAAACAGTGGCCAAATAAAATTGATCCCAGTGGTTATGCAAATGAAAATAAAAATTACAAGAAAATAAATTATTTTTATAGAACACAAACATAGTTTTTGCTTGTTTGCCTAATTTCTATGTTTTCTAAAACAAAAATACTATAATAGTATTTTCAATTAATTTTCAATTATATTTTTCAAAGTTTTAAGAAGATTAGACATCTGAAGGATCACATGTAGTCATCTCAAATCAATTAAAATTAATTTAACATGCAGTATGACCAGCTTCTCCATTTTCTTGTATTCATTATAAATGTAACTGTAATTTTTGTTAGAATAAGAGTTTAAGAGCACATATTTATGATAGCTCTAGAAATGTCAACTTGAAAAATTTGAAATTAATGAAAAATAGGTAGAAGGAATTTTAAAAGGTATAAGAGATACTATATAAAAATAATGAGAAAGTATCAGAAAAAGTTAAGGGGAAAATAAATATTTTCTATTAAAATTTCAAAGAGAATATTCTGACATAACTCAGAAAATACACATTTGGAGATAAAGAGTATATTAAAATACTAATGAATCATCATAATCAACATCTATTTAACACTTACTAAATGCCAGAAACTGCTCTGTCCTTTCCATTATCTCATTTACTCTTCAAATAACCCTATGAGTTATTTTGATGAGGATACTTTTTTCATATGATTGCAGATGAAATAACTGAACACTAGAAAGGTTAATTAATACCATTAGAATCTATGACAGAATTGAAATTTAAAATCACATCTGTTTAGGTTGAAGAATGAGTAGAGATGGGAGAGTCAATCAAAATGGCAATGTAGGAGGCTCCTGAACTTTGCTCCTCTCAGGAGTGCACCAAAAGTACATCAATTTCCTCATGGAAATCCAGAAACTAGATGATCAACTACTACAGATGGGGCAAATAAAAAAAATACTCACATTGAAAAGGTATGAAAGGCTGAGATACACTCTCACCTTAAATCCCACCCCGTAACAGTGCCATACAATAAAAAGGGAACCCCCAAAATCCAGCTTCTCCCTGAAGAGCAAAGGGTTTGGACCACAGTCTAGTGCTCCAGCTTTTTAGACTCCAACCCAAGTGATGGGCCCCCAAAACATATAACTCTGAAAGCCACCAACTGTAAAAAGAAGCAACTCCTAACAGCCTGATAGCACGCACCATGGCTATTTTCCACAAGCTCAGCACAGAGGGAGCAGGCAAAAATGCCCATCTCTCATTCTTTCCTTGAATGTGGCCTAACTGCATACATTACAAGCTGCTGCCTGAAGGTCCACCTTCTAATTTCAGTGCACAGCTAGGGCCTGCCTGTGATTCTCCCCAGAGATCAAGAAAGCTGGTGGGTACTTCCACCACCTTCTCCTTCTGACCCATTTCATCAAGTCACCATTATTTCCCTGGAAGGAGATTTTCACATGTCTGGCACCCCAGCTTTTGCTATTGTCCACCCCCCTGCCCCTGAGGAACAGGTCCTCTGATAACCAATGGGGCAAACATTCACAAGTCCCCCAGGATTTCAGCAAACAAAAAAGTTTCTAATCAGGTGCCCCATATATCCAGGATCAGTGCAGGGGAAGCTGACATAAACACCATCTTCCAGCGTCTCCCTGGAACGGCCTTAACTATATACTTTATCAGTTGCTATCAAAATTCCAACAGCATTTTTCAAGGTTAAAAAAAAAAACATTTATATGTAACCACAAAAAACCTTGAAAAGCCAAAACAATCTTGAGAAGGAACAAAGCTGGAGGCTTTGTCCTGATTTCAAACTATATTATAAAGCTACAGTAATCAAAACAGTATGTTATTGGCATAAAAATAGACATAGATCAGTGGAACAGAATAGAGAAGCCAGAAATATACCCATGCATATATGGTCAATTAATTTTTGACAAAGGAGCCAGGAATATATAATGGAGAAAGGACAGTCTCTTCAATAAATGGCACATGCAAAAGAATGAAACTGGACCACTATCTTACATTGTATACAAAGATCAACTCAAAATGGAATAAAGAGTTGAAGGTAAGACCTGAAATCATACAACCCCTAGGAGAAAACATAAAGGGCAAGCTCCTTGACATCAGCCTTGGCAATGACTTTTTTTTTAAAAATTTCACACCAAAAGCAAAGGCAACAAGAGCAAAAATGAATAAGTGGGGCAACATCAAACTTAAAGCTTTTACACAGTAAAGGAAACGATTAGCAAAGTGAAAAGGCAATCTAGAGAATGGGAGAAAATATTTGCAAACCACTTATCCAATAAGGGGTTAATATTTAAAATATACAAGAAGCTCATACAACTCAACAGCAAAAAAGTAAATAACCCAATTAAAAAATGGGCATGAAATCTGAATAGACATTTTTCCAAAGAACACATAAAGAGGACCAAAAGGCACATGGAAAGATGCTCAACATATCAGGTAAATGCAAATCAAAACCACAATGTGATATCACCTTATAGCTGTTAGAATGGCTATTTTCAAAAAAGACAATAGGTATCAAATGCTTGCAAGGATATGGGTAAAGGGACTCTTTGTACACTGTTGGGGGGAATGTAACCACATACAGCTACTATGGAAAACAGTATGGAGGTCCCTCAAGAAATAAAAAAAAAATACAACAGCCATATGATCCAACAATCCCTCTTCTGGGTATATACCCAAAGGAAACAAAACCATTCTCTTAAAGAGATATATGTCTTCCCATGTTCACTGCAGCATTATTCACAACAGCTAAGGTGTGAAAACAACCTTAGTGTCTGTCAACAGGTGAGTGATAATAAAATGTGATATATATATATATATATATATGTACAATGGAATATTGTTCAACCTTGAGAAAGAAGGAAATCCTACCGTTTAAGACAGCATGGTTGAATCTGGAGGGCATTATGCTAAACAAAATAAGCCAGACAGAGAAAAACAAATACTGCATGATATCACTTATATGTGGAATATTTTTTTAAAAGTCAAACTTGTTTCCAGGGTCTGGGAAGTGGAGAAATAAGGAGAGAGTGGTAAAACGGTACAAACTGTCAGTTATAAGATGAATAAGGTCTTAGGATCTAATGTATAACATGGTGACTATAGTTGATAACAGTTGAAAATTTCTAAGAAGGTAGAACTTATATGATCTCACCAAAGAGGGGATAAAATGTAGATATGTGAGATGATTAGTGTATCAATTAATTAACTGAGGGGAATGCTTTCATGATGTGTATATATATCAAATTATATTGTATGCCTTAAATATCTTAAATTTTGTTAATTAAACTGTATAAAGCTGAAAAAATCATGTCTGTTTAATCCTGGGGGCTTTAACTTTCACCATGCCAATTTCCATGACTTATTTTTGTGCAATGTCTTTTAATTGTTCTGGCATCTTTTCTACATACAGATTTTAATGGGAAAATGCTATGAAATCACAAGGAAGGGAAACGTCCTATCCATGAAATGTGATACTTCACCTAACATCTTTGCTTTGCCCCAAATAGCAGTGTTCTTAGTCAAGTCACATCTTATTCTATCATGCGTACTCTTAATTCTTCTTGAAATCCTCAGATCTAGGACTCCTGCATTTTCCTAGCTTGCTTTATTGATTAATAAATATCAAGTTTATATATTAATGCTATGACTGGGTTTGAATACTTGACAAAAATATTGACTTGAAGCTTTGATAATAGCAAAGTAATATGATCATATTTCTCCCAGTCAATGAGAAAATGAGTTGAGGAAAAATGCAAGGGATAAAGGAAGAATCATGACTTCTAACATTTGACACAAGGGCCTGCCTGTGCTCTAATCTTGGATGAGGGGGCTGGATATCTAGGATTTTGGTTTTCAGACCTGTAATTTTGGACCAGATTCTATAATTTGGAGGCCATTACTTATTCTCCATGTGTCTCATTTCCAGCTCTTACTGCACATGAATATTGCACTTCATTGGTAACCATGAAATCTCATGTTTCTTTACTTGCTTCCTTCTTGGAATGTTTTATATGGTGTATTTTCCTATCTTCAACTTTTGATTCAAGTCAGGCATCAACACCTATGATCCCAAGACTTAGTAAAAACACTTTTTGTCTATGCACACACAATTTATCAGTACCAATCAGCATCTTATTTTACTGATATTGTTAATTTAATTTTGCTTTGACTCTCTTGTCAGAATGAAATCCTTGAAAGTATATGGTCTATTAAAATCACATCTGTAGTTTTTCTGCCTTGTTCGGGTCCTGGATCCAAATACGCCTCCCATAAATGTGAATTGAATTGTTACGAAGCAACAATATTTACTAAATCATAATTTTAGAGATATTCATTGTACAAATAAGTATACAGTCATTATATTCAAGCCGTCATCATAGATGTGATATGCTCAGTTTCAATCTGTAAGGAACCTGTAAGGAATTTACAACATAGTCTCTATCCTGAAGGAATTTATGACACAGGGAGAAAAGATATAAACTCAAATAACTATAAGAAAAGAAGTGTATAGTAGATGTTATGTCCATGGTCTATTGGAATAGTTGTAAGAGTTCAGAGATTAAAGAAGGGAAAGACGTCATTTTCACCTAGAGTGATAATAAGAGGCTTCATAGAGAAGGTGCCAGTCTTTAAATATGACCCAGCCTATAAAAAAAAATGTACAGAATTTGAAGGTGGAACTTGGGATAACATGGCTATAAAAGCAAAATAGGGATTGACAAGGGCAAATGTGTTGAGGTATAAATGTATAAAGGTCAATGGCACAGCAGTGTGACTGATGGTTTTGCCAGATTGGTCTACAACAAGGGGAGTTAGAGCAGTTAATGTCACAACAGAGAACTGAAAATCTTCATTCTAAAGGCAATAGATTTTGAAAGTGGAAGTGACGAAATTAAAGAGGTGTTATAAAACAAGTAATGTTTGGAACGGGTTGAAGGAAAAAGAGGCAGGCAGCTAGAATAATTTAGTTGCGAAGTGTGAACAAACAAATTCTTTACAAGAGAAGCAGCAATGGAAATGTAACCAGAGGGACAAGCGCACAGTTATCAGTTCCTTCTTAGAGGTGGTGGTAATTCACAGTAAACCTATACAAATTCTCCATTGTAACTGGGCTGAACTAAAATAAGAACAGTTTATCTCCCTTCTGAAGGAAAAACAAATTTCCAAGTCAGATGTTATTTTCATTTTAAAACATTTTTGTTGACTTTCTTTTTTTCAGAGCTGTTTAAAGTTCACAGGAAAATTGAGGGGAAAGCACAGAGATTAACCAAATAATCCCAGTCGCTACGCTTTCAAAACTTCCCCAATTATCAACGTCCCCCACCAGAGTGAAACATTTTTTACAATGGGTAACGCTATATGGACAAATCATAATCACCCAAAGTCCATAGTTTACATTATAGTTCACTCTTGATGTTGTACATTCTGTGAGTTTTAACAAATGCATTATTACATCAGTATGGTATCATACTGAGTATTTTTACTGCTTTGTCTATTCATCCCTTGCCCCACCCCAACCCCGGGAAACCATAGATCTTTTTTACTATTTCCATAGTTTTGCCTTTTCTAAAATGTCATATAATCGGAGTCAAACAGTATGTAGCCTTTTCAAACAGCCTGCTTTCATTTAGTAATGTGAGTTTAAAGTTCCCCCATGTCGTTTCATGGCCTGATAGCTCATCTTATTTTCAGCACTGAATACTTTTCCAGTGTCTGAATGTACCACAGTTTATCTATTTACTTACTGGAGGGCATCTTGGTTGCTTCCAAGTTTTGGTTATTATAAATGAATGTTGAATTATTAGGACCACTCTAAACATCCTTGTGCAGGTTTTTGTGTAGACATGATTTCAGATACTTTGGGTAAATACTAAAGAGTTGGATTGCTAGATCCTATGTTAAGAGTACCTAGATTTGCAAGAAACTGCCAAACTGCCTTTCAAAGTGACTGTATCATTTCGAATTTCCACAGCAATGAGTTTCTGTTGCTCCACATGCAGCATTGGGGTGTTGTCAGTGTTCTGGATTTTGGCCATTTTAATAGGTGGGTAGTGGTATCTCATTGATGTTTTATTTTGAAATGCCTTGATGACATATGATGTGTATCATCTTTTCATATGCTTATTTGCCATCTTTAGATCTTCTTTGGTGAGGTGTCTGTTAAGGTCTTTGGCCCATTTTTTAATTGGGTTGTTTCCTTGTTGAGTTTTAAGAATTCTTTGTATATTTTGGATAGCTGTCCTTTATCAGCTGTGTCTTTGCAATTTTATTTTATTCCAGTCTATGACTTATTTATTCTCTTTTTCTTGTTTTACACAGGGCAGAGTTTTTAATTTTAATGAAGTTCAACGTATCAATTATTTCTTTTGTGGATTGTGCTTTGGTGCTGTATCTAAAAAGTCATTGCCATACCCAAATTTATCTAGGTTTTCTTCTATGTAATCTTACAGAAGTTTTATATTTTTGTGGTTTTCAATTACATCTGTGATCCATTTTTAGTTATTTTTTGTGAAGGGTGTAAGGTCTCTGTCCAGATTTATTTATTTTTTTGCATGCTGATGTCCAATTAAGTAACAAACGTATTCTTATCTAGGCTTAAGGATGCTGAATATATAGCAGTTTTTGCTATGACATAATCTCAACTAGTTTGCTCAAGTAGAATGTCTTTATAATGTCAAAATTTCAGTTTTAATGAATAAAGATTCATAGAAGATCGAGCATTCCCCTCAGTCTCCCAATACAAAGAGGGCCCAAGTTATACCAAAATTCATATACCTGAACTCAAAATGTTAATTCTTGTTAAGTATGTTGTTTTCCAGGAGTGGAAAGGCTTTTAAATTCCATTTTTACATGTGGACAGTCATATCACAATGGCAATGCTGCAGTCTTTTGTAGCTTTGCCCATTTTTTACTGATCATTCAGGGGTGGTTACACCAAATATAAAAACTGGAAGCAGTTTGGTAATAACTAAACATAAGAGTTAGAGTTGTGTGCTATACTTCGCTATAAAATACTTTTTTCATTGAAGTTTTTATTAAGATAATTGTAGTTTTTAAAGCAGTTTTAAGAAATAGTAGAGCTATCATGGATATCCTTAACTTAGTTTCCCCCAGTGGTGATATCTTGGAAAACTATAGTACAATATCACAACCTAGATATTAACATGGTACAACCCACCAATGTTATTATTCAGGTTTCCCCAATTTTACTAGTACTTATGAGTGTCTGTTCTCTATAAAATTTTATAAAGTGTATGGGTTTATATAGCTTCCCCCACAGTCCATCACCACTAGGACTTCTGGTGTTGCCCTTTTATAATCATACCTACCTCTCTCCTATCCAGTCCTCCTTCTCCCTCACCCACAGTTCTACCCTCTACCAACCATTAATCTGTTCTCCATTTCTAAAATTTTGTCATTTCAAGGATGACATTATTGGAATCATAGATTAACATTTCGGAGGTTACTCTTTTCATTTAGTTTAATTCCCTTGAGATTCATCCAAATTGTTATATGTATCAGAAGTTCATTCCTTTTAATTGATGAGTAATATTAAATTGTATGGATATATCACAGTTTGTTTAAACATTTATCCCTTAAAAGACAACTGGGTTGTTTCCAGTTTTTGCCTCTTATAAATAAAGCTACTATAAACGCTCATGTCCACATCTTTGTATGAACATAAGTCTTCATTTCTCTGGAATAAATGCCTAAGAGTGCAATTTCTATGTCGTACGGTACTTACACGTTGAGATTTTTAAGAAACAACCAAGTTGTTTTCCAGATTGGCTATACCATTTTACATTCCCAACACCAATTTTAAGTGATCTAGCTTCTTCACATCCTTACCAAGCACATATAATTTATATGTATAGTATCTTAAATACGTAAATATTTCTTCCAACTCAATAACTAGAAGATAACCCAATTTATAATTGGCAGAAACGTTTTTACAGATAATTTACTGAAGAAGATTCATGGATGCCAAACAAGAACACAAAATGATCAACCTTGTTAGCTATTAGGGAAATATACATTTAAACAACAATGAGATACCACTACACACCCACTAAGAATGCTGAAAAAAAAACTCTCTTGTGTTGCTAGGGATTTGGTATAACTGGAACTCTGATACCTTGCTGATGGAATGGAAAATGGTACCTATTTTGAAAAATAGGCTGATAGTTTATTAAAAATGTAAATATATGCTACCTAGCTATTCCACTCCTAGACATTTACCCAAGAGAAAAATTATATGTCCAATCAAAGACTTGTACACAAATATTCATTGAAGCTTTTGGTAATAGTCACAAAACTTAAAACAGTCTAAATATCCATTGATAAGTAAATAGATAAACAAATTATGGTGTCTGCACACAGTTCAGTACTACTCAGCAATGCTTTCACTGGAGAATTATAAGAAATAGAATACATTCTCATTTTTCTGGGGGCAGTTTATAGATAGCAAGGGATGGAATGAATGACATCTCCAGTCATCTTTCCACTCTTGAGGTTCTGTGATGTTCAGTTTATTCAATTATGCTGAGTTGGAAAGTTAATTTCATTTCTGTATCATCAACTGGGAAAATAACTGTATTAACTGATAGAATTTCTTTCCCTTCAAATTTGTTGTTTCCCAAGTGATTCTCCAGTTTTATCTGATATTATTCTCTGAACCATTGCAACAATTTGGCAGATATAAGGTCAATTCATTACATTACATTTTGACTCTCATATGTTTGAGAACAATTTTTTAAGAAGAAAAATCAAAACGTACATTTTGGTCTGCTTCTCTCAAATCCCTTATTAATGTATATTTTAACATATAATGTGCAAATCATTTTGATGATAACTTTTTATACTTGAAATTTTTCACATATATTTTTATGCTATAAAAACTTCTGGATATCATTTGATTGTTAAATAACATTTGATGGATATAGCATATTTTAAACCAATTCTCTTATATAGGATATTTAAACTTTTTAACATAAACTCTTTTGCAATGCATATTTTTATACATTAATCTTTTTTCTGCCTTGCTCCACTATTTTGAATTATGTTCCTCAGCAGAATTTATAAGAGAAATTGTTGGGTCAAAATCCTTTAACACTTTTCAGATTCTTAGGGAATATTGCCAAACTGCTTTCTAGATATTTGAGTCAATTGCCTAGCAATATGTTTCCCATGTGTATAACCTCCTTCAAGTGTACACAATATTCTCATATAACAATGAAAAACTTTGCTAATTTGAAAGCAAATTATTATATTGTTATGCTTTAGAGTGTTAGTGGAAGACAACCTATTGGCAATTAACTATTTTTTTAAATGAGATTACCATTGTGAAATACCACAGTTTCCAAACTAATTGATAAAGTATTTGTACATATATATGTTAGTATTAGATGGTACCTGGAAATCACCAAATGAGTTTGTAAGATTTATGAGAAAGTCTTCCTCAAAACTGTTAGGTATATATCAAGATTCATGATGTAAGATAATGACATGAAGTAATGTGACAGTTGTCATAATCATATTGCAAACATAAGTACTTCAATGTAAAAGGAAGGAAAGACCTAAATAAAATACAACAAAACAAAAATGGTCTTTCATTTGAAATGCAAGAGAATAGAGCATCCAATAAAGAATGCCATTCTTCTACACTCTTCAGATGTATGTGAACATCTCTTCATGTTCACAGGTTTTCTTTTATGTTTTATCTCAAGCCTTTAATTTCTTCTAGATACCCTTCTTAGCTTCCTTTACCTTTAAAGAAATTTTGCAGAACAGATCTTATTCCCCAAATTTCTAATATGAAAATCTGGAAGTGTGTTAGCACTTAATTCAAGGGGCAGAAACCTAATTTGAATTAGATCAAGCAAAAATGGATAATATATTGAAGAAAATAGACAAACTACAGAAAGGATAAAGGTAGAGATGGGTTTAGTGATAACTAAACCTTTGACAGTTACATCAACAAAATCATTCTCCATCATTTTTCTCTGCCCTGTCTTGGTACTTTCCTGATAAAAAAAAGATGAGGGTGAAAAGGAGGTAGAAACCATTCAACTGATTCTTGCATTTTCACACTTTTGCAAAGAGGTAAGTAAAAGGGTTTTTTTTTGGTCCAATCCCTGTTTGGAAAACATGGTTAATATTATTAACCTTTTTTTGTAAGGGAAATAATACAATTTCATTCTGATTCTAGGAAATTTGAATAGCAGTAGACTGACAGAGGCATAAAGCAATTGATCATATCAACAAATATCTTAATTTGAATTGAGAACTCTCTAACTACTATGAATCACGTCCAAACAAATTCAACAATTTGTATAGTATAGGAACAAAATGCAGTTGCTTCTGTGCTGCCATCATTCTGCTATAAAATATCTTCTGGAGTTCACCAAAGTCCTCCTTATTACCAAATCTAATGTCCACATGCATTTTTCAACTATATTAAGTCTGTGCATCATTAATACTTTTGTCCAGTATTAAAATTGTATCCTTCCTTGATTTAATAGGTAATATTTTGTATGTCTCTCAGCTCTCTGACTATTCTTTTATTTCCTTTTTGTTGGTTCCTGATACAGCTCTCTGAATTGTAGGGCTCTCTAAGGCTATAACATTGTATATTCCTCTGCAGTCAGTTTTTCTTTCTAGCATCTTTAACTCTCAGTCTATGCAAATGCCACTGCAGCAAAGACACTACTGTGTCAAATAGGTTATTTTTTCTCCTAGGCATAGAGCTAAACTGCATTTCCCAGCCTCCTGAAGGAAGTTGAGTCAAAATCCATGGAGCTATGTTGGAAGTGATGGACACCAATTCCAATCTTATCCCACAAAACATCCAATACACTTTTCATAGGCTCTTTCTTCCCTGGCTGCTAAACTTATGTTGTTTTAAGTGGATGGTTTCATAGCTCTAGAAGAGGATGGAACTGCAAGGTGAAAATAGCCTAGGTCTCTGAAGGAGTGTTCAGAGCAGATTCTACCTTAAACCTACCCACCTCCCATCTTTCTAACATTGTATTTCCAACACTAAAGTCATCCATGAGAAAGAAACAGATAGTTAGCATTTGAAGCAACTAAATGTGGGGCTTGTTTATTGTAACAGTTAGCCTATACTGTCTGTATCTCAGACTTTATTTTTAACTCTGACCTCTTTTTCTCTTATAGATCCATATTTCCAGTTTTTTTCTGGATATCTTTAACTTCTTGTTTTCTTGGTTCTGAACATTAAATGATAACTTTTTTTCCTCAAAAACTAGCTCTTTTTCTTAACACTTCTACTTATATTGGGAACATAATTATTATTATATTTTAATAACACTAAAATTATTTCTTTAAATATGTCCCCTTTTTCACTTCAGGGCTTTTGTACTTTCATCAATGAATCTTTAATAACTGGAAAAGTGTATGATACACAGTAGGTGCTTGATAAATATTTTCAAATGATTGAACACATTTTTTAAAAACTACTTCTCCAAATGATGCAAGCTTAAGAAATCAAGCATCTTTAGATTTTACTTAACTCTTGATGGAAAATTCATAAATCTGACAGATTTTATAGCATCTAAATTATTCAAATTTCTTTCATCTCTCTATCCCTTTCCTTTTCCACTAATTCTCATTAATTCATACAAATGGTGATTTATCTGGAGTCATGCAAAATGCTTCACTTTCTCCCTGCATACTATCAAGTATTCTAGGCTATCTATATGTCATTGTGAGATCAAACTTTGAAAAGCCAGTTGAATCAGATTATTCCCCTAGTTAGGCTTCCCATTGTTTACCAAATTTAAGGCAGATATGGCACCTCATCAAGGTGTTCCATAACACCTTCTCGATCTGCCTTCTTAGCCTAATTTCTCCTACGGGGAAACATATTCCAGATGCTCCAGACAAACAAGTATATTTGCTATTTCTCATAGAGAAACCAAGTTTCCCTGCCTCTGTGAATCATCCAATGCTATTCTATCTACTTGGAATACTTTTTTCTCTGGATTATATGTCTGAATATAAATGACACCAACCTAAAGAAGTCTTTCTAATAATCTCAATGAAATGTGATTTTTTCCTTCCATTATTTTCCATAAAACTTTGTTTTCGTAAAGGTACTATTCCTTAATGATTAAGATAGCTGAATCTGAAACCAACTGCCTGGGCTTCATTCATGCACCCCTAGTTAGAAGTTATGACATATTGGGCAAATTATTTAACCAATTTGTTTTCCAGCATATTCATTAGTAAATGATGGATATTAATAATGTCTACCTCATTATATTGTTGCAAAAATCAGATGAATTAATAAAATTAAAATACTTAGAATACCACTTTGCATATTAGTAATATGTAATATTTGAAATTATTTTTATATTATTGCATAAAACTCAAAATTTTTATTATTTGCTCTATCAACCAACAAATTTCTCTACAATACACATATATATATGCCTGCAAACACAAATAAATAATTAAAACATGGATACTGTCTTTCCTCTTTTTCTGTCAATCCTTAATACTTAAAATGACTTGCTTCTACACATATTTTTTCATTAAATATTATTGATATTATTGTTGTATACACTATAGTTTTTTTTTTTTTTGGTTATCTATTTTAAACACAGCAGTGTGTACATGTCAGTCCCAAACTCCCAATCTATACACATAATATTTGATATATGAAGAATTATCTTGTATACATAATGTCTCTTTAGGATATCTTATAAGCATAAAAAGGTCTTCAAAACAAATTTATTCCAATAAGTTGTTCTTTCATTCAACAAACATCTAAGGAGCACTCACTCTATGCCAGAATTTCTTTATAGGTCCTGAGAATACATTACATGATAAGTGTGGTATGTTGAATCATGAACTCCAAAGGTATCCACTCCTTAACCTCTGGAATTTGTGAGTCTGTTACTTTATATGGCAAAAGGAACTTTGTAGATATGATTGCATTAAGCATCTTAAGATAAGGCAAATGTTCTGAATTATCTGGGTAGGCACAAAGGATGCTCATAAGAGAGGAAGGAGGCTCATAGAAGACAAGACATGATGATAGAAGGAGAGGTTGGAGTGACGTGTTTTGAATATGAAGGAAGGAGTCACAAACCAATGAAAGTCAGCAGCTTCTAGAAGCTGGAAAAGACAAGAGACAGAGTCTTCCCTGGAAAGATTCTTCCTCCAGAAGGAGCACAGACCTCTGATATCCTGAATTTTAGCCCTCTAAGACTCCTTTTGGATCTCTAGAACTATAGGATAATAACTTTCATGTTGTTTTAAATCACTAAGTTTGTGGTAACATTACAGCAGAAATGGGAAACTAATGAAACAGTTACAGTAATGTCATTGTTAAATTCTATATCCACGTATCCATGTTCTTTTATAACCCTCTTCCACACCATTATTGGGCTTGATCATGGAATTTACTTTGGTCAATGATACATTAACAAACATAATACAACCAGAAACTTGTATATAATATATTAAAAGTCATACCCCCTTGCTGCTGGAAAACTCTCTGCTACCCTGTGAAGGATGCCAAGCTAGCCTCTTTGAGGATAAAAAGAATATAGCTGGATAGAGGTCTCAGTTATCCCAGATGTCCCAGCCCTGCCAGCCAAAGCAGTCATGTCCCAAGTTCATGAAAAAAACATAGAAATGCCAAAAGCCTTGCGATGGGATCTTGTGCAATTTGAACTATTTAGATGAAACTGAGTGAGGAAAGGACAGTAGCAGGGAATGAGGTCACAGGGATAGCAGGTCCAGGGAAGCCATTATGTGTACTTGGATTATACTTTGAAAGATAAGAGAAGCCACTAAGTGGCATCAACTGATTCATATTCAATATTTTAAATAATGACTCTTGCTACTAAACAGAGAATAGACTGCAGCTGGCAAGGGTAAAAACAGGAACCCCAATTAGAAGGCTACTGTAACGGAGTTAGCATGAATTTTATGCTAACCAAAACATTCTCTTTGTGGCCCATCAAACATACATTGTACACCTGCTTTAATTATTAAAGAAAACAGTGCCTTGACCAGAAGTAAAGAATGTCCATGTTAAAAATAAAGTTCAAATGCCTCCTTTCCTGGACGCCAATGCTGGTACTTCTTTGATAAGACTGTCTTCCCAGGTGCCAAGGCCATACTATCTGGCTGTGTATGTGCTTTTCTGTTTTTCTTGAAACCTTGAAGGAATGTATCCCTGACTTGTTTCACGTTTTTTGTTCTGACAAGGTATAAAACTGTGCTGAAAACCATGCTTCTCCAGAGCAGTTCCTCGGAGTTATATGAGAGGGTGTCTCCTGGCATATAGTCCCCAGTTTGTCTCAAATAAACTCTTTTCTGTTCTTAAAAGACTATTGTAACAATCCAGGTGAAAGATGATGGTTATTTGGACCATGATGAAAACTGTGAAGATAGTGCAACTTTGTGAGGTTCAGGGATGTTTTGAAAGTTGAGTTGACAGGATTTGTTAATGGATTGAACATGAGTTGAAGAGAATAGGGTTTGTCTTATTTGCTGATGCAGCGTCAACCAGGGCAACAGTAGATTAGTGGTTTGGGGAACAGGCACATTAGATCTCAGTTTTGAATATGTGAAGTTGGTGATGCTCATCAGACATCTAAAAGGAGTTGGTGAGAAGGCAGTTGCCGTTGTTACATAAGCAAAGCCAGAGTTCAAGGAAGAGAAAAGTCTAGGTTGGAAAAGAGCTTTTCTAGGGAGAAATTGAAGAAAGGAAGTAGGAAAGCCCTCACCTGAGCCCTGGGGCTCTCCAAAGCCGAGACCGCGGGAAGAAGGAAAGGAAACAGTACTTTTGGAGGATGCTGTAACTAAATTCTATCTACCACTATGTTCTATGTGATTTCTGCCCCAAAATCTCATTCAATTTCCTATTTTATAGATGGGAATAATGAAAGTTTTGGGAAGTTAAACAACTTGCCCAGTATCATAAGCAAAGTAACTAGGATTAATCCCCTAAGTTGCTAAATTCCTAAGACTCAAGTTTTAAACACGTATCCAATTATATGTAAAGAATTGAGCCACATAGCCATCATTTCCTGTTCTTGTGTAGAATTATTCACTGCAAATTACTAAAGTTTCAATTGTCATACACAACGTTATTTGAGTTTGGAACTTCCTGATAGCTCCCTATTTTACTAACCACAAAACTGCTCACAGGGCTTCCCTGGTGGCACAGTGGTTAAGAATCCACCTGCCAATACAGGTGACACAGGTTCGAGACCTGGTCTGGGAAGATCCCACATGCCGTGAAGCAACTAAGCACATGCGCCACAACTACTGAGCCTGCGCTCTAGAGCCCTCGAGCCACAACTACTGAAGCCCAAGTGCCTAGAGTCTGTGCTCCACAACAAGAGAAGCCACCGCAATGAGAAGGCCACGCACCGCAAAGAAGAATAGCCCCCTCTCGCCGCAGCTAGAGAAAGCCCACACACAGCAACGAAGACCCAATGCAGCCAAAAATAAAAATAAATAAATAAATAAACAAAATTTATAAAAAAAGAAAACAACAGCAAAAAAAGCTGCTCACAGCTGGGATATGATCCATTATTACTTATTCACTACGATGTAAGATAGTTTATCCGGAGTTTAAAAAGAAGTATAAGGCTTTTGGAAGAGAACAGTCACATTACAACAATTCAGCTTGGTTATTACTGCATCACTTCTCCCCTGTGGGTTATATCCTCTCAGTTGTTGAGCATTATCCTACACTTTAAACATCCTTTATATTTGGAGGGACTGGAGAACATTTCATTAAAATTATCATAAACCAACAACTAATGTCAGCTATAAATAAGTTCATTGTGTAAGCCAATAGGATATAAGCGTTTCCTACTCTAATATAAAAAGGTGAATAGGATGCGAGGGGGAATATTATTGAATCCAGAAGCTCAATTTTATTCTCTGTCTCTTTTCCTATTTCAGCTATTGAGAGAAAAGGAGGGAGCACAAACACAAAATGTTGCTTCTAAAACAGCTTTTAGCACCTTTGGCTTACCTAAATTTAAGCTCCACAGCAACTAGGAGTTAGGATGTAGAGAATGCTTATATTGACAAAAAATTTTCAAAACATTTAAAAGCAATCAATGCATCAACAGAATTTAAAACCAGAGACAAAAAGTGGCTCACTATTGGGCCACTCATAAGACATGTCCAGGGCTTCTATCAGAGAGTTGTGATTTAAAATGAACTAGTATACGCATATGACTATATTTGCATATAAACGATGGCACATACATGGGAGATGTGCTCAATTTTTTTTCTAATAAGAACAAAGCATTGAAAAAAGTCTGGATACTATTTTGAAAAATAAAATACAACCTGTGGACAAAGCACAGAATCCTCTTCTCCACTTGGCGCTAAGCTGTGTTGAAGGGTATCCTCAGAACCGTGCAGTCCGCCCTCCATATCTGCAGGTTCACATCTGAGAATTCAACCAATCACCATGGATGGGAGGACCGAATGTACTCTATACCATTGTTTGTAAGGGACTTGAGCACCTGCAGATTTTGTTGTGGAGGTCCTGGAACCATCCCCCTCAGGGCTACCAAGGGATGACTGTATTTCCTTCCCTCCTACAGCCATACAGCCCTGTAGCCTAGGGTTACAACATTTGCTGAGAGTTGTCAAACTGAGGGGCAGCGACATAGGACTTGAGAATTACCTGAGGGAGATTCCTATGCCCTTAGTCTCAGAAACTCTAAATCATTGTTTCTGAGTTTTGTTCTAAGAATCTGCTTTTTTAACAAGTGCATTTTGAAAGGCACTGGTCTAACCACACTTATTGTTGGTCATTACTCTTCCCTTCTGAACCCTTACTTATTCCATTCCCATTGCTAAGAATATTCTTAGCAAAATTATCCTTTTGGGCAGTTAACTCCTAGTGATATTTGAAGTCCAAAATCTACATCCTTTTTCTCTGTAATAATCTTTCCCCATTTGTGTCCCATTAGCATTTTTTAAAATTATTATTATTAGCATTTTGCATGTCTCTATTTTATTTCTTATCAATTTCCTACTCAAAGCATAGATCACAATCTAGAAGCATCATCACCTGGGAGCTTGTTAGAAATGAAAAATCTCAGGCTCCACCCTAAATTTACTGAATAAGAATCGATTTTTAACAAGATCCCAAGTTGATTCTTATACATATTAAAGTTTGAGAAATACTTCTTTTCACATTTCACAGTAGCTATTTTTTTGAGGTCCTATTTTTCTCTTTCTCTTTTGGTAAAACACAAATTTCTCCTAAACTGAGATTGAGTCTTAGAGGACATTATTTCCTCAGCTTTTAGCACAAAATCAAATATATAATAAGTATCACTATGAATGTCTTAAATAGGAGATACACTTGTAAAAGATTTCTTGCTACTACAAAGAAAGCAGAAGAGAAATGTAAACATATAAAGAAAAGAGAATAAAGATTAATACAAAACACGAACAAAGAGGTGTGTTAAAAATTATAATAGAAATAAATCTATTATAAGATACTTCATTTTCAGATGAAATCAGTTTCAAAGGATTTGTTGCCTTTTGTACCATAGCAACCTCATACAAGCAATACTTAAATTGTTACTTGGCTAACTTAAAAATTTTTAGTTTATTTTACTGCAAGTTTCAGTATCAAAAATGTGTTCTGTTATAATAGCACAAACCATTACCATAGAAACATTAGTAATCTGTCTACAATAGTGATTTTAAAACAAGTTTGTAAAGTTTCTTAAAAAATCCCCAGTATAGGTTCAACTGCCTTGAAAATGTTGATTCAGGAGTCCTGGGGTGTGGCTAGGAATATACATCATTATCTTGCTCCCCAGAAGATTCTGATTCATGTGATCATAAGAAAGCATTTGGCTGAATATGTTATTTGTTATGGGTTGAATTATGTTCCCCCCCAAAATATGTTGAATCCCCAGGACCTCAGAATGACCTTAATTGGAAGTAAGGTTGTTACAGATGTAAGGAGTTAAAATGAGGTAATATTGGAGTCACGTGAGCCCTCAAGCCAATATAGTGAGCCCTCAAGCCAGTATAGTTGGTCCTTATAAGAAGAAGAAAGCGAGAGACATGGGGAGAATGCCAGGTGAAGATGGAGGCAGAGATTGAATGATGTGTCAACAATGCAAAAACCACTAAGGATTGCTGTATGTCCCAAGAAGCTAGGAGAGAGGCATCGGACAGATTCTCCCTCAGAGTCCTCCAAAGGTACCAACTCTGCTGACACCTTTGGATTTCAAGGCTCCAGAAATGTGAGAAAGTAAGTTTTCTGTTATTTTAAGCTACCAGGTTTGTAGTACTTTTTACAACAGCCTTAAGAAACATACATTATTCGTGTTTGTCTTGAATGAGCTTGAGTACCACTCTTGTTCTTACTGTCAGAGAGAACAAAATTCTCAAACATTAACATAAGTACCATGATCTCATGAGCTTGTTTGAAATTACTGAACTCTGTATCAACAGAATCTGTAAGGCATGTTACTGGGCCTGTGCTCCCTTCTGATACAGCTCACCTGCTGATTACTCTTTAAGGTTTGTGTTTGCTATGCTTAATGTATTTCCTTGAAGGTTAGTGGATGATACAGAAAATAGTATAACATTAAATTGCATCTCTCCTTTAAAATACCATAGGAGGAAATGAAGTAAGGCTTTGCATCCAGATCTTACTAATTTCAAAGTCTATGTACTTTCTTCACTGTGGTTGAACTTTACCTTGAAGGCTGTTTGTGGGGGAGGGGGTGTGGGGATGTGGGGGAATATTAGTTTCTCAGGTTTGTACACAGAGAATCTGAACTACATAGAAACCTTTCCTGTGGAGATAGTTTATTTCTGTTGTTGAAGTTTTGGAAATTGTCTGCAGGAGATAATAAGTAGAGGAGAAGAGCTGAAGTAAAGGGCCTCATTTGTGAAGCCTTGCTGTGTTTGGAGGCATATGTGGCAGGTGGCAAGGGAGAAGACCTTCTCCACTCCTGTGCACAGAACCCAACACCACTATGGAAAGCTGTAGGGTGCGGTAGCATTTTTAAATGTCTGGATGTGGTATCCTCTGGAGTATTCAAGGGCTCAAAAGTATTTGTGGAATAATTGAATAAATAACCCAGGGAGCTGGATCAAAAGTGGATAAATGTAGAAGTGGTATGAAATAAATCAGTGGATAGAATGGTTTGGGAATTTTTGTATGACACCCATTTTGAAGCTACCAGAAATCATTTGGAGTATTTGGGGTTCTCAGAATGTTTCGTGTCTGGTAATCAAGGAGAAAAAGTCTCAAATATACAATTTAATTAGAATATATGTGACAAAATTATGTACTTACATGTGTAAACCTATATTATTTGAATCTCTCTTTCTCATATAAACACACACATTTTAAATTAATGAAAGCTAAGAAAAAGTAAGGAATTTTAATCCCCCAAATAATTGATACCATAAGTGGAAAAGCACTTTTTCATATTTTTCAACCTCCTAGAATCAGCACAAATTTATTTTAAGAGCATTTAGCGTTCAGCCCATTCTGCTTTGAGGATACACTAATAGGTGAGATAAATAGTTACTGATTTCATGAGCTCCTGTTTGGGAATTCAAACCAGAAAAAGTCCATCTGACATATGGAATAGTTCAGTGCTCTGATAGGAGAAATAGAAAATGTTGTAGGAAGTACATAGGTGTGTAACTAAACCTGATATGGAAGGAATGGGGGGAAAAAACCTTGCAAGAGATGGTAATGTTTACGCTGTCACATGAGTAAAAACTGTGAGTGAAGAGTGTGTGTGTGTGTACATGTCTGTATTTGCATGAGTGCATTTTGTGGTTACATCAAGGATGGGGAAGAGGCAAAGCTGGAGCTAATAATATGAGATGTTCTACCTCATTAGTGATCATAAAAATGAAGATTAAGTTAAAAATAATATTTTTCATCCATTTAGTTGGCAAAGATTAAAAAGTTTGACACTATCAAGTCTGGCAGAAAATGTGAATCAATAGGATTGCTTATATATTGCTGGTAGGGATATGAATTAGTACAGCCATTACTCAGAAAACTGAGATTACTTTGTAATCTAACATACTCATACACTGTAACCCAGTAATTTAAATTTTAGTTACATACCCTCGACCAGCAAAAAATTTTATAGCAACACTGTTCATATGGAAAAACGAGTGTGCCTTAAAAAGAGGATTATTATTCATTTAATTCTGTATAACAGAGGTCCAGGGAAAAGGGAAAATTATGCAGGGACTTGCAATCATGATAAGAAGATTGTGTCAGCTGTGCTAATAATCTTGACTGAAACTGAAGCAGTAGGAGTGGAGACAAGGGGAGAACAGGAGGTGTAGTTATCAGGTACCATTGATAGGATTTGTTGACTGGTTGGAGGGAGTGAGAAGGGAGGAGTCTGTAGGACTTAAGGGGTTAACTCAGTTCATGGTAGTACCAATTATTCAGATACTAAATACAAGGAAGGAAGCCAATGCAGGAGATGAGAAGAGGAGAGAGAATGATTGAAACATAAATGTTAGCTTTTCTTGTGTATCTCACAGTCATTTGCAGAGGACTGGGTGTTGAGTAGTTTCTTTGGATGTTTAATAGTTACTTTTATTGAAAAAAACATACTGGAGTGTTTGGAGGTTTTGTTTCTACATTCTGTTAAAAATGAGACATCGATAATTATCATGGTATCCCTTGCATCATGCCTCAGTATTTTTTATACATAAAAATGGATTGTCTATATATTTATTTCAAAATAAGAGAAGGATGTTTTCTGTTGTTTGTACCATTGTATATTCATAGATCACTTTCTAAAGCTCTGTTATCATTCCTGACACTTCAAAGGAGGATATTATCCCAAGCTGGCACTTAGTTTAATCTGCGTATGGGGTGGTTTGTTTTTCTCTTGTTGATCCTTGAAGGCTTTCATTTGTCTCTCCCATATGGCAAAAATGGTTACATATTTTTTGAGCATCTGCAAGGCAATATTTAATACCCTCACATTCCTAAGAAATTATGTTCAAGCTGACACATGTTTTCACAACCAATGTAGTTAAAATGTATAATGTCACACTGTCTGAACAGAATAGGGATCTATTGTCAGTTTTACTGAACATTAGGAATGTTATCTGATGCTCTGTAATTTGCTTTGGACAAAACTGAATATTTAATTTATTTGACCATTCAAAGAGTTTCATTTTAGATAACTATGTTTTTTTCTATTTGATCCAAATGTTCATCAAAAAAAAAAAAGAAAAAGAATCAGGATGAAGGTTGATACACAAAAGTGAAGGATATTGCAGATGACACCATGAACTTCATGTTTACATGCCTCGTTCGTACTAGATGTGACTCTAAATTCTTTGGTGTTGCAACTTAGAGATTTTTTAACCTTGGGAACAAAAATTCTATCCCCTGATGCTTCTTTTGGCGTTTTCTTCAGATTCAGATTACAGGCCACATGATGAAATAACTATCATTGCTTCAAGTTTTCAGACCAAAATTGTATTGCCAATTGTCAAACTCATTATTCAGTCATTTTACCTCTGAAAAAACTTCAGATGCTTCCAAAATTCAAATCCAGCATTAAAGGGCAAATGTGTTTTTTCACCACTGAGAGGATATAAATAGACATGCCACAAGAGACAGCACTCAGTTAGATGCATAACTTCTTCAGTGCTTTTTACAAAATCTGTTGCATTGCTTTAACTTCATATTTTCTATACTAAGCCAAGTATGATACACATATTTTCCCCAGGAAGTTTTCTAAATAGTTAGGAGACCACTAAACACTGCCATTAAAATCTGTATTTTGTTCCTCTAAATTAAGGGACAGCAAATCTTTTCTGTAAAGAGCCAGATAGTACTGATCAATATTTTAGGCTCTTCAGGCCATAGTGTCTCTATAGCAACTACTCAACCCTACTATGGTACCCAGAAAACATGTCTAGACAATAAGTAAACAAATACGTATGATTGTGTTCCAATAAAACTTTATTTATAAAAAAACAGGCAGCAGGGTTCATGAACCATAGTTTGCCACCCCACCCCACCCCGAATCAGTCTTATTTTTCTACTGAGTAGCCAACACATGCTTTTACCCCATTTAAGAAATAATTATTAAGTTGTAGAAAGATATGTAGTGAGCATTGCATAGCATTTGCACAAAATTGAATATCACTGGTGGAATTAAGGAAGCATCCTTTGTGTATTGGAAAGATTTTAATTCACCTCTTTGTTCATCCCACCAATACTTAATGAATACTAAATATCACCTTTATGTTAGGAACAGGAGAAATAATGATGGAAAAAGCAAACGCAGTCCCAGTCTAAGGGAGCCTGCATTAAATGCTTTGAGGAACACACCTGTGTGCTTCGGAATAGTATCCTCTGCTTTAAGAGGTTAAAGAGTTAAATAAAAATCACTTCAATTTTTTCCCTTTCTTTTTTTCCATTTTGGATCTCCAAGTCTTTCCATATCTTAAGTAGCAGACTTGGCTATTTATGACAGGAATAAGTAAGACACAGATGAAAGAGAACAAAATACTGTTATATAGGTAATGGAATTGCTGTATAGAGAGCTTATAGAATTTGATCAAAGTCATGTCTCAAGTGATAATGGAAACGGTGGAAATTCATATGGTAGCATCATTTCCCAATCTCAATTCATTTTTTCCTAGAAGAAGTCAGAAATAATATAGGCAAAATTAATAATTTGGGGACATCTGTAATTAACTAAGGATGCTATATAGGTTACCTCTTCAATCCTAAATAACAACCATCTTAGGAGTCTGAAATTATTTTCCACATCTGCCACATATTAAAACTAAAACTTAAAAAAATGAAGCCAAATCATATTAGAATTCAGGTCTTCCTACCTCAAAAAATCTGTGCTTCTTACTATATAACTCAATTATGCACCAGAAATAATAAGCACATTTAAATTATTATAAGTGCTATTAAAAACATAGCAAACTTTCTCACTTATTAAAATCTTAAGACTTGAGTTACAATAAACAGTAAACATCATGCTTCTTCTCTCATGGTTTTGAATTTGTTTTCAGGACAATGACTCTAGGTGTGACTTATTATTGTCCTTTGCAAATAGCTTTAATAACTGCTCAATCACAGTAGTAGAATACACAATATAAAATATTAACAATATGAGCTAGTGTTTAATGATCTATTTTTCATATAAAACAAGTCAACTACTCTTTCTGGCACTCAAGACATGGCAATCTGCCTTCTACCGGAGCAAATCCCAGCTATAAGGATTTGTGGAGAAATTTTGTATTAATCTCTGACATGGCACCTCTAATGCATTTTGCAGAGAAACTTCGAATTTGTGCTATTTTCACCTAATTGCAAACTAATCACTGTGGAAGAAATAATTTCACTCTGTCCACTATGCCAACCTCACAGAATACTGATAAGAATTCAAAGAGAAAATGCTTTTACTATACTCAGCACAGTGCCTAAGCTTTAGTGTGCTCTAACTCTCACTTCTATTGCTAAGTTAAATACATTTTTTTGTTATCTGTAAGAAAATTAGGATAAACTCAGAGTCTTCATGCTGCCTTCATCTTAAAAATTTAACAGTTTGATAATTCTATTGTAGTTATATAAGCTGCAATGTTTAATACTTAGTTTCAGCTCTAGCCCCATACTCATATAGCATAAGATTATTTTGAGTGAATTACATCAATTTTTGTATTTGAGTTATCTAAGATAGTGTTATTATTTAGATGGTTATCTTATTAAAATATTATTTACCTAGAATAATGTATTTTTATTATTTTAGTGTAGATTACATATAACATAGTTCACTTTGGATTATGAAGTGTAAGGCTCTGACGTATACAAGATGGTTATCTTGGTCTGGAGTCAAGAATAGTACATCATTCTAATATCCTTGTCTCCTTAGTGCTTACGACAACTCATTATATGTACTATTTTCATTTATTTTAATATGTGAACTACTTACAAGCTATTTTTCTTGAGTTTTCAAACATAAGTCTGAGCCTCATGTTTGCATGAGAATACTATACTTGAACTAGTATTTCAAGTTCCTATTCCAAGAATAATGAATATTTTCCCACTCCAAAGTATTTTGCAATATATAACCCAAAGAAAATGGTTTATCTCCGGTGCTCCTATCAGTTTTAATGAGTGTGTCTATGAAAGACAATGATATATTTTCAAGATTTGAAATATACATATCAAGCACCACTGTCTGGCTCTGTGTAAAATATTTATTATTCAACTATTCTCTCAAGTGACTATTTGGTTCCTGGGAATTTGGTTCAAAAAGTGTTTAACCATCTCAATATGTAAAAATATAATAATAATATAACCAAAGGTTTAATACCCTTGTAGGAAGATTTCCACTATAGAAAGTTCTGATATTCTTCTGGGCTAGATGTTTAAGGATGACTAAAGGAAACAGGTCTGATTTGTCATGACTTGATGATGGATAATTGTAGACATTTTAAGTAAGGCCATCTTACAGTAATGCATTTGAAAACAGATTTTTTGATTTTGGAAGGATAGAAAAAGATTACCACATCTATCTTTTAGGTAAGTGGATTATAAACCCATTTGTAGGAGAGTTCATTCATTTTCTCTCTTGCTCTATTATTTTTTTCCTTCCCTACGTTAGCATAAGATAACCTTAGACTTGCACTGCAAATGGGATAGGTATAATTTGTCGAGGAAAGTCAGGATCAACCTGCCTTCTGTCTTTCTGTTTTGTAGCTTACCTTATATAGAGTGTAAAGAAATCTTTAAAAATACCAGTCTACCTATAGTACTCCCAGATAGCTCTTGTTTTCTTCTTACAAGCCTTCAAGAACTATTGGTTTATAACACCACCCTCTTCTCCCCAAATATTCCCAGGTATTTTCTGAGCTGCATATTTTTCCTGAAAAAAAAAAGTATAGATTACAATCTAATGCACATTACTCTATGTATTTTTATATTTGTAGGTAATATACTCCATCCAAGTATGGCACAAAGTGTCCATCTGTAATGCACGCCCCTTTTCAATGCAAGTCTGAGGCATTTTCTTATTGTATAAACTAGTGATCTAGAAAATTGCTATTATTTCAGAAAAGTGC
Source organism: Balaenoptera physalus (assembly GCF_965194825.1). NCBI lineage: Eukaryota > Metazoa > Chordata > Mammalia > Artiodactyla > Balaenopteridae > Balaenoptera > Balaenoptera physalus. The sequence continues at coordinate 78,067,062 of NC_138886.1, read as the reverse complement.
AATTTTTTCAAATTATGTAGGGGTTATGTGCTCTTAAGGGTACTTTGAAAATGACAGGTTTTCCAAAGAAAGTCTTAAAAGCATTTATGGGAGTCCAAAAAAAACAGTGCTTTCAGTAAAAGGAAAAAACACTTTGATTCTGTTAAATAGATCACCAAAATTATTTGCTATATAGCTTCTCTTGGAAAGTCATGTATTTCCTAGTTCTTTTCACTTCCATTCCCGTAATTGTCCTTCCTAAGATTATTATATGTAATGCAGTTCTGATTACATTAATGAACTAGTCTATGGGAAATATTCAAAAACAGAAAAGTAATAGAAAAAGAAGGGAGACCAACTGGAAAATTCACCCTGTTAGCAGGTTTTCAAGTAGGAGTCTAGCTCTAGAATTTGCATTTATGATTAAATCATCATTGCAGTTTACTCACCCGCAGCATCTTGAAAATGAAGGCATAGCTCAAAGCTGACTGTTGGTCTTCATATTTTAAAAATGTTCTATAATTTATGGAAATACTAACTAATACATTTTGTTTAGCTTTCTGTTATAATCCTGGAGACATAAAAGTAGGCCATCAAATCCACAGTTTCAGTTTTTCAAAGGTAATCAATGGGTTTCAGAAGTCCTTGGAATCAATAGTACGTTTTGTCTATGAGAGAGCATCTGAGTATCAATCCTTTGGTCTACATTCTGTGGGTTGTCTTTTCGTTTTGTTTATGATTTCCTTTGCTGTGCAAAAGGTTTTAAGTTTAATTAGGTCCCATTTGTTTATTTTTGTTTTTATTTTCATTACCCTAAGAGGTGGATCAAAAAAGATATTGTTGCAATTTATGTCAAAGAGTGTTCTGCCTATGTTTTCCTCTAAGAGTTTTATAGTATCCGGCCTTACATTTAGGTCTTTAATTCATTTTGAGTTTATTTTTCTGTGTGGTATTAGGTAGTGTTCTAATTTCATTATTTTACATGTAGCTGTCCCAGTTTTCCCAGTACCACTTATTGAAGAGACTTTTTTCTCCATTTTATATTCTTGCCTCCTTTGTCATTGATTGGTTGTCCATAGGTGCGTGGGTTTATCAATAGGCTTAATTTTTAACATAAAAACTAAGAAGACTAGCATGAAGCAAAGATTCATAAAGAAGACTCTATTTTCCATTTTGTACAAAATAAATTCCAATTATATATATATATATATATATATATATATATATATATATATATGTATATTCCTTATTACTGCCTTATTTTCCCCCCCTTAACCAGATCAATAAATTATTAGGATAGTGTGCTATATCTAAATATCAATACTTTATATATTAGTGAAGTTAAATTTCCTGGAAAATCTACCAATAAATCTCCTTTAGGAAGTGATGAAATGCAATAGTGTAGAATAGCTTTGTAGTAGGTAATAGCTGGGTTCATATGCTGGCTCAACCATTCTAAATGAATATTAAATGTGTTAAAGTTGGTTCTTTAGTCAAGGCTAGCAACATACTTAAATAACCTTCTTTCCCTTACCCCCAAAGTCCACACACAAGTTCTTATCCTCCGTACATTATACTGCAGATACCAGGAAAGGCAAAAATCAAAAAAAAAAGTTGAAAAAATAAATAGTGTTTCTTCTAAATATTTAGAGAAAAGCACAATTAAATGATCTAGTCGTGTTTTCATAAGATGGTAAACCTCTCAAACCTGACCAAGCAGATACTGCCAGTGTTCAAAGTAAAAAACAGTATCTATTAATATATGCTGTTAGCAGTGAATGTTGTTTGAAAACTCTCTAAATAATGCTTATTAACAATTCTATTGTCTTTAAAAATTTTTTTAATATAGCTATTAAAATCCATGAGTAAATGATTAAATTTTAATTTCCACAAATGGTTATTAATTACATACTTGTATTTACATCAAGGAAATGAATGTATACCAACACAATGTCTAATATTTTATTTAAAATAACAATAACACTTTCCATTATATAGGGCTTAACAAAAGCCTTTCAAAGTATATTTTATGCTCTCAAAATACTGCAACAAACTGATGCTATCCTTATAGTAAAAACAAGCAAACAAACAAAGTGCTTATAGTGGTTAAGTGACATGAAAAATAGTGTATAATCAATGAGGGAGTTGGAATTTGAAAATGAGAGAAGTTTTGAGTCCAATCTAATCCCTTTTTTAGAACAGTACTTTATAAAATTTTAAATTTTCTCTGTATTCTTAAGACGTGATTATATTATATAACATACTAAATGAGATTCTCTGAAGTAATTTCAGACTATTGCTAATAAGCATAAAGCAATTGATTCATTTATTTGTTTACGTCAGAAACTTTTAATTGTCACTGCCTTTCAACTACCTTCTTATTACATGCCTACTCATAACAAAGAAGTAAATGAAAATTTAGAGTGATATAATTTATCAGATTGGCTAATATTTTGCTATACCCACTGCCTTTCTTTAATATTTAAGTTCTGTGCTTATTACTAAATAGTTAAATCACCTCTCCAAGCCTAAAAGTGTTTCTTCGGTCTACTTTCTTGGCGAATAATGTTCAAGAAACTTTTAGATTTCTACCATTTATAAATTAATGACAAAATATATTTTTCATTTGTCAAGGTACTAGAAAGTTCTGAGGGAGGTATAGTGGTCAGATGAAAAGAACATAGACCTTAGAGTTAGCACAGATACTAAAAAGGTGGATTAAAAAACCTCAAAACCTCAGTTTCTTCCTGTAAAGTGAAAGCTATAATGCTTAACATACAATGGTAAATGTGAGGATCAAATGAGATTTACATGGTAAAAAGGGTGGATGTGTTAGAGATGTATCCTTGGACTTTCCCATTTCACACACTGAAACACTGGGATTTTCCAGCAGACAGAAATCAAAATGTTTTTATTCTTCTACTCTATTTAAGCCAAAAAATGATTATCTGAAAAGCCAGGGAGCAAGTTACGTGAACTTGAGATAACAAAGACTGCATAGGCTAAACATTAATCCTTGATCCATGATCTTAAGGGTCAATCTCAAGAGAGGTTCCTTTGCCCTTTCAAGGTAGTAAAAGACTCAGACTCATTTTTTAAAAAAAGAATAGCCATATATGTATGTGTGTGTGTATATATATATATATATATATATATATATACACATTTCAAAAGCATAGTCACTTGGCTTTCATCCAAAACCTGGATTTTTTTCAAAAGGTATCTTTGGAAATATTGATAAGGGTAATTCAATTCCATTAATAAAATCATCATAATGCTATTTGTAGCCAGGGATAGCTTAGTCATTTGACCTACTCTAGAGTTTACAATAGTCATACTTGTTTGGTCACAGTTGCCAAAACTGAGAGGTGTGCAAATAGTGAGACACAAGTCAACCTCTTGGAACTTCATGAAAATGGGTTACTTAGTAGCAGTTGTTTGTTTTTTTTTTTTAAAGGTTAATCATAGTTGAAGTAGGAACTACATATCTATTCATGTTTCTGAGTAGTTGGGAAAAGTGACTTCTCTTTATTAGGAATAAAATCAACTGTAATAATAATTTATTAATCTGAAGGAGTGATATATATTCTTCCTGTATGAGATTGTGAATTACAGCGAATTGGTGCAGAGAGGGCCATCTGAAATTGGTTGGATCAAATGTGCATAGGTGTCACTCATAATAGATTTTCCAAGTGAATAGATGTCCTAAATGTGTGCAGTTTGTATATTCCTACCCAGCTTGGGTCAAGTGGGTACAGGACACTGTCCTCCTAGGGTTTCTTGGGAAAAAATTGAACATAAGCAAATGTGAAATTTGAGTTACACTGAAAATGTTTCCTAATACGTCAGTATCGTTGGAACAAATTCATCTTTTAAAACAAACATTATAGTAGAACTGATTGTAGTTGGACTGTGTAACAACATAAGAATTTTTTTCTACTTTATCACTTGCTCCCCTTCTAAAACCTAGCAAAAATTGATGTCGGTAGTAGTTGGAAAGATTTGGTCATGTGACTCAAAACAAAAGAACCAGTAGAAAGTCCTTTGGAATATAAATGTAGAGGGAATATGCTAAAAAGGAATCAAGATTTTTCTTGTCTTGCAAGTTCTATCCCAGCTAAGAGAATAGAAAATGCATATATGGTGGAACTTATTAAAACAATGAAGCAATTCGTCCAGCCAGAGTCTGTGGAGAAGAAATGCTTGCATCCTGAGGTTGTAAATTTAAAAAAGAGTATCCAAAGGATGCTGGATGCTTTTGTGTTCTTGAAAAAACAAAAACCTGGAATTACACAAATCTGTGTGATTGTGTAATTCTTCTATTAATTCAATGGCTATTAAACATTTATGGTCCACTTGAGGATCAGATTAATGAAATTAAATATAGGGCATTAATGCTCATCGTGGTTCAGCCAATTGTGAGAAATGAAGCATGGGACTGTTATGGCACAGAAAAGATTCACATTTCTAAAGGGCCTGCTTTCTAAGATGTATACAATGGATTACAGGGTCATCCTAAAAGTTTTATATTCTTTGATAGGCTGAGAAACCATTGGTTGTTAAAAAGGAGTTTCTGTATTTTTAATTCAAAACCGACCCCTATGTCTATTATAATTTGAGTTATAAACAGTTTTCCCTCTTCCTCTTTTTTTCTGGGAACTTAATTTTTATGAACTTTTGACTTCATTATGATTTATTTGTTATTGAAAGTTACCAGGACTCCAAGCCAAAAAGTTTGTCCATATCACATCCTACAAAACTGCCAGTATTTTAATTTGGCTGTAGAGGGAATCTTCAAATTGTCTTGTCTGTTTATGTCTACCACACAGGAGATGTTGAAATATACATTTGCTTTTAACCTATGACTTAAGATACAGAATTGAAGCTGTATAATCTCTGCATATTTTTAAACAAGAAAGCCTTTATTCCTTCCTGAAGCAAAATAATTGCCAATCACAATTATCCATTTTAAAATTTTTATTGGGTAGTTGATTTACACTGTTGTGTTAGTTTCTGCTCTGCAGCAAAGTGAATCAGTTATACATATATCCACTGTTTTTTAGATTCTTTTCCCATATAGGTCATTGCAGAGTACTAGGTAGAGTTTCCTGTGCTAGGAACTAGCAGTGGGTCCTTATTAGTTATCTATTTTATATATAGTAGTGTGTATATGTCAATCCCAAGCTCCCAATTTATCCCTCCCCCCTCTTTTCCCCCCTGGTAACCATAAGTATGTTTTCTACATTTGTGACTCTATTTCTGTTTTGTAAATAAATTCATTTGTACCATTTTTTTAGATTCTACATATAAGCGATATCGTATGATATTTGCCTTTCTCTGTCTGACTTACTTACATCTGAGTTACTTCAAATGGCATTACTTTGTTATTTTTTATGGCTGAGTAATATTCCATTGTATATATGTACCACATCTTCTTTAGCCACTCCTCTGTCAAAGGACATTTGCTTCCATGTCCAAAGGAAATCATAAACAAATTGAAAAGACAACACACAGAATGGGAGATATATTTGCAAATGAAGTGACCAACAAGGTATTAATCTCCAAAATATACAAACAACTTATGCAACTCAATATCAGAAAAACAACCCAATCAAAAAATGGGCAGAAGATCTAAATAGAAATTTCTTCAAAGACATACAGATGGCCAAAAAGCAAATGAAAAGATGCTCAACATCACTAATCGTTAGAGAAATGCAAATCAAAACTACTATGAGGTATCATCTCACACGGGTCAGAATGGCCATCATCAAAAAATCTACAAACAATAAATGCTGGAGAGGGTGTGGAGAAAAGGGAACCCTCCTACACTGTTGGTGGGAATATAAATTGGTACAACCATTATGGAGAACAGTAAGGAAGTTCCTTAAAAAAATAAAAATAGAGCCACCATATGATCCAGCAATCCCACCCTTGGGCATATATTTGGAGAAAACCATAATTTGAAAAGATATATGCACCCCAATATTCATTGCAGCACTAATTATAGCTACCTTTTTATAAAGGATGGCATATTGGGGACACTCTTGGAGATTAATCTATGTTTGCTTCTACACTGGGAATAGCTGAATCACACAGACAATTCTACCATCAAAGAGGGAAAACATAAGCAAATATTTAAATTGAAACTAGTTTTGCATGATGTAGAGATCAAGACATTCTTCTGTCTCAACATTAGCTGCTTCTGTGACATGTCTGGGAATGTACTTGAATGTGTGATTGAAATAATGGGCTGTAGATGCTAGAACGGACATGCCTGTCAGTGTCTGGCTTGTCTAGTGTCTCATAACCTCACACTACTTACATCTGAGGTCATGACTTTTTAACTTTTTCTCTTGTAAGTAGTGGTAGAGTCTCATATACAAATGAGCCCAGTCAAGGTGTGAAGTAAAGCTTTATGTGCCAGTAATAAGGCATTGAAATTTTGATTTAAGCCTCTAGCTCAACTCACCATCTGACCACATAGTCTTTGTTAGGGTTCTCTAGGTTATAATTTTTCATGTGCACTAAGATCTCTAATTAGTCTCCTCACCAAGGAAATGGCTTGTATCATACAGAGAAGCACAACCTCAGGTTTTTCTGGGAGTTTGATGAGATTCTCTCATCATGTGGGTGTGGAATATCTTCTAAGGAAACATGTCATAAGTGTCCCACATCACAGCAAGGGGGGGAAGTGGGGGGTGAGGGGGTGGGATGAATTGGGAGATTGGGATTGACATGTATACACTAATATGTATAAAACAGATAACTAATAAAAACCTGCTGTATAAAAAATTAATTAAAAAAAATAAAAGACATTAACAAAGTGTAGGATATGGGTTTTCCTAGATCCTAATTCAAATAAATCAACAATAAAAAGACATTTTTGAGTGAATCAGGGAAGATCACATTCAGACTGGGTATTAAAATATATCAATAGATAATTTTTAATTTTGTTTTTAAAAAAAAGTGTCCCACCTCAACAAAGAATTAATAAATTAGATGAAATATCCTAAGTGTAAGGTGGCTCTTTTTCTGATAAATAAGTGCTCAGTAGTATTTATTATTCTAAATCTCATATGGAAGTTCTGAAGTCCTGGAGGAGTCTAAGAAAAGGAAGAACTTTAAATTGCAGTGCTTAAAGTTCAAAAACCATGAAGTCAGATAACAATATCTAATTGTTAGATGAAAAAGAAACTAATGCAAATGGCTATTAATCCAATAGTCATAAAAGTGTTGTAGAAATTTCTGAAACATTTTAAATAGTCGACACATAAATAGACAATTTTTAAGAATCTATTGTTCAGTAATCCTACTGAAAGCAAATTCTTGGACAAATTAATATTGTTTGATAACTTGGCTTAAAAATAGCTATATATCTTCTCTCTGATCTTTTCACAGTGTGAAATATAATGGAAGCGTAACAGTCGATTTTATGTAAGATCATGAAAATGCGAACATATTTTAAACTAAAATGACTTTTTAAAAGATTTATCTCTTGTAATCCTGAGGTGATGCTGCATGTAGACTTAGTTATTCCGTATAAACTATCTCAAAATGTTCATGGCATCTCTCAGACAAATTTTTACTGTGATTTTGTTGCTCTGTAATTATAAGCACCAAATGATTTTAGAACTTCGGACTAATAACTGAGTAAAGACAATAAATGAGTCATTTTGGTTACCTGAAGTCTTGAATTAACTATATAATTTCTTTGATAATAATCAGGAAAAAAATTTAAAAGTAACCAAATCTAGTTTTCTATGTACATATTTATGTAATGAACAGTGTTGTCTCACAGCTTATTGCCCTTATTAAATTCAGGCTCCAAGTTCAGAATAGTTAAAACTGTTGAGTTGACTTTTATATGAAAACCATGTTTAGTATTTCCCAGATGGCCACTAAGTAGCTCCAAGGATTATTCCCTCCCTTATAAAAGGAGAATTAGTAGAAATAAGTATGTACAGGTATTCTTAATATATTAATTAACTTAATGCTTTTGTAAAAGTTATCCTGTTTAGCAAGCTCACAAGAAGGAAAGAGTTGACAATTTAAAAAAGTAGAAGCCAAACCTCCCCAAGCTGAGTTGTGTACAAATAAAATATTATTGATGTGAGTAGGTTTCAGAAGAATGTTTCTTTCCACCTGTTTCATTATAGATAGAAGCATACTCATTTTAATGTGTAATGTTCTAATTTTCAATAAATTAATATTTAATAAGGTTTTAATCCTAGATTAAGCTATCCTCATCATTTTTGACAGTTAACACATACTTTGCTGGGTGAATGAAGGACCCTGGAGTTTTGTCACTGTCCTACTTACTGTCCATAATGTGTTTTTCTCCTAAGAGTAATCTTGACTTAATCCTTATGAAATAGTTATATGTCATATATCAAAAAGAGGATTCCATTTGCCTCCATTCTGACACTGATTGCTGCAGTAAATTATTTACAACCACTCAATCTTATCAAACAGTAGTTTTTCTTTTTCCCTCATGCTAGCCTAAAGCCCTCTTCTAAAAGCTACAGGATAGAGGAGGAAGCAGTAAAAGAACAATAATTTCAATTAAGTATTTTTCTTCCTCTTGTCTATTGGTATTGCAAGAAATAGAATTCATGAGTAGATCATTCCCAATGAAAGCTGGCCTCAATATCATAAACAGACACCTTCAGAATATTTAACTGAACTGAGTCAGGATTTTCAGGGCTCTTTTAGTCCACAGCTGATGGTAGAGTGAAAAGAGCTGCTAGGCAATCAAATATTATTGAAATGAGTATAATCATATAGAACTGAATGAAACTTACAAAAGAAAATATAATTGTGGGTGTTAAATTAAAATACTTTTTATATTATTTCTGACATTTTAAGTGGAGAAGTGAGCAAAAATGTTTTTTTGAAATATGGACCAAATTAATTGGGTTAAAATCTAGATGTTAGAGCTTTAAGTTGATCAAAAGGTAGTTCTAAAAAAAATGAAAACTGATTTTAATTTTTAGCTTAGCCCAGTTGCTCAGTCTGAAATGGAACATGTCACATATCACATATCAAGGCCAGATCTCAATGATAAATTACAAATGCCATTTGTTACACTTTCAAAAGCTAAGTATTGTGATTTCTAGGAGAAGCAGGGAGTCTCCCCAGATACAAACAACATAACAGGGAAGACGGAAGACTGCACATAAGCAGTAAAAGTCAAATCACCATTTAAAGACTCATAAATATAGCTCTAGGGAAAGTACAACTAATAGTAAAGAAGTAATACCTTTAAGGAGAAGTTACTAGAAAAGGAAACTATACTGTGTAAATAGCAGAAGTCCAGAGCACTGTACTGGGTATGCTAAGCAGACCTAGATCTAGACTGTCAGTTAGAGGAATGCTGAGTTCATCAGATGCACTAGAATTGTGTGTCCTGGAGAAGGGTAACTAACAACAAATTCATTCTGGTGACTAGTGCAATAGCATGGCAATGATACACTGTCACAAGTTATCAGGATTTTCAGGGAAGAGTATCTCAAACAAGGATAATCATACGTACAAGCTTAAATTTCAAGGTTTCTTGGAAGATTCCCCTTACAAATATATTTTCCCAATCAAATGTTCTACTAGCTAAATTTCTAAAATCTATTTGTCTCTTTTGAAAATGCAAATGATGAAGTCCTCTTACACAAAATATTGCTCATCAGTAATGAATACATGCAACCACTGAGTGGATTTTATTAAGTGCTTGCTATGTACCAGACACTATGTTAGCCTAATGGATTCAAAGACAAAAACAAACATAAAAAAGAACAACTCAAAGCCTAGAGGTAATAAGTGCTAAAAATGAAAAACAGTGTACTCAAGGTACTAAACATAGATACAAACACCTCTTTGTGCTTGAATCAGGGACACAGGCCACAAAGAAGTTTGAGGTAACACAGGAAGGATGAGTTTATTTTTTCCAGGTACATAAGACAAGAGTGAACACAGAAAAATAATGGAACAATGCATGCAAAATATAGAAAAATGAAAGGTCATGATATCACCATATATTACTGCCTATTGATGTTACAGTGTGAATGAATTTACTTTCCCTCTCCCAGATCATTTCTTTTGAGGCAGGATTACAACATTAATAATCTGTAAAATAAAGGAAACATAGAAGGCAGACAAGACATAAAAAGGCATATTTATTCCTCTTCCAATTGTTATTTGGGCTATCCTTGCTTACAGAGTAGAAAGATTTAGTTTAGACATGGTTGGCACATAATGATACCATAAACACTTAACTCTCAGATTCAGAAATACATTTTACTTTTAAATTTCCAAAGTATTTTCTCATGAACTGAACGGATAAGAAAAAATAAGAGTTTAAGAGTTTAAGCAGCTATTAGAACAATTTAGCAACATATCTGCCATCAACTGACTTTTTTCTCTTACTTTAAGTAGAGGCACTTTCTTCCTATCTCATATAATTCAACCTGGGCTCCTCTTGATTTTGTAAGGGCAAAAGAAAGAAAAGATATAGACTGCTCATTAACAGCCTCTATGGCTTTTTGATCAGGATGGATCTTGGTAATTCCATTTTCCGCTGAAGGTGTTGCATGGCAGACTAATTGCTGGCTATAAACGTTGTACTCATTATGCTACATTTATCAGCCCCTGGGGAAGAATGTTATTTTCCCAGCCACCATGCTGCCTAATATTGATTTTTTTAAAAACAGTACCACTGATTTGTACAGGTTTTGTAACTTGTGCCTTTCCTTTTCATACTCTCCACCTCACTAGACTCTTAATGTGTGTTTTATGCCCTATTGTTTAATCAAGTCACAAGCCTGTGGACTACCAGATAAGTTCAGCATGTTTAGTTATGACCTTGCTGAATCCTACTGCGTGAAGCCTAGTTGTCTTACCGAAGGAAGTCACAACAGTGGAAAAGAGAGTACAGATTATATATAACTGTATTCAATTGCTTCCAGAGGAAAGACATCTGAACTCTTAGGGCCCATAACATTGATCTAGACCTTCCTCCTACAGAGGTTGTGTTGTACCCATAAAAAACAGAAGATGAGTTACATAAGTTATCATCCCTTGAGAGGGGAAAAAGATGAATGAGTTCATTGTTGAACGAAGAGAGTGTACCTTCAGTTTTCACATTACCTGAGAAAAACTTCTTAGAATTGACTGTGTGACAATTATAGAAAATATTAATTACAATGATGCATAGCAACATTAATTTTTATTATACAATGTTTATTAAAGAATATCAATTGAACATAATTTCTATTACTTAGTAAAAATATAGCACTTTTCATTCCATGTTTTTAAGCCATAGGAGAGAGCTGAGAAGCCTGGCTTAATATATGGTGGTTTGGGAAAGAAACTATGATGTAAGCTCTCTTCCTCAGAAAAAACATGTAGTATACACTCTCAGAGAGGAGAGAAAATGATCATTCTCTCCTTTCCTAAACAGTGATAAAAACCTGGGTAAATGGTGAGTCCATTCATTGGGAAGCTGGTACTCCTCACAGCCTCCAGCTAGACAGCTTCCTGTTGTGCTCTGACATGTAGCTTAGAAAGCCAGACTTTCAGAATGCTCCACCACCACATGGAAAAAATAGCAAGCTGGGAAAACTCAATGCTGTCATTCATTCTTCTGTCCATTTAACAAATATATATGGTGCTGGGATCCAAGAGTGAAGAAAAGAAAGTATCCTGCCTTCAAGAAACTTGGTCTACTCTGGGACAAAGTAAATACAAAATAAATACCTTAAATTGACACATGTCATAATGAAGCAGGAAAGCAAAGGAAGGAGAGATGGCTTCGAGGGGGCATCTACTAAACAGGGTCCAGTCAGGAGACAGGTACCACTTCAGTTATTTAACAAGGTATTTCAAGAAAAGCAGTTGTTAATATTGTTGGAGAACTGTTGTGACAAACAGGAACATTAAAATATTATAGTGATAGTAACTGTAATTAACACCTCTTAGGCTGAACTAACGGAGAAGGTGTTGAAATTATTAAAGTTTAAAAGCCCAGAGGAGGGGCTTTGTGGGGCTGGAACTCTGACTTATAAGGAGGAGGCACTGCATGCATGAGACAGACATCCCAGGACCTCAGAGGAAGGACCTCATGGAGCAGGGACTCAGACTTTGAAGGAGGGCTGCCAGAGGATGGTTTTGGCACCTCCAGGGGTCAAAGTGAGAGTAGTTACGGGAGTGCTGAAAAACTGGACACTAAAATCAAATGCTATTGTTAGGTGAATTGCCACCACCAAAATCAAGGTGCACTGCTATGGTGGTGCTGGCAGGAACAAAAAGCAAGCCTGAAGCTGAAGGCAAAACAAAAAGATCTAAAACCTCTCTCTCCTCTGACTTTCTAGTCTCCCTCTAATGCTTCCAGTGACAGAAGATAATAGGGATCCAGCTAGCAAAGGAGAAATACAGTTTACAGGGTCCTTGCTGAGCATAGGAGAGTGAGTTTTAATCTGAGGAACAATGGCCCATCAGCTGGCACAGCAGGTAAACGTAGGGAAGTGAAGGGCAGTGAAATAAGCAAAAACTTCATGAAAGAGGGAATCCTGAGCTGAAGATGAGAGAGTGGGCAAGAGTTTTCCAGGGTCAGGTAAGAAATTTCGTATGAACCAGGATAGCAAATCATGAACAGGTGTGGTTCGCTAGAAGGGAAAACTAAGATGACTGATTTACCAGGAATAACGATGGGAAAGTTTATTTGAAAGATGATGAAGATACAACTGTTTGGATTAATAAAGAGCATCAGATGATGAAAACCTGAGAACATGAGAAAGTAATCTGGATAAACATTCACTACGTAGCCATTAATGCTTTAAGCAACACTAGTACTATGAGGTAGATGATTTTGCTTAAGGAAGCCTGAAGTGGTTACAGGTTTTAGGATGAATGGATGGAAGAGGAGGAGAATGGAGTCCAGTATAGGAATTATTCTTATAGTATATAATTATGGTGGTGAAGGTGGCCATAAGGGAGTCAGTGCTGACAAATCTCAAACAAATTATACATGAAAAATTAGCCTGACATTCAAATTTGTTTAATATGAGCAGAGAGAAAGAAGAACTTCTTGCATACAGTGAATCATAGTGCCACTAACTCAATATTTTAAATATAAGGTGAATGAACAGATTGTTTTGGATGCTGAAAATGTAGATTTATAATCATCAATAGTGAAGTGAACACTTAGATAATGAGAATTAATAAATCCCACAAATGTATATCTTGAAACAGAGGGCACATAAAATTAATCAGACCCTTGAGAGACATCATCCCAAAGTTAGGAGAAGAAAAAGGAACAGTAAAATGGTAGAAGAATAAATCAAAGACATGAGAGCCTTTCAAAGAGTTGCATGATACAGAAGCTGAATGAGGACAGCCTTTCAAAAGAGGAAATGTTGTTCAGTCTCTACAGCTGTGAACAACACATCAAAGAACCTGAGGTTTAAGAAGGTACAATCAATTTTTCTAGAAGAGAATGACACAACCTTTGAGAGGTCAGTTTCTGTAGAATGGAAGGACCAGAATCCAAAGTAGTAAGAAAGTGGAAGGGTTATTGAAAAAAATGGAAGATTTTAGCAATCAAAAGAAAATATGGCAATGCTCACTAAAGTTATTTTCAAAGTTAGAAGGCATTATAACTAATTCTGAAGTTTTAGAGTGGACTTTTCTTTTTTATACGTTGGGTTTTTTAAATGTAAAGAAACATTAGTATCAACTCGTTACAGAAACCTTTTTATGGGCCATATAGAACTGTGCTAAACATTTCACATGTATTATCCCATTTAAGCTTCATATTTTAAGACAGAAATTATACTTGTTTAACAGACCAGGAGACTAGCTTTAAGAGAAAAAGTAACCATTAAAGAAAGTCACAGTGCAATATGTATTAAAATCTCCAACTATACTCATAGGTTTGCCTATTTCTCTATTTTTCACAGTTTATTTTTTTATGACTTTGAAGCTCTTTCTTCAGGCACACACACACGTTTATGATCGTTATGTATTCCTGATGAATTGACCTTTTTATGAATTGCCCTGTTTTTCTTCTGAGACTTACTATCTAGAGATCCACATTTATGTTAATGTAGACAAAGCAGCCTTCTTACGTTTACTTTTTGAATGGTTTAATTTTTTCATTATTTTATCAAGCCTAACATGTTTTTATATTTCAAATTAATCTCTTTCAGACTATGTAGTTGGGAATGCCTATTTTACCTAGTCTGATGTCTGTTTGTAATAGGAATAGTTAGTCAATTTACATTTAGTGGAATTACAGATGCGATTGGATTTGAAGCTACCGTTGTTTATTTTCATCTGAACTGTCACTCTGGATTAATCAAAAATGTTTCCTGCTTCCTTTTGGATTAATCAAAAATGTTTAGTAATTTAATTACTCTATTGGTATTATTAGTTATATCTATATATTTATAGGGGATTGTAATACTCTGTCTCTCATCAGAATCTACATATAGGTAATATCATGCTTCATGTAAAATATAAGAACCTTACACACTTCACTTCTCTTTACCACATCCTTGGTAATATTATTTTCATATATTTTACATCTCACAATAGATAATTTTTTTTGCATTTAAATTGTCAGCTGACTTTTAGATATATAAAAAGGAAAAAAATATGTGTTCTTTAAAGTTACTCAAGGAGATCTTCCTTCTGGTGTTATTCTTTCTTTCCTGTAGATTCACGTTTCCTATCACTTAGGCTGCTATCATTTCCCATCAGCCTGAAGAAGTTCCTCTGTATTTCCATTAGTTCAGATATGGTGGTTAAAATTCTCTCAGCCTTTGTTGATCTGAAAAAGTATTTTGCCTTTATATTTGAATGATATTTTCACTGGATATTGAATGAAAGTCGTCCTCACGTTATATGATTCTGATATGTACGAGTTTCATTTACTACAGTTAGTTAAATAATACCAATCCCCCACAACATGGTTCAAATTTCAGTTACCACTGTGTATTAGGTGTGAGTAATTGAATAAAGTACAAACTTCGCTGCTGTCTCTTCAGTCCACAAATCTTCATGTAACAGATGCATATTAGGATTAGCAATCAATCACATCATTTCTTCCAAAGTCATTCAGTGATTGATCACTGCACATTTGCTACTCAATTCAAGTACAGGGAGCAAAGCATGTCAACGTGTCACGTTCTTGTGTCCTGGTGATAAACTTCTGACATTTTACAAATATGCATATTCAAGAAAGGGACTGGTTAGCAAAGATGAAAGTGCAGCAAAGAAACACAAAGGTATAATGCTTGAAGTGAAATTGAACATAAATGGAGTTATAGACAAAATAGGTAATTGTCAGAACGTTGACACTGCTGTCATTCAAGAGACTCTAGTTATGTATCCAGTAAACAAGCATGTTCTCAATTTACAGATACTTTACCATCAAAATTGATCCATCACTGTGAAAAGGAAAGATGACTCTAAAGTTAAGGTTGTTTGTATTTGGGGATCAAAACCTATTTAGTAACTTGATGAAAACTATAGAAATATTTTTGGAAATGTGACGTACATATAGTCTACATACAGCTTTAGAAATTCACACAAACAGTGACGCTCACTTAAAAAATAAAACATAGGGGCTTCCCTGGTGGCACAGTGGTTGAGAGTCTGCCTGCCAATGCAGGGGACACTGGTTCGAGCCCTGGTGCGGGAAGATCCCACATGCCGCGGAGCAACTAAGCCCGTGAGCCACAATTACTGAGCCTGCGCGTCTGGAGCCTGTGCTCCGCAACAAGAGAGGCCGCGATAGTGAGAGGCCCGCGCACGGCGATGAAGAGTGGCCCTCGCTTGCCACAACTAGAGAAAGCCCTCGTACAGAAATGAAGACCCAACACAGCCAAAAATAAAGAAAGAAATAAATAAATAAACCCAAAAGTTAAAAAAAAAAAACATAAAACAAAAGCCCAGTTCAGAAACTGAAATTTTTTTTTCATTTCTCACACACACTATTTATGTTCTATTTTAAAAGTTGAATCCACTTCAAAGAAACCACACACACACACACACAAACAATAAAAGGTAAAGGTAATTTTTAAAATTCTGAAGCAGTGTGGAAAATTCACACTCAAATGTGAGATTAAATCTATAATTGGCATGAATGTAGTATTTAAGCTGCTAAACATAGAGCTTTCTAGAAGTACAAATTTTCAGCTGCTTCACAGAGCCCTAGGTTTACTTTGGAGGTGCTTCTCACTCAGGAATCCAGGATAAATGTTGCTGAAAATACTGTTCCTCTAAACCTTTTAAACCAGAGTATCTCATGTGTTTTAAAGAGCTGAATTCCTAATTCCATTTTTCATTGAATAATGGCTGTCACTTACAAAAAAATAAAAGAAAATACAAACTGAATTGCAAATATTGTACAGATTCTGAGCAACCAGTTCCTACTTTTAACATGAGCCACCATCACAACATGATGTGTTTGACTGTGATTATGAAATGACTCACTTAAATTCCACCCCTACACTACCACCCACTGGCATTGTGAAGAGTACACGGACGAGGATGATTTATGCTGCTGCTTAAATTGATAAACTCTGAGAGCTCATTCATTTCCAATTAGTCTCTTTAAAGAAATCAGTGAGGTTCTCCTTAAATAACCAGCAAGTAACAAGAATGCTCAGCAATCAAGAGCCTCACGACTGCACTGTTGTGTCAGTTCTTAACCTACCTGATCAAACAAAATATGCTCTCTCTCCAGGACATGCATTTCATTAACCACTGACTACAGTGCTGTTGAAAAGGATCACGAAGCTTAGTATCTGCACGCTAATACGATTTGAAAGTCTTATTTCATTACATGCCTTCCGCCATACTGAATTAGCATCATACCACAAGTAGCTGTTGTTTACCCTAATAAGAAAGGATTTGTTGTACTTAGATCACTGTCTCATATTTATAAAAAAACAGATGTAATTTGGAATAGATTAACCACTGTAAAATGACAAAAATGACTAAAGCAGAGGAAGGTTCACAGGGTAGTTTCCCCTAATCACGTTTTTCTCTTTCTGTGTGTTTGTGTGCACGTATGTGTGTAACATATATACATTCCCTTATATTTTTATATCACATCCATGCTAGATGCAAGATAGATATATAGATAGATTACAGTTCTCTGTGTTGATCTATGTATATAGATGCATACACAAATACATTTATATACTTCCTTATTGCATGTGAATACAGATATTTGTATGAAAACACACATATACGTATATGTTTATATATAATTTAAACCCTTCATTTATGATTTAAGTATGTAGGAATTATGCCATATTTGGGATAAAATATGCATATGAAATAGACAATTTTCAAATTACATATTTTAGGTTTTCCTTTTTACCTTAGAGAATTTCATATTTTAAAACTAACGTACCTTATTCATAAAGTATATTTGAGACATATCTTTGTCATCTTCAAAGACCATTCCAGGTATGAGTTCTGCTTATCATTTAATCTACTACCCAGTATTATTTGAGAAGCACAACTTGATTGTTATATTGTTATGATTTTTATATTTTACTTTTTTGAATGTTTTAGACTTGAGTATCATGTAATTATATTTTCTTTTATTCTGATAATCATAGAGTTCCTTATTGCATATAGTTAACTGAGAAACCTACATGCTTTGTAGGATATCTTAGTTTTATAAGGTATTTTCTTCACCCATGTTAAGTTGTAACTTTGTCACATCTCTTAATATAAATTATTGTTTTTTGCTTGTTAAAGCTGTATCAGTGGACTGTATATGATACAAGCTAAACACAGAGAAAAAAATAAATGTAGTAATTGGATAGAGAATGAGGAAGAAGTTGAAGGTGGTAATTACCAATCATTGCATCTATTCCCCTTAGATGAATAGGCTTCAGGAAACATATGGCATCAATGGATTAAAAAAATACATAGGTAACAGCCAGCAAATATTAATTTGCTACTCACTGGCTAGAGAAATGTCCACATGCTCATGATATTCAAGAAACTGTTCTGTGACTCATGAAATGTTGACCATTATTTTATTTATGTCATCTGTTAACATGAGCAACACAACTAAATTCATCTCTTTAAGTAGGCTTGATGTTTCTGAACTGTCTTGAGTTCCATCTTGGTTTCTCCTGGTGCAGTTGCAGCTAGATTAATCTCCTTTTTTCACTAACTTCTGAAATTGGGAGAGGATATATTTCCACTAGTCCTTTAATTTTCTAGAAAAAGGTGCTAATTTCTCAGGATCACATGTACATAGAAGTTCCATCTCATTTTGGGTAAATAAAAAGTTACATAGATTATTCATTATATCAATTATCCCAGTATTCATAGCTAATGGTTATACTGCAGTGAACAGAAAATCTATAGCAATGGAACCAAATAGACAAGAAGTTACAATATAAAGCATTGCCTCCTAAAAAAGAGAAAAAGGATAACATAGAATGGCAACTGTAAGGAACACTAAGAGAAAGTGGTATTATGAATAAAAAGAATTATGCCCTACCTTCCCTGCTTGCTTATTTATTTTGTTCTTTACTGGCAAGTGGAATATTCAAGGAATATGTTCCACAAAAAAATAAGGCTTATAGTATTAAAAAACCTCTGTTTCTACATTATTCCTTCCAGTGATTGATACTTGATATTCTATGAGACTCTTTTATGTATAAATTATTGTACTAAGGTTTTCTGCCTTCTGTGTGTGTCATATAAATATAATAACCTTAAATATCTCTCATATACTCTCTGTTAAATATCTTATGTCTGTGTAAAAATATATTACTTTATACACTATTCTTAAAGGATTATTATCTATTATATATAGTTATAGTTATAAAAATAGGTATACATACAAAATAATAGTTCACTAAATCCTTATAATCAATATATCTTAGTCTCATATATAGATACGAAAATTGAAGTTCAGAGAAAGTGCCTTGCCCAAAATAATGCAACACCTGACACATGAAGATGAGATTCAAACATAGACCTACATGGCTTGGTTTTCCACGTTTTTAACCATTATTCATGTTAGCCTCTTTAATGTGGCCTTCACTGAATAGTGTTGTTTTTTTTTTTTTTTTTCTCTCCAAACTAATTCTGAATGCACTGAGATAGAAAACAAAGAATAGATGATGATGATCGTTAACATATTACCTTTACCACAGAAAAGCAAGGTTGGAAGATGCCATTTATCGTGAGAGTCACTGAAGCTGCTAGTTGAATCCCAGCATCAGGTTGACTGAAATGCCTAGTCCGGGCAAAGCAGGACCAGGGCAGAACCTCCCCACACAGCACTGGCAAAGCAGAGCTCTCCCCTGGAGGAACAGAGGACACACCAGTTCATGCCAAGATGAATAAAAAATTTAACTGAAATAAGCCCCTCCTCAGGGACAGAGTATGTTGGGAACAGCCCTGGGGGTGCATGTGAAAAATCTCTCTTGACTGAAATCAGCAATGAGGAAAAGCAGTCTTATCTAACATTCTACTAAGGGAATTTGACATATAAGAAATCTAGTTCTTATCAAGGAAATATTTGTTCCTAAAAACTCTGAGAGAGGATATACTCTATGAAAGGAATATTAACCCTAAAGAGTTAAGCCTTCTTAAACGATGGTCCTCATACACACATCACTGAAAAAAAACAATCTTTTTTTCATTCTCTGAAAATATATAAAATAAGAGCAATAAAAAGAAAGTGAACCAAATTATTTGCTTATAGAACTGTGACAGTTTTATCAGCCATGTATTATATTTTTATATTCGTTTAGATAAAATGAAGTTACTTTCTTTTTAAAAGTCATAAAAACCTTAAAACTAATGAACCTCTGCCAACTTTCTCAGAGGAAATATAAATTTCTTACTTATTATAGCCTTAAAAGTTATATCAATATAAATTTATATGAAATATAATTATAAGAAATATAAATGAATCTATGCCTAAATTTATTGGTTTCAATATTGCTATTATCTTCCCTTCCTTACTTCAGTACCAACTATTTGACTATTTCTAAATAACTATTTGGGTATTTGTCATGTTTAACATTTTCTTGTAGACATTTTAAAATTGTTCTCTTTGATCAAATCTTCAACTTTGGTTCTACGTTCTTCATTTCAACAACAGAAAGAGAAAAAATATAGAACATAAAGGCAAAAATTATAAAACAAAGCATCATAATCAGCATCATCACCCCAAAATTATGCTTAGAGCTCATCATAATTATCCTTTGGAGCCATCAAAATACTTTTTTCTGGAAAGCTATTTGCATTTTTCCTTTCATGTCTATGTATTTTGAAGAAAATAAGTTTTTTTTGGTAAGTTATGCATTATTGAATGTCTATCAATAATTTAATGTAATTTTTGCTTGCTAAAAATAGTTTCTTCAAGTACATATTCCAAATCAACGCAAAATGATAAATCCAATGTTATTTTAAATTTAATTTCTTTTTAAAAATAAAAACACTCAACTTATACATTTCTTCATTCCATTTAGCCTTATATATGTATTATAGTATAATTTATTTATTACACCTAATAAAATAATGTAAAAATCATTGTACAAAACAAAAACACACTTTGAAAACACTTTTTAAATAACTCAATTAGTAAAAAGTTTACCAATATAAAATTATTTATTATTATTATTGGAGTATAGAGATTATGTTGACTTTTGCTTTTAGCCATGATGTAGTAGTAGCAACTGGATTTACTCGCCTTAAACAGCTGGAAAAATGAAAATTATATGGAACAATCATTTTCACATATTTGACAACACAAAGAGCAGCACTAGACAGCAATCTGTAGGACAAAGGCAAAGAAGGCATGGCTTTGCTGTCTGAAGGCACATTCCAACCATAGAACAGGTGCCAGGATTCCATAGCAGTCTTGCTGAGTTGTGGAAACAGATGCAGGAAAGAAGCTCAGAAAGTCTGAGGGGACTAGCTATTGTGGAGTAGAGTTGCAGGAAGGAAAGAAGTCTGCAGAAAAAAACAAATGCCAGAAATCTGCATAGAGATCCCCTTGGATCTTTGCTGAAAGTGTGGTTCTACAGGAGCCTCTAACCAGGCAGTCTCTGACATAGGAGATTGATTTAATCTCAACCTTATTTTCCCCTAATTAGCCTTAGTCACAAAAAATCCACCCCAGAGGTTTTTGCTCATGTGGACTGACACCTAAAAGGCAGGCCTTTGTCAGGTAGGTACCTAGAAGACAGTTGGTTAAACTGTCTTTGAGAGCCACTTTAACCATAGGAAACTTTTATATCTTAGTAATGTGAATAGTTGGAATATATACTACCTCTATAACGTCTTCTATCTACTCAGCCATCACTCATTCCTCTATCTCTGTGTCGTAATAGCAATGGGCAGTTTCATGAGTGAAAATTCAGTAAATTTAAGAAAAGAGATGGCAGCACTTCCTTACCTACCTTGGGGGCGTAAAATGCACAATCTTAGATAAATGAAGTGAGTGAGACCTAACCCGTCAAATCTAATAGGAGAAAAGAGAAAAGGATAGTACTAACTCCTTCTCATATTCTTATTCACCAGGTAAAATATCTGTAGATTCATCCAGACACAAATGATTTTCAAGAGAGGTGGAGTTGAAGGTCCACTATACAGGTCAGTGAAATATAACTTTATGAAGGTGTGGGTGGCCAGGATTGAACCCTTGCTCTCTACTGCCGGGGCTTCCCCACCAATAGAAGAATACCTCAAGAAATGCAATGACATCATTTTCCCCCATTTTCCTAGATACTCAGATTTTTACCATGTTAATAGTCACTAGATTTGAATTCTAATTTATTTGTATTGCAGGTTGATTCAACTCAACCCAAGGTCTGTCTTTGTATAATTAGCATTGCCCTTCCCATAGAAATAATGAAACACTTTTGAACACAAAGATGAAGTCAGTTGCATCATGAACACACAATCATTCTATTGTGACTAATTTGATGAATATCAGTTGACTTTGCTTAGCCAGTATGTACCTCATACCTTAATTAGAACAAAGTCTTTATTTCACCTATATTTGATAATGTGATAAATATCAGTTTTACTAGACTTCCTTATAGCTACTGTCCTCAGTATCAACAAAGATGCAGCAAGATATGGAATAAAACAGGTTCATTGGATTTGGCAGTAAGCTCTTGATTTCTGACAAGCCAATAGTTCTTTGTACAAATAAGAACATTGAAATGGTTTATTTCTTTTTTCCCCACCTACTAGCAATGCTTCTAGTATATAGGAAGAAAAAGCAATTAAATATTTATTAGAAGACAATTTGAAATTTTTTCCTCATAAATTTCTTCTTCAGAATAATGATGTAGTGGGCTTCCATTTCTAGTACCAAAATGGCCAATTGATTTTAGTTAAAATGATACAATACCAAAGTCTGTCAGAAACAAAGACACAGATTCTTTCTAGATAACTGGAGGAAGAATGGTTAAGTCAATTATTTTAATGAAGAATGAAAGTAAGTGTTCTCAGAAATTTAATGAACGTTAAATACAGCTAAAATTAATGTTTCAACTACCTTTTTCATATAAAGTTTCATATCATCAGCAGACATAAGAACTAGCCTGAATAGATGTCTCAAATTGATATATGATGGAAGAGTCTGATAATTGTAAATCATAGTATAAATTCTCCTATAAATTATGGCATCTAGCTATATATTTACCTATTTATTTATGTCACATGTAGAATATTTCAAATAGATACTAAAGCAGCGGTCCCCAACCTTTTTGGCACCAGGGACAGGTTTTCTGGAAGACAATTTTTCCACAGACAGGGATGGGGGTGGTTCAGACGGTAATGTGAGTGATGGGGAGCAGTGGGGAGCAGCAGTGCGCTTGCACGCAGCCCACCTCCTGCTGTGCGGCCCAGTGCCTAACAGACTGGTCCTCGGCCCAGGGGTTGGGGACCCCTGTACTAAAGGATAGATAATATAACAGGCATACATACATACACGCACACACATATATAAAACAAGCATATATGTATGTTTTTATATATTGCTGAATTAGGTTATCTAATATTTTGTGAGAATTTTCCCATATGTATGTATTTCTCACAGTGTTACAAATACCATAATATTAAGCCACTACTTTTGACACTTTTATTTAAAGGCCAGGGGATGGAATGTGTAAAGAAAAAAAGAAAAACAAAAGTCATCCTTCCCCAGTCTCATTTTTCTTTTCCCCTAGTAGCAGTTGTTTCCATGCATGTTTACCACATATTTATGTGCCTCTAAATGTTAAATGGAAATTATTTTCTGATATTTAAAATTTGGATAAATGGCATAATTGCTTTTATGATTGCCATTATATTATGAGATGTATCCGTGTTGGTAGACGGTTGCCGTAATTCATTAACTTAAAATTATGTACTTTTTATATTTTTCATTTTTATTAACAGACATAGAGATTATTCCCAGTATTTATTCTTGAAAACAATATTTTAATACATATTTTGGAAATTTATGAACCAACCTTGCATTCTTGTGATATGCTCAACTAATTCATGATGTTTTTATATGTTGCTGAATTAGGTTTTCTAATGTTTTGTTGAGAATTTTTGCATCTGTGTTCATGAGTAATATCGGCCTGTAATTTCCTTTTTACTGATTTTGGTATCAAATTTATGTTGGCCTCAGAAAACATGTTGGAAAATGTTTCCTTTTTATATGTTCTCTGGAGGATTTTGTGTAAGATTGGTGTTACTAGAATACTCTCATGACTATATCTAGGTCTGTTATTATTTTATCAGAATATTTATCAATGGATTTCACTTTTAAAGTAAAGATTTAGAACCATTTAGAGGTCAATTTCTTCTTGTATTTAGATAATTTACATTTTTCTAGTAATTTGTCTATTTTATTTAAGTTTTCTATTTTATAAGTATAAAGTTTCTCATAATATTCTTATATCCTTTTGAATGACATTGTGGTTTGTAATGCTATATTCCCTTTTATATTCCTGAAATTTGTTATTTGTGCTTTTTCTTCCCTTTTTCTGCCTTAAGAAGTCTCCACGTATTATTGTTATTATGTTAGTCTTTTCAAAGACCTGCTTTTGGTTTGTCTGTTTTCTTTATTGTAGACTTATCTTCTTTTTCATTGAGTTTGATTTCTCCATTTGCTATATTTGTCTGACTTTTGAGGAGTTGACATGCATTCTATTTCAAATTTTATTTAATAAAATCTTGGCTTCCTGGTTTTTAGCATTTCTTATTCTCTAGTATGTGCATTATAGCTAAAAATTTCCCTGTAAGCAATGTTTAGCTGCAACACATTTATTTTCATATTTTACTTTTATTAGAGTGTATATCTGTTTGAAATAGTTTCTAAAATCCATTGTTATTTCATCTTGGACCTGTGTGTTATTTAGGAGTTTATTTAATTTCAAAATACAATATTTTCTAATTATCTGACTGTTACTGCTACCTTAAATCTATCGAGGGCTGTAGTTATGCATACATGTTCTGCATGATTTTATTTTATATTTGCTGAGATTTGCTTATGGTCCAGCTTATAGTCAATTTTTATAAAAATTGCACTTGAAAATAATGTATGTTCTCCAATTAAGGGATGTAGCAGTCTGTATATCAACTTGTCAAATTTGTTATTTATTGTGTTCAAATCTTACACTTAGTATTTTATTTTCCTGCTTACTCTGTTACCTATAGAGGTTTATTAAAATCTTCAACTCTAATTTTAGATTTTTCTACTTCTTTTTTGAGTTCTCTGGATATTTGCTTTATGTATTTAGATGATATACAACTGCTCTTTTCAGTATAGTAACTGCTAGCCTCATGTATCTATTTACATTTAAATTAATTAAAATTAAATTAAATTAAAACTTAGTTCCCCATTCACAAAAAGCCATATTCCAAACGCTCAATAGTTACATATTGGACAGTGGCTTTTATATTGGCCAGTGAAGATACAGAAAATTTCTATCATCCCAGAAAGTCCTATTGGACAGCACTGCTATGTAATTACATTTATACAAATTTAGATTTATTATATCTCCCAGGAACTTAAAAGTTTTTATGATGGTGAAAGGTCTTTCTATATCTAGAAATCCTTCTTTGTTTTTTAATTTCCCTTTGTCTGATGTTAGAGTAATTACACAGAATTTCTTCTGGATACTTCTGCATGTCGTATCTTTTTCCATTTATTAATTTTCATTCTTTATGTGTACATACACTTTAAATTTATCTCTTTTAGATAAAAACTACTAGAGAGTAGTTAATCTTCTTAAACTCACTTTAATACTAATATATTTGAGTTCAAATCTAACATCTTATTACATGCTTTCTACATATCCTCTCTGTTCTATATTTTTCCTCATTTCTTTTCTTCTTTTAGTTGTATTTTTGTCAATCTCTGTTTGTCTTAATCAACTCAGAACATATACAGTTTATTATTGTTATTATTATTGCAATGGTTCCCTTCCAAATTACAACATGCATCCTTAAATTAGCTAAAATTAGTAAATATCTGGTCCTTTCATCAGACAATTAAAGGACCTAGAGCACATTGATTTCATTTTCAACTTCTCAATTTGTATATGATATTATTTTTAATAATTTATTTATACACATAAAAATTCCTTCATTCCCTCTGTAATGTTCCATTTGGGAATTTTTCTTTTTGACTAAAGTACATTCTTCAGATTTTCCTTATTGTGCATCAGTCAGTAGAATCTGATTGATTTTTTTTCACCTGAATTTTGCCTTCATTCTTAAAATATATTTTTGGCTGAGTTTAGACTTGTATAAAGCAGTTATTTTCTTTCATCAGACTGAAGATATACCTCCTGTTGTTTTCTGCCTTGCATCCTATATGGAGAGGTCTGTGTGATGTGATTGTCACATCTATAATGATAATTTGTCTCCCGCTCCTCTCCTGTTTGAACATTTCTTTTTATCCTTGGTTTTCTTTAGTTTATCCCTGCAATGTCTTGGTATGGATTTTAAAAAATCTATTCTTTTAAGAATCTGTCAGGATTCTTGAATCTGTGATTTGAGATATTTTATTTGTTTTACAAAATTGCAGCCATTCTCTCCTCCAGTATAGCTTCTGCCCTTTTTCTATCTTCCCTCCCTCTTTCTCTGTCTCTTCTCCCTCTGGCAGTCTTATATTAAGACTTTCTCACTGGAGCCTGCATGTCTCTTATCATCAACTATGTATTTCTGTGTTTTTTGTCTCTAGATAATCATTTTCTTACCTACACCTCAGTACAGTAATTCTCTCTTCTGATATATCTAATCCTGTGTTAAACTCATTCGCCAAGTTCTTAATTTTTGTATTTGACTTTTTTTTTTTTTTGCTTCATTTTAAAATCTGATCTGCTACATTTCATATTTTTAGTTCCCTCTGGACATTTTCACCTATCTTTTGTCATCTCAAACATAGTTGCTATGGTTATTCAGTCTGTTTTTGAAAATTGTGGTATCAGGGTCCCTGTGAGTCTGTTTCTGTTATCTGATTCTGGTCTTTCTCACTAACATGTTTTTTTAACCTTGCGTGTCTGACAATTCTTGCCTGTGTACTGGATACTGGATATTGTTTAAATGGAGGGAATATTCAGGGCCTAAAATGATATTACCTTTCTTTTCTTCAGAGAACATTTATAAGTCAGAAACCACTTTACTCCAAGCTCAAGTCCTGAGGTACTCAGGACCACCAAGGTGATACTGACTTCAACTGCAGTCTCATACAAGAACTGTTTTACTTCTGGTTCACATTACTCTACGAGGTCACTCTATATTTCAACTTTAAAGTATTTTTATTGAGATATAATTGGCATATAAAATTGCATAAGTTTAAGGTATACAACATATTGGTTTGATACATTTATATATTGTGATATGATTACTACAGTAACTTTAGCTAACACATTTATCATGTCACATATTTATCATTTATTTTTTGTGTTGAGAACAAATATTTAGTCTCTTAGCAACTTTGAAGTTTATAAGACAGTATTATTGACTATAATCATTCCACTGTGCATTAGATCTCCGGACTGTTTTACCTGCTAGTTGCAAGTTCGTGTCCTTAAGCAACATCTCCCCAGTTCCTCCACACCCCAGGCTCTGGTAACTACCATTACACTCTCTGTTTTTACAAGTTCAGCATTTTTTAGATTCCACATATAAGTGATATCATACAGTGTTTGTCTTTCTCTGTCTGACTGATCTCATTTAGCATAAAGCCTTCAGGGTCCACCCATGTTGTTGCAAATAGCAGGATTTCCTTCTTTCTCATGACTGAATAATATTCCATTGTATTTGTGTTTTTTAAAGTATCAGTTTTAAATGTTGGGGATTTATGAAACTCCATTACTCTGGGTTGGTTTTTTGCCCTGTACTTCCTCTACCTGCCATTCTATCAAAATTACAGCATATTTTAGTAGCTTTTTGTTTTGAATGGGAAAGACCTTCAGAGCAAAACCAGGAATATTTGGTACTAATGAACTAGCTTATGTTGAAGCAGAACCTGTGCTATGAAGTCACTCAGCTTTAATATCTAGCTGGTCATTTCGTACCCTCAGGAGCTCATGGCCATCTGCCTTTCTCTGGTGCTGCTGTGTATTATCACTATCAGTTACTTATTACTTAATGACCAGTCTCAAAAATCAAGCACAAGTGCCTCGTCTTGTATATAGCCCTTGTCCATATTTGTACTTTTTTGGATCTGCTTCTAAGAATTATTCCTTGATTTAATGATGCAAGGAGCTTAAAGTGCAAATCTTTAAGCATCGCTGGTCTACTATGTCTCTACACATTCGGTATTTATATATTTCTCCTGATTATGACAAGGCCCTCAGTTAAATGCCCATTGAACATTTACCTACTGCACTACTATTTCATTAAAATAGCCTTAAGTTCTTTTATTTTTGATACAATAATATAGTTAATATTTTTAAAACCATTGTTAATATACTTTATTTACATGTTTAATTTTTATGGATTTACTCCTATTTCTTTTATCTCATGTTCTCATTTTCTCATATCTCTCAGTTTACTTCTTTTTGCCAAACGTTGCCCTTTAAGAGTCATTTTAGTGAGGGTCTTTTGGTCTTAAGACTTATCCACTAATAGTCCAATATTCACTAGTACTTTCTAATAGTTATCTTAGTTTTTGTTTTCTGAATATATCTTTCTATCAAATGAGTGTTTAGCTGACTATAAACTTCTGAGTTGTTAATTGTATTTCAAGAGCATGCTGAAAATATCATAACACTGTTTTCTGACATTTACTATTGTATATAAGACATCTAAGGTCAGTTTAATAACTTTTCATTCATAAATATTTCATTTTCTAGCTTTATATACTGTTTACTTTTCCTTGATGCTTTGCTGTTTCACCAAAATGTCAATGGATTTAGATTTTCTTTTACTTATATTATTAATTAATCTTAGTGACTTTTAGAATAAGAATGTAAAACTCACTTCAATTCCAAAAAAATTTTTCTAACTGGTATTATGGGAGATATTACTTTTCTGCTGTTACCTGTTTTCCTTTCTTCTTTAACAACTATTATTCAGAACTAGAATTTTGCACTATATTCCCAGCTTTCTTAACTATTTGTTAATTTTTACATTTAAATTGCCTTTTTTTCTCTCTGCTGCCTTCTGTGTGATTCCCTCAATACTATCTAACCATTCACTGTTCCATTCATCAAATGTATTGTCTAGATTTTTTCTCATATTGCATTTCAGTAATTTTTCATTTTAAAATCTCTTATTTCATATTTGTTTTTCTTTCATTTTTGTGTGCTTTCCTTTAAAACTACTTCTTTTTCAAACTGGAATTTATCACCCATATTTCTCTTTAAATATTTTCATATAATTAAAGTCTTTGTAAGACTCTGCTGTAAAATTCAAGTAGAAAATTTTTATATTCCAATGAATAGGGATTTTTTGGCTATCAATGCATTAGATTATTTTCAGGTGTTTTATTATCTTGTGTGGGTAGTTAGGAATTTTGGGGATTTTGACTCTCCTTCCCCACCATTCTTGGATCACTTCTTGCTTTGTAGCGGTATTTCAGTTGCCTCCATTCAACTCTGCAGGTCCACAATATAGAAACAAATCTTTAACAGAGTTTATGATTCTCCATCCTATGGTTATGTTAAGAGTTTAGCAGATACAGACACACACACAGCTAATGATTTGGCTTAACTTTTGGTTCAGAGATTTTTCTGTCTTCTCATCTCCCTATGTTTGAAGCGTCCCAGGATTTACAGACCCAGGCAGTGATTGATATTATTTTATTTTATTTTTTTGTCTCCATTTACAAAGTTTTTGATAGAAGGGACCAAATTTCATTCCCTGGCTTTATGTAGTCAATATGGTTTACAGTCACCATTTTACGTGAAGCAGTTGTGGTACCATTTACACTAGAGAAACTTAACCCCTGCCCAAACTGCCTTCTTTTTGTACCTGGAGCTCAGTAAGCCTGCAGCTTCAGCGTGGCTCATTACTGCATGTTTTTATTCTATTTCTGGCACAGAGATTTTTATCTTGTATTTGAGCCCAGCAATGCCTTTTAGGTTTTCTTCTTTAATATTTCATCATTCATCACTATATGTTTAGAACAGAGAGTGTGATCAAAGCATGGACTCCATGCTCCACCCTGATCTGAATGCCAGTAGCATTGATTTTTTACAAAACTGTGTAGCTGCTCTGTGGAATATTAGACCTACCAGTCCTTTAAGCAGATCATATTGACCACAAACATAAAGGTGTAATTATAAATTATGCAGCATGCAGAGAAGATAGCAGAAACAAAATGCCTCTATCAATGAAAATATTTTATGTGGTATTGAGTTTGATTTTTCCAAGATATTTGACTTGACTTCCAGATGCAACTTAGCTGTACTGTTTTACCTATAGATTTAGAAAGGCAGTGGTTTTATTTTTCGTAAAGGCATATCTATGCTAACATTTCAAAGCATAACTCTTTGACTTCTGGCACTACTAAAACAGATTGTTCACACTACCATTTGTTAAGTAAAAATATCTCACATTCTTTTTTTTAATCCTGGACACTATGCCTGTATTTAATAATTGAAAGGAACGGCTCAAGGCACAAAACCTTAGGTGTATCAAAAAGGTTAGATTTTTTTTTTTTTTTTTTTTTTTTTACTTTCTTGTTGGGCTTTGAAGTTTTTCTTCATGTATTATTTTTTTGCCTTGCAGTATTTGTCAGGTTCACATTGATGAACATTGGTTAAAGCAGAGCCACTTCGATTAAACAGAGCAATATAGTATCAGTATTGGCTTTTTCCTTTAAAATGATTTTGGTCATTGATTCTCCAATAATTTGGGGGAAAAATAATATTTTGACTCCTTAGAATTTATATTGGGCTGTCATTGAATAAAGTTCCCCATACCAGTAGCCACACTTGACAGTTTATGTATCTTTTGTATATAAATACATTAACAGAGTGCTATCATACTGTAAGGTCATCATAACACTGTGTCCATTTAATAAGGCTTGGAATTGAACATACTGTTGAACACTATTTATCACAGCTTTGCGATGGACCCCAGAAAAGTGATTTAACTGTACATTTGGGCTACATTTTAAAGCTGTGACTAAAAACGTAGAGCACAATGAATCAAAGTATGGAACCTTAAGGGAAAGTTAAA
Organism: Balaenoptera physalus; assembly: GCF_965194825.1. NCBI lineage: Eukaryota > Metazoa > Chordata > Mammalia > Artiodactyla > Balaenopteridae > Balaenoptera > Balaenoptera physalus. The sequence goes on along the minus strand of NC_138886.1, from coordinate 78,036,399 downwards.
CTTCAGGAGATATTATATCAAGCTGGTCAAATCTCCTCCAATGTTTAACCTGTTTTTGTAAGAGATCACTGAAATAGGACAATAAATTATATAAATTTTATGATAAAATGTATTTGTCCAGACACTGTCCATGGTAATTTTAAAAAAACGATATTCACTTAATGTCTATACAGTGATACTCAGAATTAAACCTGTGAGTTAGAGGGCAGTTCATTCGAGGCAGCTTTCCCAAATATGAGCAAAAAATAAAATAACAAAAAATAAAATCACTTAAAAGGAAATGAAAAGCTACATACTAAACCAACCAGCAAAAATTCATAATGAATTTTTTACACATAAATACATGCCTTTTTCTCCTATTCAGATGATAGAAGTGGAATACAATATTGTGATTAAGGCAAAAACCAAGGAGAGAAACACTATGTTATCTGTTACTTTATTTACAGAGTCCACAGCTTTAAAAAAAAAAACAGTATTCAGATAAATACAAGTCTCCGTGCTACTGATACCCAAGAGAGATTTACTCCATAAATGCTCATAAACTGGACACTTTCTGATGAAGTGAACAGCAATTTAAACAAAATCACTCCTTGTCAGGAAATGTTTTCTGTAAATGATGAAAATAAATAATCACATTTACAGCATTCTAATCATCTGGGTTGTTAGTGAATAAGCTAACTCTATCTGGATAAAAGGTTACTTGTTTTTGTTTTTGTTTTTTTCTTTCCCCATCAAATATACTGAAGCAATGCTTTTCAGTGAATAAGATAGCAGAGGAAATAATTATGGAATATCTGAGGTTATATTGATTCTAATCTTCCCCTTAGTGAGATATTTTTTCTCAAAGTGAAGAATCATAGGTATCTTGAGACCTGCCTGCTTGGATTCCTCTGCTTGGAAGTGGGCTGAGGAAATTACCTGTGAACATGGCCAAGATTCTCCTCATGAGTGTAATCTGGATATATTCTAATAAATAGAAATACAGTTTTACAAGGATGTAAATAATATGATGAAAATAATGTTAGCCTAAATAATTTTCATCTGGATGGTACTAACCAACTAACAGTTACAGTTAGTTTTAACTTTGTAACCTAATGGTAAATTTTCTAAGCCCATTAGGTTACAATGTTAACTAAAAAATAAAAACAGTAAATTAAAATATCAACTTATGCCCTCATTTTATTAAACTAATGAGTCATTCTTAAAACAAAATAAATATTATTTCACTTGAAAATTTCATCAAATATTGACTTGGAAAAAATTCTGAAAAATTTTCAATTTACATATTTAGCTCTTCATCTTAAATTTGTTTATATATATTATTCTAATAATAGCTACAGTTGAATTTGGAAAAAAATAAGCTTTTTGAGACAGTAAGTGATAAATGAAAAAAGTTAAAAATAAAAATTAAACTGAAAATTAAAGTTTAAAGTAAATTAAACTTAGAATTTAATTATAAATTAAATTTAAATGTAAACATAAAAATAATAAATAATTTGAAACATTACTTTAAAAGGTCAAGTCGACCATAATCTGTTTTTAAGTCATTAATCATTCACTAAGCACCTATTATGAGCTAGGCATAGGAGTGGATTATGTTATACTCTTTTTGTTCTCTCCTCAATTTTTATTATTTTTGTGTCTTCTAATAGTATCTCTCCTCCCTTTTAACTTTACATTTTAGTATTGCTATAATAATACATTAAATATATATGTATATATATTATTTTTTAACCTCTCTCAAGATAAGCTGAGGTGGTAAATGTGTAATAGAATAAGAAAACAAATGATTAGAAATAATTTTTCTAAAGACCCCAAAACAAAACAGTATTTTCCATTGATTATATGCAGTCTAATACACTCAATTATTTTGCATAATTATTTAATATAGATTATGTTAAGATCGATCAATGCCACTAATTAAATTTGTTGAAATAAAGGGAAATGCATCCAAAATTAGACAAAAGGATAGTCTGAAGGTAAACACAGTTATATTTCAAGAAGTAGATTTTAAAACTGGAGTCATATTTTAAAGAGCCTCCATAATTCTTTAATCCTGCACATTGATATATCCCTTGTAATTGACCTTTATCTTTGCTATAACCCCAGGTTTTGTATAATACCTCTCTCTATTCCTATTTGTATTCCATGATACCATGAGCTCTACTAGGTCAGGAGCCATGTCGTAATTGCTTTGTTTTTCCAAAATATAACAGAGGGTTGGCACTTGAATTATTAGATATAAATCTCATGTAAAGAAGTCTGAATTAATCATTGTGGTAAATAATCAACATTTCAACATCTCAAGTAGACGAGTGAGTTTGAGAAGGTGGAAACTCAGTTTCTCTTTCTGCCCAGATACTATAATATTTACTTTCCTAACCGGTCTTTTGCTCTTCTTTTTCTCCAAGTGTCCCTCTTCCTGGCTTCCAAATTTAATACCCTAAATTTTATTACCCTAGTTTTATTAAAATAATCCACTGTTTGTCAGTCCTGTGTTCAAAAGCTTTTGCAATAAACTGAAATCTTCTTAGCATAGTGCTTTCTACATTTTCTGTAAATCGTTCTTTCTCAACTACTCCTCCAAATCCTCTAGTGCACCAAGCTGCTTGCTTTTCCCAGCGACTGTCCATGTTTTCATGCCTTTATATTTGCTCCTTAATGGTGGAATATTGCCATTCTTCTTTCTCCTTCCCTTCCTTCAAATGACACTGCCTTGTTAGATGATGCCTTAGCTGTATGCCTCTAGCAGTTAGCTCTACCTCTTCTTGTTCCATTTACACCTTGTACAAGTTGCTGTTATAACACTTACCTCCAATTTCAACTGAAACTACTTTTGAGTAAGATTTTCGTCTGTCTCTTTTGTTAAGCTCAACAATGTAGAACTGCTAGTGACTAAGTATAGAGACAAATGCACGTTGAAGGCAGAATGCCAAGGAAAAAATGATAAAGTTTAAAGTAAAAAAAATAACAAATTTTAAATAAAGGTAAAATAAGAGGAAGTACAGCTTTATCACAATATGACATAGTGAAAACCATGAAAAAAAAAGTCTATGTGGCTTCTCATCTCTGCTGTTTTCCACATTGAATCACAGGTGCCATCCTGATTTTGTCCTTGCAGCTATAAATAGACAGGACTGTAACTTTTCAAAAATAGCCTCAGGAAACCCAATCATTGAAGCAATAATTTTTTGATATTTACCTCCCAGTGCCCTTTAAAGCCTTTGAAATTAAGCATCTTATTCAACTTCCATTTGTGATTATTCATATAATTTACTGTTATATCAACAATTACCTTATTTCTGTTAGGGGTATTTTTATGACGATTTGACTAATAAAATTCAAGGATAGAAGATATAAAGAAGAGTGCTTAAATAATGTACTAGTTTATGCTGGTTTCAAAACAGGTCAGTCTTTTCATGGCTTGAATATATTGAAGTTTGGATTTTCATGATACGGAATTCAAGGGATTATCTTTTCAGCTATGATGCTATATACAGTAAATTTTTGTGGATTTTAGATTTTTACCTCTTTTCTAATACAATATTTATAAATGTCTTCCAAATATAAAGTTGTTTTAAACATTTCAACTATATAAAGCATCAGTTTGCCATGATCACCCTGGCCTTGAATGTGGCACTCAAGACATACAACCACTTATGTTACTAACAAGAAAAAAATTAAATACTTAGGTATAAACTCAACAAAAAATGTGTAAGATCTACATGAGGAAAACTATAAAACTCTGATGAAAGAAATGAAAGAAAATCTAAATAAGTGGAAAGAGATTCCATGCTTATGGACATAAGGGCTCAATATTGTTAAGATGTCAGCTCTTCCCGACTTGGTCTATATCAGACCCAATCTCACTCAAAATCCTGGCAAGGTTCATTATGGAGATCAACAAACTGATTCTAAGCTTAAAGCTATAGAAACATTTAAAAAATATCAGTGGTTGCCAGAGGTTTGGTGGGGGAGGAGAAGATGAATATGTGGCACATAGGGCATTTTTAGGATTGTGAAACAGTTCTGTATTATAGTGTAATGCTGGATTGATGATATTACTCATTTGTTGAAACCCATACAACTGTACCATACAAAGTGAAACCTAATGGAAACTATGAAGTTTAGTTAATAATAATGTATCAGAATCATTTCATCAATTATAATACATGTACCACACTAATGCAGGATCTTAATAATAGGGGAAAATGTACATGTAGGTATGTGGATATATGGAAACTCTCTATACTTTCTGAGCAATTTTCTGCCCTAAAATGCTCTTAAAAAGTCTATTGAAAAATATACCTTTATTAAAATGAATACACAAGTAGTGAATGGGATGAAATATTCATAATACATATATCCAACAAAAAAGTTTTATCCATATTATATAAACAACTCTTAAAAATGAATATCAAGGGGACAAATTACACAATAAAATGGGCAAAATAATTGAATAAGCATTTCACACAGGAAAATACACAAATGGCTAATAATTTCATGATTACTTATTATCATTACTCATCAAGGAAATTAAAAGTGAAATCACAATAAGATACCACTACATACCTAATAGAGTGGTTAAAATAAAAAAGACTGACGATACCAAATATTGGCAAAGACACGAAACAATCTACATATTGCCCCAGGGAGTATAAAGTGATAAAATAACATCCGAAATTTGTTTGACAATTTCTAATAAGAGTTAAGAACACACCTATCCTATGAACCAGTAATTTTACTTTTTCGTATTGCCCAAGAGATATGAAAATTTTAACTCTATAAAAAGAAGTACTGGAAACAACCAAAATGTCTATCAACAACAACATGGATTAAAACATTGTGACTTATTCATATATTGGAATACTATTCATTAATAAAAAGAAACATTCTGTAGATACAAACAATAAGGATTAACCTCAAAAACATAACTCTAAGCAAGAGAAACTAGTCGAAAAATAGTACATACTTTTTAATCTCATTTAAATCAGGCTCTAAAACAGGAAACAATTTCTCTATTAGAGAAAGATGTAAGAACAGTGGTTGACTCATGGACTTGGCAGTGGAGGGTAAGAAGGAATTGTCTGAGGAGTGGAAAGAAGAATATTTTTTGAGTGATGGAAATATTATATCTTGACAGGAGTGTAGGTACATTTTTTGTGTGGTTTAGATGTACTAGCAATAGCTGTACATTTTACTACATGTAATTTATCCTTCAGTGAAGAATAGTTTTTAAAAGTGCAAGAGAAGAATTAAAATTTGTGAATAGTGGCAGTAACGAGTAATTCTGCATAATAAACAAGGCTGAGGGTTATAGAGGTAGGATCTCCATAGAGTTTTGCTTACTGAGAAATGTCATAAGCAGAATACAGCTCCTAGCCCTTACCTAGGGATATAGATCGAGACAGAATACATTCTCAGCAACTTGCCACTTACTAATCATGGGACCTTGGGGAAATAACATAATCGCTCTAATCACAAATTTCCTAGTTTATAAAATAGAAACAAGTGCCAAGATTTTGAGTGTTTATTAAGATTATATAGTTAATGTGCTTAGCATAAGATTTGTACATAGTAAATGCTCAGGAAAAGTGTCAACTACTCTGACTACTACTCTTCAGGCATAGCACTGTGGTAACCTAGTTATAAAGGTGATGTTAAAGTAAGTACCTCCCATGCACTAATTTGCAACTATAAGTGTCATATAGAGTATTAATGCAATAAAAATTATAAATTCTTTTATTCTCTAAGTATTACTATTAGGTGACAGCATCATTAAAATAGAAAAGAGAGAAAAAAGTTATTTTCCTGTACCACTATTCAAACAAATCTGCTGTCACAACAATGATAAAGTAGAACATGTTAAACAGTCTCCATCATTCAGACTAAACGTGAGAAAAACAAAACAAAGACATTTATTATTTGTCATAAAATTTTTAAATGAAGAATGTATTTGTAACTTTGGCAAATGAGGTGCTTACAAGTTTAAGTCATTAGAGATGACACTTTAACGAATGGATAAATTTGCTGGCAATTACCACATTAGCCTTTTGACTAAATGGTTATATGAGATTTCGCATAAGATGATTTAAGCATAGCCTCATTGACCCTATGTTTCTGTTTTGTTTTTGGTGTTTCCTTAGAATTCATCTTTAAAATTATCTTAAGAGTAAACTTCAGTTCCTCTTAGACCTTACTCGAATTATATAAATTGACAAAAAATTATCATCTGCTAAGTGTCAGGTGTTAAAATACTCATAATCAGCAGAAAAGAGATTTAACTCCCACACTGTCCCAAATTTTATATTCAGGAGAAAGCAGTGCTAATGTTTCTTGTCTTCAGATTTGTTATGGCTAAAGAAAGTTTAAGAGGTCAGCCATGATTTCTATGCAAGGTACACACACATACACACACACACACACACACACACACACACGTTTACATACACAGTGGTAGCAATTCCATTTCCTATATTTGGCAGATATTTGAAGGAAATATTTAGAAATCTCCATCCAGGTATAACCACAATAAACACTGTCTTATTCTACCAAGAACTTTGTTGCATTTGTGCCATAGTGTTGTTCTTCACTTTGTCTGAGTTAAGTTTTCTTTCCATGCCATCCAATCCACTCTTCAGCTCAACCTAACTTCTCCTTCTGTGAATTCTTAAATTCTCTCATCCTTCACCAAATAATGTATATTTCGTATCTCTGACTTCCTGTTTCACTTACTTTGTGTCTTTCCTGTTTCATTTGCTTTGCATCGCACCTATCACTTTTCAAATACTGCCTTACACTACGGTTGTTTCCTACCTATTTTTAAGAGGTGTGTTCTCATTAAGTCTCTGTTGATTAAATTGTAGACTCATGCACATCAAACTGCTGTTATTGCTATTTCCAAATAAAGTGCCGCTATGCTTCATCATTTGAAACCTACTTTAGTTTATCCTTAATATGTTTCTTTTATGTTCCCTACTTAAACCACTTTTAAAGTAAACTATATTAAAAACAAAATACCATGTATCTTATACTCACAAAATCCCATTTATAAGTTCAAATAATCACAGAAAGAAAAGAAAATTTGAAATGTTAAAAGTTTAATGTTCTTTTATCCTTGACCTAGAGGTCTCAACCCTGTTCTCCAAGTGTAAAAGCATTTTAGAAAATTAATTTATACTAAGAGCTAAAGGTCATTTTCAAGAAACCTCAGAGAATTAGTACCAAATAAGTTATATGGATTTCAGTGATTGCCACAAGAAAAGTCAATTTCCAGTGCTAATATCTAGGAATTTAATTTGATCACTCTTATTAGTATAATTAGAAGTAATATTGCTTGGAGACAAGTAGCTTAATCTATGAAGGAAGAAGAGAAATTTAAATCTACATAAATTTACTTACCAATAATTCTACATGAATGTCATACTTTGTATTTTTTCCTGAGGTTACAGATAATCATGAAAATATTAGGCAGATATCTATACCTCTAAACTCAAGAAATAATAAAGAGAAGTGGGCAGGGGTTTGGGACTTTCTGGGTGGTCCAACATTATAAGAGTGAGTGTTTTAATTGGTTTGTATGCCCAGATGATAGACATATGATGTAAGAGAAGGAACAATACGATTTGAAGAAAAATCTACCTACCAACAGGTGACATGTAGCAAATTGTTCATCCCCTCTAAGCCTTATTTCCTTATGTATAAAATGAGGACATCCATGGCTTTTCTCACAGGATTATTGTGGTAAGGATCTCACTGTAGATGTGGGGCATGTTCTGGCTACTGCCTACTGCCTTCAGAAACTGAAAATGAGTCAAAGGAATGTCTAACTTTTGGTAAATAACTTTTTGGCTAGCTTTATTCAAATTTTCAGAGGTCAAAATGGGAGACTGAAACCTATATCAGGCTCCGTTGCTCTTAACTCTCAGTTTAAGGAATCAAATAATTATTGCTTGAGCTCACCTGCTATTTGATCCTTAATAAATAATTCCCAGCTCAGTCCATCATGCAGGGAAGAGGAACTTAGGTATCCATATGAAGAGAACAGATTGCCAGGGTTTGAGCCCCTTCTCTACCACTTACCCTCTAGTGATCATGAGACCTTTCTTTGTCTCAGTTTTATGATATAAAATATCAGTACCTGCTTCATTGAGTTGGTATGAAGCTTCAAGAGTTAATGCTATATGTTTAAAGCACTTAGAGCAGGGTCTGACAAGTCCCTTTCATTTAGTCACAATTTTATGGGTTAACTTGGAAGCTCTTCCATACTGAACTGGCCTAGCTCATCACCACAGTCAGTTAGTGAAATGACTGGGGCTGTTGTCTAGAATGTCCTCACTTAAACTCTTGTTGATCTCTGGGGCCTCAGGTGGTTAGGCTTGTTCCATGTGGTCTCATCCTCCAGTAGGCTAGCTCAGGCTTCTTCATGTGATGGTAGGAGGATTTCCAGCACACGAAGGAATCTTAAAATGAAAGTGCTTTTTGAAACTCCTTGCATCATGCTTGCTACTATCCTCTTGGCTTAAGCAAGGCTTAAGAATATCCCAGATCCAAGTGGGTAGAGAAAGGCTCTAGTTCTTGGGAGGAGACAAAGCAATGTGTCTGAGTTTACAATCTACCACACTATATGCATACACACATACAGACACACATATGTATTTCATATATCATATGCATATGTCAACCCCATCCACTATATTTATGCATGTATGTTTGCATATATGTATATGTATATATAAATATATTTATTTATAAACATACATAAGTTATGACTAAAATATAAACAAACAAATGCCCTTCCTGGGCAACAGAAAAAGCATCTTTGTATATATATCAGAAATCAAATAAATATAAGTATAAACAGAGAAATAAATCAAGACATGGTGTGCTACTGCATAACTTATATCAACAAGTCACATCACTATTTTCCATTGGTGAGATTTAAGAGCTCCACTATATGGTAGTGTTTTATATTTGGTTGCATAATAAATTATCACCAATATAATGTGTTGCCAGCCTGCTCTGTGTATACAGGGTCCTAGTCTAGGCACTAAAGATTGGAAAAAAACAGTTTAAGTAATTTAAAATCTAGTGGAGGTAAACCTGCAGATACATATTTGAAATTTACCTAGACAAATTCTAAATAAGCGTAGATCTTGAACAGAAAAAGAAGAGCAAAATTAGCTGGAGAGATTCAGGGAAGAAGATACCTGGGGAAATTGTGTGATGAGTTTCTTATGAGTTTCAAGAACAATACATAGTTGAGCAGAAGGACTGAGTGTGGAAGTGGTGTGAGGTAAGTTTGTTGAAGAAAATAGGAAGCGTATAGAAAAAGAGCAACTGTGACCATGAACTAGGGAGTTTAAATTTAGTGTCCTAAGCAAAGGAGAGTTATTGAATGTCTTTAGGAAAGGCATAGTCCAATGTGATATTCACACTGCAGGTGACTTCACTAATTAGTAAGCCTCTTAAACAGTTCAGGAATATAAACTTGAACTTTAATCCACCTATTTTAGGGGGCTTAAATGAACCTACTTTTAATAGTTTTAAACTTGTACAAAACATATGACCAGATATTTAAGTACAAATAAGTCTAATTTCCTTTCCCAGTAATATATACTGTAAGTAGCTTAAGAAATAACGTAGACAAGATTCCTGAAAAGTACTTCAACAAACATAAAATGTGTAAAAATTATCATCAAAGTAATTAAAGTTGGACATTAATATTTTCTTGAGTTTTTCCATGATTCCTTGTAGATATAGAATTAGAATTACAAGGCCCAGTGCCTCATTTTTTTAAATTTTTAAATTTAATTTAATTTATTTTTTTATACAGCAGGTCCTTATTAGTCATCAGTTTTATACACATCAGTGTATACATGTCAATCCCAATCGCCCAATTCATCACACCACCCCTCCCACCCCCAACCCCCACCGCTTTCCCCCCTTGGTGTCCATACGTTTCTTCTCTACATCTGTGTCTCAATTTCTGCCCTGCAAACCGGTTCATCTGTACCATTTTTCTAGGTTCCACATATGTGCATTAATATACGATATTTGTTTTTCTCTTTCTGACTTACTTCACTCTGTATGACAGTCTCTAGATCCATCCACGTCTCTACAAATGACCCAATTTCATTCCTTTTTATGGCTGAGTAATATTCCATTGTATATATGTACCACTTCTTCTTTATCCATTCGTCTGCCAATGGGCATTTAGGTTGCTTCCATGACCTGGCTATTGTAAATAGTGCTGCAATGAACATTGGGGTGCATGTGTCTTTTTGAATTATGGTTTTCTCTGGGTATATGCCCAGTAGTGGGATTGCTGGATCATATGGTAATTCTATTTTTAGTTTTTTAAGGAACCTCCATACTGTTCTCCATAGTGGCTGTATCAATTTACATTCCCACCAACAGTGCAAGAGGGTTCCCTTTTCTCCACACCCTCTCCAGCATTTGTTGTTTGTAGATTTTCTGATGATGCGCATACTGACTGGTGTGAGGTGATACCTCATTGTAGTTTTGATCTGCATTTCTCTAATAATCAGTGATGTTGAGCAGCTTTTCATGTGCTTCTTGGCCATCTGTATGTCTTCTTTGGAGAAATTTAGGTCTTCTGCCCATTTTTGGATTGGGTTGTTTGTGTTTTTAATATTGAGCTGCATGAGCTGTTTATATATTTTGGAGATTAATCCTTTGTCCGTTGATTCTTTTGCAAATATTTTCTCCCATTCTGAGGGCTGTCTTTTTGTCTTGTTTATGGTTTCCTTTGCTGTGCAAAAGTTTTGAAGTTTCATTAGGTCCCATTTGTTTATTTTTGTTTTTATTTCCATTACTCTAGGAGGTGGATCAAAAAAGCTCTTGCTGTGATTTATGTCAAAGAGTGTTCTTCCTATGTCTCTTAAGAGCTGTCTCTTGGTAATACAATGTCAAATGTAATTTTTCTTATTGTCTTAGAGTTTCTATGCCTTTGGGAGTGGTTCAGTGAGCCAGAAGACTCACTTGGGCACTAGATGGTAAACAAAACATGGTAAGACCCTGTAGAAGTAGTTATTTATCCAACTCTAGCCTAAATGAGGAGAAGAGAATGATGGTAAAAAGAACTACAAATTGGGAATTTATTTGGAGAGAGAGCTGCTAATTCTTCCTGCCACCAAACCATGTGAAATAAAGATCAGAGACCCACTTAGAGATGTTAGGTGTGTTTTTTGGACTTTTAAGGCTACAAGAAGTACTTTCTGATCCAAGCCTGAAAAAGTCTATAGGTTTGAATGGTCTGTGGCAGCAGAGTGAAACAAATGGCATGGGGAATAGAGAGAACTTAAATTCCACAAAGCAGTTTCCTGTGGGCCAGATTTTGACGTTGTGGAAGGGAGCATGGACTCTCTTCGAGAAAGAGTGTGCATGGGGTAGACAGCCAGAAGCTAGACATTGAGAGGGCAAGTCTCAAAATTCTACTTGGTAGAAGCCTCATCGTCATCAGGGAAATACAGGAAAAGTGGTCTCCAATCATGGTTATTATTTTGGAAGAAATCTGAAAATATCCTTTGGTAGACAGAACTGCCATTACTTCAGCATTTGACATAAAGGTGGTCCTGATGTTAAATTACAATTATCTTGGCCACATAACATCATGCTTGTTTCCTAGAACTCATTACCCTTTCCCTAAGTCTGGGAATAGATATAAACATCAACTAGACTGTAGAAGAGGAGGTAAAGCAAACAGGAGAAGGAAGCTGAATGTGAAGTACATGAAAGCTTATTTGATAGTTTCAGGTCAAAGCTGCCTGTAAATGAAATAGCTTTGATTCAAATGAGAGAATAAAGTTTTGTCATTAGACCAAACAGGACTTGCAAATACTAGAATGTGATTATGAAAGCTTTGGAATTTACTCAATGTTTTATACAATGATAGGGAAAAACAATTCAACATAGCAGTTCGAAGGCATACAGATAAGAGTGGGGGTGAAATTGTTTTAGGTGTGAACTCACTAAATCTAGCTCATTTAATAAATAAATTACACCCTAGTTCACTTAATTTTAGGTATGTAAACTTTAATCTTCTCAAGGTACAGGAACTATTTTGATGGATTGGGATAGAATATATTGATATGATATGACCTAAACACATTAAAAAAAACCCCTGACATTCAGTAAAATGTAGTGATATCAGAGCTGAAACAATATGTGAATGAAAAATTTTGCCTGCCATATCAGTAAACAAAGGATACTGTAGCCATCCAGCCACTTCCCCTGTGCCTGACAGTGAGCCCTGAGAGAACTCAGGGTGGAGACAAACAGGCTGCCTGCTTCCAAGCCCTCAGTCACTGCAGCCACCCCTCAGTGGTGCACCCGGAGGGGACGCAGGTTGGGAAAGCACAGAATACTGGCCCTAGATAGCTGAGGTGCATATCAAAGGAATGATTTCAGTGAGCCCAGAGTTTTGCATCTTCCCGTACAGAGAAAAGTGCTAAGTTCATTAACTTGAGATGTCTGGTTTTCTTTAATTAACCATAATCGGTTGAAGTTCCAACTACCTGGTCTTTGTTGCAAAAACTCCTATATATGCTGGCTCCTCCTTGCCTCTTCGGAGCAGTCCCTCAGAGTTACCTGAGAGGCTGTCTTCCGGGCCTAAGTCCTCAGTTTTGTCCACCAAATAAAACATCGTTCTCAACTTTTAGGTTCTGTACTTTTCTTTCAGTCGACAAATAAAATATTTCAACATGGATTGAATTTGAATTCTGCCAAGACACAGATTAAGAAGACAATTGTTAGGTTTATTATTTTAAATGCAAACTATTTTTTTTTTTTTTTGCAAGGAAGACTGTCTTTAGATATGATCCTAACATGTTTGGAATCTGTTAAAGTAGATCAGCCGAGCCACACTCAATGGGCAGTTATTATTATCAGGAAAACCAACCTCCTCTGACAAATACAGCTTAAAATTTGGGATGAACAAGTTTTTCTGAAACATTATGACAAGTATTCCTGTTCCAAACATTCATAGATTAGAAGTCAGCAGTTCTAACAATATTTAAACATTTTTGAATTTGTAGGAAGAAAGTTCTTTGCCTCCCTTGGTATGCAAATTTAGGCAGAACCTGAACTTGTCACAGAACCTGTGACAAATTACAGAACATGTGAAGCTTTAACTAAAAAATGTTGGCAATAGATATGTGAATATTCACTCATTTCCTTCTTTATCTTTCTAAACAAAGGCCAATAGCTAGTTCAGAGTTTTTAATCAGGTCAAAATCAAACCTACTCAAGACACAGTTTTTTAAAAAATTTTATTTATTTATTTTTATACAGCAGGTTCTTATTAGTTATCTATTTCATACATATTAGTGTATATATGTCAATCCCAGCAGGACACACAATTTTATTTCACAAATTATCTGTGTTTTTCTCCAGCAATATTAAACTGATCAGTGGCAGACACTGAATAGGAGGATAGTTGTTTTTCACCATAATTCAGGTGTTTCCAGGCTAGTGTCACAGTGGTGGGGGGAAATCATAAAGACTAAGGGAGTTTGTAAAGGTGTTGTTGCAATGAAGACCCATGAAACAGTAGCTGTGTAGGCAAGAAATGAATGGATTACAGTGAATGACAGTTAATGGATTAGAGCTACCAGCCAATTTTATGAAAGGTTTTAACAGAAGTATTAAGGTAGATGAACTGGAATAGTGGGGGTTATATGACTGGTTTTTGGTCACATGGTGTTCTGAACATTTAGGGCTTTTTGGATCCCATAGATTTCTTGGTCAAATGGGTGTTTTGGCCACATTAGGGAAGTAAACATATAATGGGGCTGGTTATATGAAATTATGCTTTGCACCATGAGGCTAAATATCCCACATGACCCAAAACAGGATGATAATTGTTTCCCTCACTCTTACCTTTCATAATGTATCCAGTTTACCTTATGTAGTAGCAGAAATCTTGGCAAGACTGTCACCTAGGGTAACGTGGAAAATGAAAACTGTGTTTAAGAAACGAGTTGAATTTGCTAAGGATATTTCCATGTTGAATTTTTAAAGGTTTAACAGGTTTCTTTTAGCTCTGTATGATAAGATACAAATAGAAATCAGCTAAAAAGATGTTGTTCAATTTTAAAGCAAACTTTAGAAAAAAGTATTTAGGAGACAAGACTTACCAAAGTTTTGAAAAAAAAAAAAAAAAACTATTCACAGCCTCTTCAGAATGCAGAAGATTTCAAAATAGTAAAGGGACTCGGGGCAAATGTCAAATCTACAATATTGTCAGGAAAATGTGGCTTCAGAGTAAAAATGAAGGAAAGGTGTAATTGAAAATCTCTTTGTTAAACCCTCCAGAAAATTTAAAGTGATGCCTTGTGGACTCTTTCAGAAGGCAAAAGGTCTTTTAAGTTTATTTCATGCGTGCCTCAGAGACACTCTTTGTTAAAAATAACCTTCTATTAATTCTTAAGGGTGTTGTCCCACAACTGTCTCATAGGAGGCCCAAGATTGAGAGAATTTATCATAAAGTGATTTGTGGATCTGGTTTTCTATTAATGGAGTAGATTTATAAATTGATACATAAGAAACCCAGAATTTTTTAAAAGAATTTTATCAGCTTGGACTAAAAGTGACAAAGGCAGTATGAAACGTGGAGATCTTTAGAACTGGCAACATATATCCAGTTAGACACCAGAGTTGCTGTGGAGTCGTGACTGCTCAGTACCTTTCATTTCCCCCTTTCTATGTCAATGTCTATTGTAATATTTCCAAGTTGGGGTTCACCTCAAAGTCACCTGCACATCTTTTGATGACAGGTCAGAAGAAACCTTTAAGCTTCTGCCTTGTTTTTTTCTGAATGCTCTCTGCATGTTCCATTAAGAACTCAGGTGTCAGGCTCTAAGGAATTCAAGCCACATGGAGAGACCATAGGTCAGCTGAGGTCTTTGAGTTATCCCAGCCTGAGCACAGATATATTAGTTAAGAAGTCTCCACATTATGTCAGGCCCCATTCATTTTTGTCATCCCAGTTGTTTATTTCTCCCAAGTGAGGCTTCAGTCATCATGGAGCAGAGATAAGCCACCCTATTATACCCTTTCTAAATTTCTCACTCATGGAATTCGTAAACTGAATAAATGAGTGTTGTGTTTTACCACAAAGTTTGGAACCATTCGTAACATAGCATCTGATAACTAAAGCACTGGAAAGTTACGATTGATTTTTAAATTTTTTTCAACATTTTCACAATTCCTATTTGATATTATGTTCATTCGTTGGAGTATTATTCCAAGAGAAGAGGGTCTTGAAACTAATCACTGACAAACTGAAGCTAGAGTGTGACAGAAAATAACCACATAGGAAGCCAAGAAAGAAAAACTAGAATTGGCAAAAAAAATAGTTGAACCGCAGGAATATATAGATTAAGGACTTAGAGGAGCAGTGCAAGCTGTCTTCAAATATGTGAAGGGCTGTCATGTGGAAGGCGGATTAGACTTGTACTGTAGAGCTCTAGAGAGCAGAACTAATACCTCACATTGGTAGGTCCAGGGAAGCAGATTTTATACTTAATAAGAGGAAGCAATTTTCAGTAATCAGAACAATAAATTTGTGAGCTAGTTTTTGAGGTAGTAAACTTCTATAATTTCCTTTGAGGAAAGCCTGGATATGTCAGTGATGGTACGTAATTATCTAGAGAAAATTCTTGTTTTGTGGAGAACATTGAAGTAGTTGTTCTAAGGTATTCCAACCGTAAGGTTGTCTGGGAGTCTATGATATACCTTATATTTTTATAGTAATCTATATCAAAATTTAGGTTTGTGGGACAGTTAGAAGACAAAGGAAACTGTTATATACAGGTTTTCAGTGATTTGCACTTTCAAGACCAACAAATACCTAGTAATTACACAGTACTCAATAACAAGTTTAGGAAAAAAATGTATTGACTAGATTAGGGAAATATCTATGGTACCTATGCATAAAGGCATAGGTGACCCTAAGGTTGATGCTATTTTATTTTACATATAATTCCATTTTACATATTCATATAAGTATTCATATAAATATTCTTTTGTATATACTGCCTTGTTCTTTCAAAGATTTGATGGAGCCTCCATCAAACAACATTATAAACCAGAAAAGAAAGTAAAATCAGAATCTGAGTAATTCAGGTGAAACAGAGGATAAGAACTATAGGAAAGTTAATATGTAGATATTCAGGATATAACATCTTACACTAATTATAGGTAAATAGGAATGTAGGGTAATAGGAAGTGATCAAAAGAAAAATTACATCATAATTATCATCATCACATTATATTTCTATTATCATTTTCTTTGAAGTGGCAATCATTTATTCTTGTATCACAATCCTAAGCATATGGTATCCATTATCTCATTGAATCTTCAACTGATTTTATAAAGAAGGGAACTAAGGTCTAGAAAAAAGTATGGCATACTTAAGGCTACCCGGTTAAGTGGATTAATTGGGAATTGAACCCAGATCTTTTATAATGACGGAGCTCAGTTTATTATGCTATACAGTCTGTTGGTATAGATGAGATCTGTACTTTTTATGGTAGACGCTTTAGCCATGAAAAGCAGGCCTCCAAATAATAGGCCCCTTTGGAGGCCTCTATCATAAGGCCTCCAAAGACCTTCACTATTCTAGTTCACATTTTCTGAAATTCCACAGTTAGGTACTTCCTTTAGTTCTTGATTCACCAGAGAATGCAAGTATTCTTCATGTGTCTGCAAATAACATTGAGAGGGATTAGCTAATACATTTGGCTAATAGATTAGATACAGTATAGACTTAACAATTCAGGGAGTGGCAAAAATGTGGTTATTGTGGAGTTGTCAAAAAGGAAGAAAAGTTGGGACTTCCCTGGTGGTGCAGTGGTTAAGAATCCGCCTGCCAATGCAGGGGACACGGATTCAGTCCCTGGTCTTGGAAGATCCCACAGGTCGCGGAGCAACTAAGCCCGTGCACCACAACTACCAAGCCTACGCTCTGGAGCCTGCGAGCCACAACTACTGAGCCCGCGAGCCACAACTACTGAAGCCCACAGACCTAGAGCCCATGCTCTGCAACAAGAGAAGCCAGCACAATGAGAAGCCTGTGCACCGCAACGAAGAGTAGCCCCCACTCATCTCAACTAGAGAAAGCCCTCACGCAGCAATGAAGACCCAATGCAGCCAAATTTGTTTATTTTATAATAAATAAATTTTATAAATAAATAAATTTATAAAAAGAAAAGGAAGAAAAGTCATGAAATCCAAGAGGAAAAAAAGGCTGCCTAGGACAGATATCACCTATTTAATATTATTTCCCACATAAAAGACACACAATTCATCTTTTAAGGAGGTGAGGAATATAGGATTGTTCACTTTAATATGGAAAACATTAATCTTTGGGGCTAACAAGTTGGCAACAAATGTTACCTACATGGTAGGCAGGTGAATTTGCATCTTAGTGAAACGTGGATATTGCTGGAAAAAAAGGAGACAAATATAGCTGATATTGAGATAGATAAATATTTTTGAACTTATAGAAAGAGTCAAGGTAAATAAAGAGAAGTTTTCTGAATTTAAGATGGGAATTGATCAAGCCTTCATCACAATATTTCAGGGAGGACTGAAGAGCATGTGCAGACATTTAGGCAGGAGGTAAGAAAGTCAGATGGGGATGCTGGAGCTGGAGAGAGAAATAAATCATTTGTAATATTTTGCTTTTGCTTAGAAGTTTTCTGAAATAGTTTCTGTTGTTCACAACAAAATTCTCTTAGTTGGAAATAAATGAGAGTAAATCATATGCTTTTGTTAGTTTGGTATGACACTACTGATACCAGAAATTTTATGTAAGGATGCTGACAGTTTATATAAAGGCCAAGATTCATGAGGTTCAGGCTATTAGATTTAGTCAGAAATGATATGTGGAAGGAAGGTCTTTATGTGATTTACCTAGTACATTGAGTTCAAATTCAACTCTATTTGAAGTTCAAATATTATAACTTAAATTATAATTTGGATATTTTTCATAGCCTAGACAAATAATCCCCCATATGGAAATTAATTATTAAATCCATAATAGTTTAAAATTTAAAGAGCTAAGTGTTCTAAATAGCTTTAGCTAAGAAAGGAAATAAGATTCAAAAGTATTTAGTCAGATATTTTTCTACCTGTTTCTCTTGTTAGCCCCCTCGTTGCTGTTGTTGTTGTTGTTTTTTTACCGAAGCGATTATAGAATGCATATATATTTATGGAACTGGTCTACTTTGGTAGATATAATTTTTAGGATCTCACAAATTTATACCAATACCTCCACCAATAAGAATAACTCAGATTTACTTAAGTATTTTCAGGCACTGTGATATCTGCTTTACATTAATTCTCTCTTCAGTTCTCACAACAATTCTGTAAGGTATTTACTATTGACATATACCATATTGGAGATGAGAAAATTAAAGAAATGAAACTGTAAATGATAAAAACTTTTAACAATTAAATTGGCTTTGGAAAGATTGTTTCTCTTAAATGAATTGACAGACAGGCCTAAATCACCAGATTCAGCTACATTTTTCTCAATATAGAAAAATGTGAAAATACACTTACTTAATGAGACCTTTAATTTTTATATATTGATAGAGTGGTTTAAGATTGATCATCTATTTCTTTGATCCAAGGTAGTTTGTAAGTCTCATTTTTAGAGAACATGTACAGGTCCTGAGGTCTTTTGCCAGAAGATAATTATAAACATTATCTTTAGTGTCTAGCTCATATAGCACACTTCACTCAATTATTTGGCATCCCTAAATCTTCACACAAACTTTTGACTAAAGTGCATTTAATTAAATGAATTAGAAAAATATAGTTAGTGCATCAATTATTCAGTGGGTAAGCTAAAACTAAGCAGTGAAAATTCCAGGTATAATTTAGTCTAAACTTTCATTCACCACAACAGTGACTACTAAGGCTTTATCCAAGTTTTTGGGTGGATGTAAGATGTAGATGTACTCACTCCTAGGTCTTCCCAAGTTTTTAGAGACCCCACAGGTGAGTGTAGAATATTTGAAGTACTCAATAAATCTTTCTTTCTTTCTTGCCCTGGTTTCAGAATCCATTTATCTGCTTTGAAGGCTTACTATAGACAATAAAAGTAATTGATATTTATTGTTAATAAGATATCAGGTAAAATACAAAACACTTTATTTATAATTATTATTTAATAATTCACAACGAGCCAGAAAATATTACAAAACAGCATTATAATGCCATCTTCTCTTTACAGAAGTTATGTAATTTGCTAGCAGCCAGTGACAGGACAAGCTCATCAAGCTTTCTTTGATTCTAGGGCCCAGACAACCATTTAATGCAGCTTCCCAGTCATGGTGTTGTCACAGTTGCTCATTTTTCTGCTTTCCATTTAGTCCCCTTGAGAATAAATTTCTCTCATATTAGTAGTGGCTTCTGTGGCCTCTCCTTGCCTCAGTCTCCCAATAGTACTGTCTAGTGTATTCCTGTAAAAATCTTGAAGCATTTAGTTTACTAAGCAAAAAATGAATTAACCGTACTCCAAAAAATCTTAGAACCAAGATAAGTCAGTTGGTAGAGTGCTCCATTTTCAGATAATATTCAACTTAACATTAAGCCTGATACTGTTATTCAAAATCTGCAAACTGTGTTTTTAGACAAAATTAATGTTTCCCAAACTGACAGTGGCTTTAATGGAAATAATAATAAATGCACCATTTCCAAATGTGCTGGCACTGTACCAGTGGAAGACGAGGCGGAATAAACCTGTTTCTTGTCACATCCTTTATGAAGAAAAATGCTCACAACTTCAAAACAGTCTTCATAGTCTATATTTTGTAAATGTGACCAAAATGTATCTTTTTTTTTTAAAGAAGTAGAGAAATGTGAAATGAAGAAAACCTTTTTGAAAAGGGATTATAGTTCTTGCTTAGATTGTGATGGAGAAATAGACACTAATAAATAAGCACCTAGTAATTCTTTTTAGTATCTTAAATTAAGTTTTGGAATAAAAATTGTTCCTAGGCCGAGTAGACCATGGGAATTTTGGTCAATTAGCTTTGCAAAGAGTTTTCTAAAACTATATATCCTACATAGCTTTCAATAGGCTTGAAAAAAATAGCTATTGTAATTTACCTTCTATATTTTCATTTTTCACCTCCTTCAAGCAAATAAATATAATATATAAAAATAAAATTTTGTAAAAAGCTAGAGTAAACAAAAACCGTAACATTATATTAGTACATGTACAATCTACCTTTAAATGTTTATTCCCTTACGTTTTTTAAAGCCATGTTCTGATTAGTATTGCTTTGATTTTTACCTAGAGACAAAGTAATTACATTTACATTATATTAATTTTATATACATATGTTATATAAGGTAATTGTCTATATTACTTCTTGAGTGTGTGTGTGTGTGTGTGTGCTTATAATATTCAAATCTAGGATTAAATCTTGGGAATCATCCTAGTGTTATTACATTTCTACATTCCAACAAAATATTTTAAAAGAGTTGCCCACTTCTCTTATAACAGCTCTTACTGTTGCTTCCTTGTCTCATTGTCACCTGGTTTCTTCTCCTAGAACTCTGCTGAATTGATTATTTTAAGTTAGTTTCTTATTGGCCGGATCTAATTGCCTCTTGTCTTTTTTGAAATCATCTGATCAAGTCCCCTCTTGAAACTGACCTCCAGTACCTTCCACACCACTAGAGATTTCTATTTTCCTTTATATATTTTTTCTTCCCTGGTTGCCTTCTCCATACTGCTTCAATGATGCTATTTCCAATATTTTAATTTTAGCCACTTTTTAAAAAATTGCACATGTTTGGGGGGTTGTCAGGCTCTTTCATGACTTCAAGAAACATTTATATGCCACTGATTCTCACATAGCCATACTAACCACCCTCTTATGTCCTTATCTACATGTCTATTGCCCTCAGTCTACTTGGGCATTAGCTGGACCTCAAAACACCTATGGCCATACAGTGCGTCTTACACAACAGAAAGTATAGAAAAAATTGGAGTTCCAAAAGATAGTGTTCTTAAATGACACTGGTTAAACATTTTAGCATTGGTAATTTTATAAAAGCATATGATCCTGTGCATACATGTGCTATACTCCTGGTGTAGGAAGAGGCCTATGGAAATAAGAATCCAGAAACTTAAGCTTAATTTGCTTCATCATATATCTGCCTCTGCCTCTCCTTTTCTTTTCTTCTTTAAAAATTTATTTTATTGAAGTATAGTTGATTTACAATGTTGTATTAATTTTTTGCTGTACAGCAAAGTGATTCAGATATATATATATATATGTTCTTTTTCATATTATTTTCCATTATGTTTATTACAGTATATTGAATATAGTTCCCTGTGCTATACAGTAGGACCTTGTTGTTTATCCATTCTATATGTAACAGTTTGCATCTGCTAATCCCAAACTCCCAATACATCCCTCCCCCACCCCCTTCCCCCTTGCCAACCACAAGTCTGTCCTCTATATCTGAGAGTCTGTTTCTCTTTCGTAGATAAGTTCATTCGTGTCATATATTAGATTCCACATATAAGTGATATTATATGGTATTTGTCTCTTTCTGACTTACTTCACTTAGCATAATAATCTCTATATCCATCCATGTTGCTGCAAGTGGCATTATTTCATTCTTTTTATGGCTGAGTAGTATTCCATTGTGTATGTATGTGAGTAAATATATATATATCACATCTTCTTTATCCATTCATCTGTCAGTGGATATTTAAGTTGTTTCCACGTCTTGGCTATTGTAAGTAGTGCTGCTATGAACATTGGAGTGCATGCATCTTTTCTAATTATGGTTTTCTCCAGCTATATGCCCAGGAGTGGGATTGCAGGATCATACTACAGCTCTATTTTTATTTTTAAAGGAACCTCCATACTGTTCTCCATAGTGGCTGTATCAATTTCCATTGCAACCAACAGTGTAGGAGGGTTCTATTTTCTCTACACCCTTTCCAACATTTGTTATTTGTAGACTTTTTAATGATAGTCATTCTGACTGGTGTGAGATGGTACCTCATTGTAGTTTTGATTTGCATTTCTCTAATAATTAGAGATGATGAGCATCTTTTCATGTGCCTGTTGACCATCTGTATGTCTTTGCAGAAATGTCTGTTTAGGTCTTCTGCCCATTTTTTGATTGCGTTGTTTGGGTTTTTTTTGTTATTGAGCTGTATGAGCTGTTTGTATATTTTGGAAATTTGCCTCTCCTTTTCTAATCCATGTTCCACACTTCATACACAATATACTGCACAAATAAATCCCTCTTTACTCTTACAATTCAAATAATAACGTGCAAACAATGAAGCACGGCAGGCAAAGACCTTAAAACTATATTCCAATTACTTTTTCAAATTTTTTCACAATCCAGACAAAAATATCCCACTTAATTATTAAAATTAAGGAGATTATTCATGGCACAGCTACAATTTAGCCTCATTGTTGGGCTGGAGTGGTTCACACTGCTTTTTTACAGGTGATTGTGTGGAACTCGTTCTCACGCCATGTTCAATGGTGGTAGCAGCAAATATTACAAATCAAGACGTTACTTTGGAGATCTGGCTATTATATATACACCAACATAGCACTGTATAATCTCATTTGGGAAAATACATAAATTTTGAAATTATTAGCATGTAAAGGGCAATACAAGCCACATGTTGCTTAAGCAAAATAGAATTTTCTTGCAACATGTCAATATGCATTTCCAGAGCCCATTGTCAGGTACAGTTTAATGCAGCAATCATTTGATACGACCAGGTTATGAGTTGTCTTTTTTCATTTCGTTTTTCAGTTTTCCATATATTGGCTCTTTTATCAGGTAGGCTCTTTCCTTTTCACCTGAAGGTGATTATTAATTTATTTCAAGAGGAAAGGGAGAACTTCTATGGGGATTATTTCTTGAGCTTCACTCAAGTTTTAATTCATTTAGTTCAAGTGTACATTATTGAATTAATTGCTCTGGCCATGAGGTTGGGATTTCATGGATGAGATTATGTCTGAATCTTCTTGCCTACCTCTAGGTGTAGTAGAGATCAGCTTTTATCAAAAAACAGACCTTTTAGAAAGAGGTGGTTTCCAAATGAATAAATTCAACTACATTGAATATAATAATTATATTTATGTGGTTCCTACTCTAGTGAGGGAGTCAAGTAATAAAAAATAAATTTAACAAAACTAAAAACAAAGAAATACTAAACAAAGAGAAACAAATTGATCTTACAGAGGTAGCGATTAGGTGAGAACTAAAAGGAAAAATAAAACCGAACTGACCATCTCAAAATTAAGAACATTCTAGGAGACTTCATATAATGTATTGTCCAATAGCTCTGTTAAGCTAACTTTCCAGCAGGGAAATAAGTCAAGAACAAGTGACTTATGACACATACATATAAAATGTAGTGAGAGTTTAGATACAAGTGTATATTCTAAGATCGTATTGTTATGTGTGTTTCAATTCTGTGCTATTATTAAGACTTTATTGGGTGCAGCTTGAACATCTCCCTCATATACAGTGTGGAAGATTTTTGCTTGCCAGCATTAAAAGTCATGTAGACACTGCTACTCAGAAGGAAAAATCAATAAAAGTACATAATGTCATTTGCCTTATCTTAAATTGCGTAGCCCTCTACCTAGATCTGAGGTTAGGGAAACGGCTGAGACAGTTTCATCAGTCTGCATTAGAATGAGGTAAAGAATGAAGGAAAGAGTCAGGTTCAAGACACATAGAGAAATCATTCCAAATTGTAATTTCATTGGGAGTTACAGAAGTGATAAAATTCATTGTGCAATTTTTAAAACATCAAAGAGCTTTATAACATTTTGGACTATCGGGTCAGCAAAAATATCTTCTACAAAATGGCCTCACAGTCCCACATTTATACTGTATGTTGCACAGCATTTGGAGATGAATCTATTTAAATGCAAATGTACAATCACAAAGCAGTGAAACCAAATTATATGCAAACAAAGCTAGTTGAAGAAATTGAGTAGTTAAGCATTTTCAATCAAATTTAAAGGCAGATTTGTTTCCTTTCAAAAACACTACTTAGCAAAGTTTAAACATGCCTTTTCCAGATTTGTTATTGCATTACACCATCGAATATGCCTATAGCATTATAGCCATATTTTGAACAAGTCCTTATGCATTTGTCAAGTTTGTGTTCCAGATTCCTTCTCTAGCAGTAGAAATAATTTATTAGCATAATTTTTAAATGATGCTAAATAGTAAAACAGAAGGAATTCTGGGAGCTAAAAGATATACCAATTGGCATATGTAGATATGTCAGTCTACAGAGAAGGTGCATTATTTTGCCCAATGGCATTACATGAAATAAAAATCATGTCACTGAAAAAAAAAAGGCAAGACCAATATTTATAATTATGAGGAGATAATGATATGGTGTAAAAAAAGAGCTCTAATATTGCCAATAATTGCAATAAATATTATCTAAAGCATATTAAATGAATAAGAATACCATTATTGTCTTTAAGCCAACAAAGTTAGGGAAGATATTGGGTAAAGTCATGATGGTCTTAAAAAAATAATGACTAGTTAGGTAGAACCTAGTTGTCTCTGAATTAAAGTCTACTACATAAATATTTATGGAATAATTCAATGGAAAGTTAATAATAAAAAGTGATGACAGCTAATATTTATTATGAAATATGTGCAACTGGGAGCTTTGTACGAAATTTTTTAGTATGAATTTCTTGGATGTGGGGCTATTCAGGCTAATTATTTCTCCTTGAATGAGTTTTACAGTTGCTGTCTTTCAAGGAATCTGTCCATTTCTTCTAAGTTGTAGAACATATTGGCACAGAGTACATCCTAATACTATCTTTTTTTTTAATTAATTAATTTATTTTTATTTTTGGCTGCGTTGGGTCTTTGTTGCTGCACGCGGGCTTTTCTCTAGTTCCGGCGAGCGGGAGCTACTCTTCATTGTGGTGCGCAGTCTTCTCATTGCAGTGGCTTCTCTCTTGTTGTGGAGCACGGGCTCTAGGTGCATGGGCTTCAGTAGTTGTGGCTGGCGGGCTCCAGTAGTTGTGGCTCACGGGCTCAGTAGTTGTGGTGTGCAGGCTCTAGAGTGCAGGCTCAGTAGTTGTGGCGCACGGGCTTAGTTGCTCTGCAGCATGTGGGATCTTTCCGGACTGGGGATGGAACCCATGTCCCCTGCATTGGCAGGCGAATTCTTAACCACTGAGCCACCAGGGAAGTCCCAGAGTACATCCTAATACTATCTTAATATGCTTTTAATGCATATGGAAACTGTTGCAATGCCCCCTCATTTATTCTGGATACTAGTAATTTGTGTCTTCTCTCTCTACCTTTTTTTTTTTAATACTATTTTCTTGACCTTTCAAAACACTAGGTTTTGGTCTCCTTTATTTTCTTTACTGTGGTTCTGTTTTCAGTTTCATTTATTTCTGAACTTGCCTTTATTTCTCTCTTTCTACTAGCAGTGGGTTTAATTTAGTTTTTGTTAGGTTTTTTTTCTTTTTGGTTTCTTTAGTTTCTTCAGGCAGAAGCTTGTATCATTCGAGACTTACTGCCTGATATAATTATTTAACAGGATAAATTTCCTTTTGATCAGTGTGTAAGCCCCATTCCATAAATATTGATATGTTGTGTTTTCATTCTATTAAGTTAAATATAGTTTCTCATATATTAAACTTGTGATTTCATCTTTGATCATTATCTTATTCAGAGGTCTGTTGTTTAATTTCCAAATATTCAGGGATTTTTCAGATTTCTTTCTGTTATAGATATTTCCAATTTAATTTCACATAGTCAAATAATATGTATCATTTCAATCTTTTAAATGTATTGAAACTGATATTGTGGCCCAGAATATGGCCTATCTTGCTAGAGTTCTATGAGCATTTGAAAATAATGTATATTTTGTTATTGCTTGGTAGAGAGTTTTAAGACGTCAGGTCAAGATTGTTAATAAGGTTGTTCAAGTCTTCTATACTCTTATTTCTACTTGTTCTCTCTGTTACTGACAGAGGCTTATTAAAATGTAACTCTGCAATTACTGATTTGCCCATTTCTTCTTTAGATTTCTTCTTCAGTTTTTGCATCATTTCCTTTGAAGTTCAGTTGTTAGTTTCACACTCACATAGAATTTTTATTAACAGCAATTATTAGGGAAAAAATAGGAAAAGAACCCAATACAGTTCAATATCCCATATGAACTCAGGCAAAATATCCTTAACAAAATTTTAGCAATTTGAATCCAGCAATATATAAAAAACCAAATACTTCACGATCAAGTTGGATTTATCCCAGGGATGCAAGGTTAACCTATAAAAATTATTTTTGTTATCTGTAATCTTCATTCTACAAAAACAAAATGATTATATTATTATCTCAACATATAAAGAAAAAGGTCTTGACAAAATTCAGTCTCCTTACATCATTGAACACTTTCAGCACACTAGGAATAAAACAGATATCTTAACCAGAAAGCACAGTTACAAAATATCTACTACTAATATTATACTTAATGGTGGGATACTGAACATTTTAAGCATAATCTCAAAAAAAGTAAGGATTTCCACTTTCACCACTTTTATTCAACATTGTACCAGATGTCCTACACTTCAGTAAGGCAAGGAAATAATTTAGAAGTCATAGAGATTGGAAATGAGGAAGTCTTTATTGGTAGATGGTGTGTTTTCTATGAAGATAATCCTAAGGAATGTGAAAAAGCTATTGAAAGTAATAAGCAAGGTTTGAGGATACAGGCAAGTTAAAAAATTAATTGTCCTTTTTTGTTTTAAGTAGCAATGAAAAAGTGGGAATTTAAATTAAAAAACAATACCATTATAATAGCATCAAATACATGAAATATTTAGGAAAATATTTAACAACATATGTGTAAGATCTGTACATGGAAAACTATAATACAATGCTGAGAGACATTTTAAAAGACTTAAGTAAATGAGATATATTCATGAATCAGAAGATTTAATGTTTTTCAGATGTCAATCCTCCATAAATTAATCTGTGGGCTCAGTTACAATCCTCACCAAATCATAGCTGGCATCTTTGTTAAAATTAACAAGATAATTCTAAAATTTATATAGAAATGCAAATGGCCTAGACATTTTGAAATATGGCCTTTAAAAAAAATACAGACTTAAAGATATCCTATTCAACTTCAAGTTTTACAATAAATCTATGTTTATCAAGACAGTGTGGTGTGGGTAAAAGAATAGAAAAGAACAGGGTCTAGAAATAGCCCCCCACATATATAGTCAGTTGATTTTCAGCAAAGATGTAAAGGGAATTCAATATAAAAAAGATACTATTTTTCATATATGGAGCTGGAAAAATTAGACATCCCTACCTAAAAATTAAACTTTTACCCCATAAACCAGTATTAATTTGAAATGCATCATAGTCCTAAATGTGAGAGCTAAAACTTTAAAACTCCTAGTATATGTCATAAGAGAAAATATTTGTGACACTTCTTAGGCAGATTTTTTCAGATGGCAAAAACCATAAACCGTAAAAGAAAAAATGACAACTTTTATTCTCTAAAAGACACTGTTAATTAAAAAAACACAAAAGCATACCACAGTCTATGAGAAGATATTCAAAATACATTTATCTAATGAAAGACTTGTTTCCTGTATATTTAAAGAACAGTTACAACTCAATAATAAGAAAACAGCCTTATAAAATGGACAGATGATTTATGGATGAAGCACATAAATATTATGCAAAATGAAAGAAGTCAGATACAAAAGAAAACTCTGTACTTCTAAAGAAGATATTACTAAAATGGCAAAAGTAGATCAGTGGTTATCAAAGCTTTGAGGTGGGAGAGGGTAATGAATAAAAAGGGGTATGGAGGAACACTTTAGAGAGATGGAAACGTTCCATATAATGATCACATGGTAATGATTATGTGGTAGTTACTCAACTTATATTTGTTAAAACTTAACATATTTTGCACTTAATATTTATTCTAAGAATTCATGAGAAAGAGTTCAGATTGGCTTGGTCAACCAAGTACAGATAGTAGACTGGGATTATATAAAAATATGTGAGTCCAAAGGTAGCTCTTTGGTTGTTATTGGGGCAGGAAAGGAGGGGACGCTTGCCTCTACAAAGATGTAGGAATATTTTTATGAATAACAACTATGAACTTTATACTGTTATACAACTATTGGGTCACCAGTGCTCAGGGAATTAAAGGTAAGGAATTAATACATTCCAGTAACAACTACCAAACCCCTGAACCGATAGGCATTATTGATTACCAAAAGGTATTATTGATTACCTCTTTAAAAATGCCATGATTTCACTTAGTCATCTCTCTGAGAACTTGACCCTCTCCCAGTTTTGAGAAAATCCTCATTAGTCTAAGGTCCGATAATAATCCTATATCTCCTGTCAGTTTGTAGTCTGGTCTTGCCATGTAACCCAGGTATGTCTAATAACTTATGCTCTTAGGTAAAGGGGAAAATGGAGCTTTATACTTTAACAGGGGAAAAGTATTTTCTATGACCACTGCTACGTTTGGGTGTGACACTTGGAAATATTGTAGCCATCTTGCAAAGCATAGTTGGGCCATCAAAAGGATGGCGAGGTGATGAAATGGAAGGAGGATGGATTGCTGATAACCTCATTGAGTCACTAAATTAATCATTCTTAAAGCTAGAATACTTGGGTTTAATGTTATATGAGATGAAAATTTATTTACTGTTTAAGTGTCTTTAAAATTGATTACCTGTTATTGATTAAATAAAGCATGCTACCTGATATAGCACCAAAAATAACAATGAGAGGATAACTACATATTAATTTTTCTATAGCATTTTGCATTTGGCAAAGCAATTCACATACATACTTAACTTTAACCTCAAAATAAACCTGAGTATTACTGTTATAAAAATTAAAGATGTTAGAAATATTAAAAATTGTATCATCTTGCTTAAGGTTCTGAGCAAGGAAAGGAATCAGGGTTTGATGACCTAGCCTAGGGGATTTATCTTCCCCACTCCTATGTTGCACTAATTTTGCTTACTCAATCACTGAATTTTTTTAAAGGTAATCCTTCCGGTTTGTTGCATATGATTAACATGGATTTTAATATGTCTAATTTGCATCTGTTATATTTGCTTTCTATACTACATAATATAACTGTTGTATAAAAGTAACCTGAAAAACATACAAAAATGCAAACATACAAAAAATGAAACAGAAATTCTTTTCTTTCAAAATACCTATTTCAAGAGGATTTTAGACACTGTTCAGTATTCTAACAGTGCTTAAATTTTTTTGGTCTTCTTCCTTAGGAATTGCCATCAGTGCTAGTTTATAAGTCACAGACACACAAATCACTCATATTATCTTTTAGTCACACTTCAACTTGATCAAAAACAGTATTTTCCTCCTGGAATCTTTTACTTAATTTATCATACTTGGTGCTAAACTGGGTCTTACTGTTTCCCCAAACCAAACCTATCCTCAGTTGATAAAATTGTTCCATCAGTTATATTATTTTTAAAGAAGTGTTCAATGGACTCTAGGCAATTTTAGCAAAAGAGTTTAAAAGTTTTTGGTCAAATTCAATATTTTTTGCTATTTACTTATAAGTAAATAAATAGAAGTGGACAGAATTAATAGTGTCTTAAATTTTCACATGCTTAATAAAAATTTGTGTCATGGGTCTTGTGTTGTAAACAGCCTTTATTCAGCTAATCATATTGGTCATGTGAAAAATTTGTACTCATTCTGTGTAGCTGACTTTAACAGTTTGTTTCTCGATTTCCTAGCATTGGTTTATACTCTGTGCAATTTAATAAACAAAGAAATCAAAGACATTTTTCACCAGGAATCAGTAATTCTGATGCCGGAGTGACAAGTCTAGGAATACTCAAAGAAACTATTTCATGTCTTAGGTGGCTCCTGTTATGCTTTGAGACCCAACTCAATTTCTACCACATACATGATACCATCCTTAAATGTGAATTTGACAGTGTAGTCTTTCTTTAGTGTGACAGGAGAGGAAAACAGTACTTCAAATCTTGGGATTCCTAGCCCAGGACCTTTTAATGGGAAGTAGTAGCAGCAAATCCCAACCAGGAATGATTTTGAACTTCATATATGATGAAACTTGTATCCACTCTTATATTTGGTCTTCTTTCTTTATATTATTGATTTAATTTTTCCATTTGCCTGAGTTTGGCTAACTAGTTTCTTCTCCCAGCAATGAATGTTTGTCCATTACCATTCTTGACATATTCCTTACATAAATTTGTTTTTTGTTTGTTTTTTTTTCAGTAGTCACTAATCTAAGCTTCCTAACATTTAAACAAATAATTATATTTTCCCTTTGCATTCTGTGCAGGACCTACCATAAAGATGTGCCATAGACAGAACATATTCTTTAATGATTCCAGTCACTGTCTGCATCATCCGACTAAAACATTTTCAGAATCTTACGACAGTTGAATTAAAAGGAATTTGGGAATGCATCTAGTTCTCTCTTATTTGCATATAAGAAATAAATCTGAAAGAGTAGAAATGACTTGCTTATAGACTCCTAAATTGTAAGTTGACATAAACTTCCTATATTAGTGTAGTGGAATAAACATGGATTTGGAAGTCAAGAAAACATGGAATGTGAAACTTCACCCTGTTATTTAGCCAGTGGAACATGGATAAGCTCTTTTATTTCTCTATGACTCTTTCCTCACTTATGAATCTGAAGTAACAATGACAACCCTCACATACTCTGTCAGCATTTAATGAGCTATTACTCTGAAGAAGCTTAAAGTTCCTGGAAAACAATGAAATAATAGGTACTCAATAAATGGTTGTCACTTGGCTTGTTTAAATTGGGGTGTGTGTGTGAGAGAGAGAGAGACAGAGAGAAAAATAAAGAGACAGAGAGAGAGGGATATCCCATTTAGAGAATTATGTCTTATAGACATTACTATTCAACTTTTAGCATATATTTAGTAAACATTCACTTTTTTCAGCACATATTTGTTTGTTTGATGGAATATCTGAGATTCTGATATAATTGGCTTTTCAGCTCTGGCAATATACCTGCCAAGTAGTTAGGAAAGATCTGATATAGATAGCTGCAAAGTTTTCTGTATTTAAAAAGTCTATTTTTAGTACTATTTGAGTCAAAGAATTTTGCATATCCC
The DNA here is from genome assembly GCF_965194825.1 of Balaenoptera physalus. Lineage (NCBI taxonomy): Eukaryota > Metazoa > Chordata > Mammalia > Artiodactyla > Balaenopteridae > Balaenoptera > Balaenoptera physalus. The sequence continues at coordinate 78,005,175 of NC_138886.1, read as the reverse complement.
TTATAAGGTACATTCTGTTTCACTTCCAGAGTTGGTTGGATATCATCAGAATCATCTAGAAAAACAAATAATATTGATTAGTGGATCTAGCCAGATTATTATGTCATTGGTCTAAGAAAATTAAGAATTAGTTTTTGGGTAGAGTCTAAGTAACAATTATGGGTTTTGCTGATAGGTGTTTCCAATAATTAAGGTTTTTTAAAAAACATTCTGAGAATGTGGAACAGTGTTAAAGATACACTAGATCAATGTTATAAATACACCTTTGTTGTTTAAAAATTCTGAGTACCAAAGAAACTTTTCAAAGAGGCTCTTGAAGAAAAACAAATTTCAGATTCTTTCCATGGTAACATTCGTAGAAACATACGTTTCCCCAGCCACGCCATCATTTGTCATATGCTCCAAAATCCAGTTTTCAATGTCTGTAGCCCTTGGTCTTCATAATAAAACCGTCAACATGCATGTTAATTAATGCCAATTGGGATGTGAATAACTATTCACCAGGAACTGGACTGAAACCACCAACTAATTTCACATAGGCCATTGAACAGTAATGACCTTCCATCACTTACAACCAGAACTACTTTCAAACTAGCGACCCAGAAATGAAAGGTTCTGTATCCCATTATCATTTCCCTGGAAAACATTGTTCCCTTGAGATCACTTACTCCTAACAGTTCTAAAAGGCTTTATTGGCTTTAATATGTGTATTAGTGAGGCAGAGAAATCAGAATTTCATTTCAAATTGTTTTTAAAACCTTCAAAATGCAATAGCCTCAATTTCTATGGGTGATAATAGAAATGATTAAAAAGTAAAATTTCCTTTGACATACAAGAGACGGCAATACTGTCAACCTTAATTCTTAAATGCTTCTTTCTAATAAACATCTAACTCTTTGAGCAAAATATTCACTTAAAATAATTAGATAATGTGATATTATAAAATGGGAACAATCATAAGGAGGTAATTATAATGATTTATAATGATTGTGTGTTTATATATATATACATATACATATATACATAAACGACTGCATTTAAAATTTTTTTTTTTCTTGTGATGAGAACTTTTAAGATCTAAATATATATATATATTTTTTTATACTTACTATGACTTCTTGGAAAAGATATGACTTTATAGTGAATTCTAGTCTACTCAGAAACAGGAAAAAAAAAACCTAAGTTGCAGAGTAATTTGGAATTATTATTACACTATTCCTGATTTCATAAGATTTACTGATCAATTATATCTGGATTTATCCTCAAATTTATTTGAAAGGTGTACTAATTTTAAACCAACGTGACAATAAGTATCTCTATGAGTATATGATCTGAGGCTCTCATTCATTAATTCTATGGCTAAAATTAATTAATTGAGTCACATGGTTTTCTATTTTCCTAATAATAAGTTAATATTTGAATCAGTTAAATGTCAGAGTCATGAGATATTTGCCATAATTTATTGGGAAAATCCTGGGCTTTGGAGTCATAGAGACAAGGATAAGAATTCTGACTCCAACTTTCATTAGCTGTATAATCTGAAAAAAATCTTACTTTGTCTGTATCTCGGTTTTTTTATATGGAAAACAAAGGATAATATATATCTCTTCAAATTTTATAAGAATTAGAAATAATATGTGTGATTCTGGCAAACTGTAAGTAGTCAATACAACATATCTAGTATTGCAAAGTGGAAGAATAGCTTTGGGGAAATAAAATCTAACTTTGTGATACCTGTCCTGAAACACTGAGAGTCAAAAAAATATTACTCTAAATATGTCCTGAAACATTAGTTTCAGTGGGATGTGTTTAGCTTTAAATAACAGAGTATTACCCGAATAGTTGTATTAATATTATCAGCTTCACATAGGAGGTAAATCTAGTGGCTCAACAATGTCAAGAAATAGAGCCTCTTATTGCCATCCCCAGTTCCTCAGCTTGGTCTCCTTGGTAAGGTACATGCCGAAGCCCCAAGCTTCACACTCTTTGTCAAGAACATCCCAGCAGGAAGGAAGTGTGCCATGACAAAAAACTGTAACCATGTAAGAGTATGGTTATGTTAAAGAGAAAGAAGGGATGGGGGCTCTTGGATAGGCAACAATAGTGTTTCCTTTTCTCCCCTTATACCTTTTTTGTCTCTTTCCAATAGGTCTCAGAATTTAGAGTTATAAACGCATTTGTGTTATTGTCCAATTAATTTGTGTTTTCTCCACTAGATATTTAGCTTCTCCAGAAGCAGTTGTTCTCTATCGAATCCCCATTGCCTGAATGACTGACATAGTTCAACAAATATTGGCTGAATGTATGCATGCATGAATGAAACTTCTGTAAAAATGCTGAAACTTGTATTTTATTGACTTCTCACAACTTAAGTGATGCCAATTCACGACAGTTTAATATTTTTGTGTGTGCAAGTATATGTTATCTTCCCATTTTTTTTTTTTGCAGTTTACATCCTTGACTATGTCTCATACTCATTTCTAGTCTAATGTCATACTAAATGTTTTACAGTTTCTAACTGGAACAGCTATATCAACCATTTCCATTACATTATCCTTTTTTGAATAAAGTAATGTTCCTAATCTGGAGTGGCAGAAAGAAGAATAAGAAGGTTGGTCAGTGTGATAGCCTAGTCTGATAGCCAGGGTTTGTTAGGTGCTTATTTTTGCATGTTCCAGTACATTTAGTACTTATTATTTTTAAATTGTTGAGGTGAAGATTTCTAATACTCTACTCATGCATTCACTGGTCCTTATTTATGACCTGAAAACTTTCAAGACAGAAAAGTGATTAATTGTGTTAAAAATGCATAGAATTCTTTATTTTATTTGCAAAATTTTTTAACTGCATAATCTTAGAGTGTCATCGTCAACCGTGTTTTTCTTTTAATGGTTTAATTGTCAGGAATGGCAAATACTCCATCCTGAAAGAAGCTATAACAAATTTCATGCCTATAGTTCAATTTGCTTGATTGAAATATCAAAATAATATCTATATTTTTTACTATGAAGAAGTAGTTTGCCACACTGATCAATGATCTTACTGAAAACAACTAGAAAAGATAGGTGAAATGTATACATACACAAAAACAAATTTGTATGAAGGTGGCAGGGAACTTCTGAATCAAAATGTCAGAAAGAAGGAGTGTATATTGAATTATGGCCAACATTCCATCTGTCACATTGCCTTTCAGTGAATTTGCTGTTTGATAAGATACATAAAGATACATAAAAGCTACAGAGGATGAAGAGATAGAGACACCAATAGGTTTTTTTGTAATCTCATAGGGATTGGAAGGCAAAAATTGAAATTTGGGCCTACTGTGTTCTTGGGGGCTTAAGAAGCTGAGATCAAGAAGAGAAGCATCAAAAACTGAAAACATAACTGGTTCATTCTTTATTTTCATTAGTTTGAGTCTTTTAAATTTGTAACAATGCACTTAGGAGTAATATTTGTTTTATAGTCTAAGAAAAAGTACCTTACTCTTACAATAAACTCTTATGGGGGCAATACAGGTGTGGGGGAATGGGAGGTACAAACTATTGGGTGTAAGATAGGCTCAAGGATGTATTGTACAATATGGGAAATAGAGCCAATCTTTTGTAATAACTATAAATGGAAAGTAAACTTTAAAATTGTATAAAATTAAAAATTAAAAAAAAAATTCTTATGAAGCACTCATTTATATGTTCATGACTGTGAATGACATTGAAGAAACATGATGCAGTCCTTGCCTTTATAGAATCTATAGTTTATAAGACAAGACTGCAACGTACTTATATGTTCAGTAACTATTTATCAAGTACCTATTGTGCTCCAGGAAATGTCCTGGGTAGTGAATGCCTTCAGTAAATTAAAAAAAAATGTCCTTCTCTCATGAAGTATACATTGCATTGGTTGGTGGGTAGACAACAGCATCAAAAAATGAGTATGTTTTAAAAATCAAGAGAGAAGTGCTCTGAAGAAAACAAAAAGATAGTAAACACAAAGAACTTGATGCAGTTGGGAATAGGTCTATTTTAGGTGAAGTCATCAGGAAAGACCTCTCTGATAAGACAATTTAAGGAGATAAAGAATGAATCAATCATATATCTGAAGGAAAAAAAAAAAATTAGTCAAAAGGATCAGTAACGCAAAGGTCCTGGAGTGTATGCCTACAAAAGCCTGTACAGGAGGAAAATGGAAAGAAGTGAGGTCAGGAGGATAACATGGAGCCAGGCCATGCAGAGCCTTTGCATTTATGGTAAGGACTTGAATTTTATCCTAAGTGAGATAGAAATGCATTGGAAACAAGTAAACAGATATTATAAAACAATACCATCAATGCGATAATTGAAGTATTGTGCTGTTAACAAAAAATTAAACAATAGTCAGTGTAAGAAAGACATGGAAAACTTTACTCGAGCCAACCTGAAGATTATATCCTGGGAGACAGTCTTTTAGAAAACTTTGAGGACTATTCCACCCATTAGAGGTCAAAGCACAGTCATGTAATTTTCTGAGAGAAGTGTTTACACTTGAAAGTAACATATTGACAGTTTACATAGTCCACAGTGAGTAGTGGGTCATTGTGCCCACTTATAGAATTGAGAAAGGAATGTTACATCCTAAGGAGTTATCTTCCTGGAGCCAGGTGGAAATGTCTCTTTTTTTTTTTTTTTTTGGTGAGTAGGAATTCCTGTGTCTAAGAGAATCTAGTTAATGTATAATTCAAATGCAAAATGCACACTAAAGGGGAAGGGGCAGTGACTCAAATAGCAGAGAAAATTTTATGTTAAAATTTTCTTGTCCTGCCTTAAAAATAATTTTGTTTCATCAGTGCATTAGAATATTATAGAGCAGTAGAGCAGATAATTACTTCTGACAGGAGGTTTCGATAAGACTTCACAGTGGAGATGATCTTTTATTGATCTTAAAGGATACAATAGAACTTTCCAAATAATGAAAAATAGGAGAAAAATGATAGAAAGGATCTTTCCTGTAAGAGGAAAGTCTCTTAAAAATGTTGGAAGTCTGGTTTGTTTTGGCTTCCTATTCTCTCTCTGTCATGCCTTGAGGGAGTTCAACATTTCTGGAAGGTTGCAGAGCAAGGAGTTTAAGGTATGCAGTTGGTAAGTACATCTACTCCAATCTCATCCTAAATGAAAATGACAAAGACATCCTGGAGAATGAGTTTCTGCTTAGTATCAGTCCTTGGATTTCCTGAGGTTCCCTCCAGGCAGCAATGTTGATAAGTGGAACGAGTGGTTCAACATAAATATGCATCTGCACAACCTATTCCCTACATGGACTTAACTAAATTCAGCTGGAGAAGCATAGGTCTCTGTAGCCTAGAATATTGTGAGGTGGAAGATTCAAATTAAGCTTTTCATAGAAAACTGAGATTATTTAATTTTTGTTATCACTTACTTGAGACATCGCTCTCTTTCAAAGTTCTGCACAGATCATACCCCAAGCAATGCTAGATGATCATATTTAGCTTAGATTCTTATTATGATTTGACTAATTCCTTGTGATTTTTCACCCTTATCCTAAGGAGGGGATACTATAAGGAATGATTGCTGTAGCCAGCACAACTGGAAGAGGAATAGGTGCTTGCAGTCTTTATTGATTACTTTTACCTTCTTAGTTATAACTTTCCATCTTTGGTTGCTCTCACATTTATGGTGGCAAGGATAAAAGTATTTTATTGTCTCTCCTTTTTTTCCCCCTCTTTTCTTGTCCTATTTCTTTTTCCACAAATTCTTTCCAACTATAACTATTTCTCCCGGTTCTCTAACCGAAATTAACAGGGTGACTACTAGTAAATTTCTTATCTTCCTATGGAATTAGAGTCTATGGAGACTCTGTGGAGATTGAATCTCCTTGAATCTCCCTTTGATCAATCCTGCCTTATCACCCTAGTTGAGTCTGAACTTATGCACCAGGCAATGAGTGTAAACCAAATTTTGAAGTCAGAAAGTGGCAGAAATTATATAAACATAAAACACAATCCCTTTGGAAAACTGTGGATTACACATTGAATTTAATAGAAGCAAAGAGACAAATTAGGAGGGTATTGAAACAATCTGGTCATGGGATGATAAGCACAATTAAGAATTAATGGAAGTAAAGCATAGAAAATAAATATACAGAAAATATGAAACTTTAGTATTAGGCCATAAGGAGAAAAGAAAAACAAACATGTGTAACTTTAAAAAAATACATTAAGTAAGTAAATAATTAAATAGCTTCTCTTTACCAGAAGCATTTGTTCCTTGGGAATGTAACCTTAAATGACAAGGAACTTCATTAAGTGCTTGTCTCCAGAGGACACCTGGGAATCAGAAGTTCCACTAACTCAAACATTTACTCCCCATCACCTCCTCCCCACTTACCCCAGGCCACCACTAATCTGCCTTCTGTCTCTATGGTTTTGCCTATTCTGTTTATTTCATATAAGTGGAATCATATAATACCTGGCCTTTTGTGTCTGGCTTTTTCCCTGCTTTTGAACAAGAGACCTCCCATTTATACTTTGCACTAGACCCCACAAATTATATAGCCAGCTTTGCCATGGGGAGATAAGAAAGGTCAAAAGTGGCTCGAAATGTATCTGCCTTTAAACAGAGATATCATTATTTATATCAGGGAGAGATTAAACCTCTGGACTGCACCCCTTCAATTAATGGAAGAAGAGGAAAAAAAATCTCTGAAATTACTAAGGTCAGGAAGTTGTATGGGGCACTCACTGAAGGGGAATTCACAGAAGATGCCCTTTTTAGGCCAAAGTGAATCTTAAGTTGGAGAGGGCTAAGTAGGTAAATTTATGTAAATAAAGATGGGAAAAGAATGTAAGGTAAAATGAGCTGAATTTGGATGGACTCAGCGTGTCAAACAATAATAGGGCTTGTTGATTTGACTAAAGGGATTTTAAAGAGAGGAGTGTCTAATATTCAATTTTATTTTTTGTTGATGTAATGCATTATTTAAAATCTTGCTTCACCTTGCTCTACGTATTAATATTTTGAGAAAATAAAACATCTGCCTACCACATAGAAGCTGAGAGTAGGATCAAGTTTTCAGAGAAAGCAGTGAGTCACAACAAGAAGAAAACAAATATCCCACCAGAAAATTAAATAAATCTTGACAAAAGCATTTACTTTCAATAGGATGTATGAATATTTTATACATCAGGGGACAATCTAGGTTTATATAGCCTTCTCTTTTATTCAGTGTCTCTTTATATTTAATTTTTTTTTCATGTTAATAATTCTTGTGATGATGGTAAATGTTTGCTTGTTTGTTTTGTAGGGGGGGAAGACTTTGACCTTTTTCCCTTCTAGATTTTTTGCCTGGCCTAATAATTAAATTAACAGAAGACAGATTAACAGGAGAAAAACAAATTTAATTATGTATGCACTGGATCCCCAAAGGCTAGAGAAGCTCCCTGACAGGCAACTGGGGTTTACATGTCATTCTGAGCTAAAGAGAAAGGGATAAGCATCTGGGACTTCAGAGGGTAGGAAGACAGTTCACAGGAAGATGGAACAAAGAGCAAATGCTTGATAGACAAATGTTTGCAAGGCCACGTGGAGAAGTCTTTATGTTAAAAAAGTTATCTTTGGTACTAGCTCTCTTCCTGCTATAGGTTCCCTATCTAAATTAATTTAGACAGTTAAAAGGGAGGTAAAAACTCTTCTTGTGTATGTTGGGCCTTAATCATCTTCAGCTTGAAATAATCCACATGCTAAAGTGACGCATTTTGGGGCCAACTGCCCTGAACCCCATCAGTTTTTATGCTTATTTAAATTTAAACCAGAGAAGTATACAATATATCCTAATATATTTTCTTTTCTTATAGGATATTTGTTATTATATTAATGATTTATTATTATTAGCATACTATTTTATTTAATTATAGTGGTATTTAGGCATAAACATTATATGTTGATAATATTAATGAGAATTAATATTAACTCGGGATTGTTCTTTGGCTGGCACTGTAAATTATTCCGTGATATTTTTCATCAAATCTTCATACTGTATGAAATGCTTATAGAGTAATTGTTAAAACATGGAATTTGGAGTTAGACTATCTGAATTTGAATCCTGGCTCTGACATTTCCCAACTATGAAACCTTGATCAAACTACTTAATGCACCCTTGTCTTAGTTCCTTCATTTGTAAAATCAGAATTTTTAGAATTGTTGCCTTAAAGAATTAATCCTTTTCAGCTGAGGACAGTGCAAGGCGCATAGTAGAAGTTGTATAATGAGTTCTTAATATTGACCTCATTTGGCAATTGAAGCAAGGTAAGCCTAGAGAAGCTAATTACACAAGTCATGCCTTCCAGTTACATGCTCTTCTGGCTTTACATTTATAAGTTGTTTGTGATTCAGTAAAATTTGTCATTCTGATTGCTGGGCAAAAGAAAAAATATTTCAAATTATTGAATCGTATTTCTTTTTCTTTCTTTTTTCTTCACATGACCTGTACTCATTTAGTGAATACTAACTTGAAGCTTGTCAACAGTTTTGAATTAAATGAAATACAAAGGAATTATCTTTGCAAACATTCTCAACATTGAGCTCTCATTACAGTAATGATACTTTATTGGTTACATTCAGGAATCTAGTGGGCTCTGAAAAAGATACATTCCATTTGCTGTAGGAATCTTAACTGTTCAGGAAGATTGGTGTCATGTAATAAAAGAATTGTGAATTTGAAACTTTTAGATTAGAACTCTACCCAAGTACCTGGGAGGTTGTTGATCTTAAGCAATTACAGTTTCCCAGATTCTGTTTATTTTCACTAGTATAGTGATTGTTTTAATTTATCTGCTGAAAATTTGTGTAAGAATAATAAGGAACTGATGAGAAAATAGTTTATAAACCACAAAGGATGAAACTAAATTTACTATAGAATTACTAAGCATTGTGGCTGGTGGATCCCAGAATCATTTTAGCAAAATCCTGCCAACTTACCTATCAGATAAAGTAAATGAGGGTTAGTGTTTAGTAGGTAATTTGCCAGATATTTGCAATTAATTGATAGTAACTCTAAGGTTAACATGTGGTTCTCTTAATGGACACTTTATATTTATATATAATATATATATATCCCCAAGAAGAAAAAAATTGTGTTTGCTTTATTTAAGAGGAATATGGTAGTTCTGTCGGCCCTCCATATCCTTGGGTTCTCTGTCCACAGATTCAACCAACCACTAATTAAAAATATTCCAAAAAATTTCCAGAACGTCCCAAAAAGCACAACTTGAATTTGTCACATGCTGGTAACTATTTACATACCATTTATATTGTACATTTTACCCTTGAACAACAAAGGGGTTAGGGGCACCAACCCCCATGGAGTCGAAAATCCAAGTAAAACTATACAGTCAGCCCTCCGTATCTTTAGTTCCACATCTAGGGATTCAACCAACTGCACATCGTGTAGTACTGTAGTATGTATTCATTGAAGAAAATGCTCCTATAAGTGCACCCATACAATGCAAACCTGTATTGTTCAAGGGTTAATTGTATCAGCTATTATTAGTAGTATAGACATGATTTAAAGTATATGGGAGAATGTGTAGGTTGTATTCAAACACTGCATCATTTTATATAAGGGACCTAAGCATCCTCAGAGTTTGGTATCTACAGAAAGTCCTGGAACCAATCTCCCTCTAGTACCAAGGAATGACTGTACTCCAAGGAACTGGGAACAGGAAGTAGTATATTGAGATTTGACTGTTGATGGAATTCTTTTGTCATCTTTCAAATCACATTATTTGGAGAAATACTATCCTGTCCATTCCATGGCTGCCTCTATAAGCAATGTTTTTATCTAAAAACTGACTGGAAAAGGGGAGCTTTTACTTTGTAATTAATTGTAGGATTTAATACATGCTTCTCTGTTTAGGACTCCCTAAGTGAGATTAATAAAATGCATGGTGCATGAATAGGTACTGTAAAATAATTGACTCCCTAAATTTTATAGCAAGATTAGAAAAATATACATGTTAACACCTGCAAAACATGGTGTCACTTTGTATAAGTCCCCTTGCTTATAACTGATAGTTAAAATCTAGGACTTTACTGTTTTTATATGAAAGTACAGAAAGCACATTAGAGGAAAGGGGTACGTTCCTCTCCTCCTTCCTTTTTCTCACAAAGGAACCTGTGTATCCAAAATGGAATATCTCTGATGTTCATAGAATTATCTTCCTGAGCCTATGTCCTGCTTCAAGGCCTCTGCCCTCTGCCTTGGGAATTTCTCTACATATTTTAAGGCTAAATTAACCAATATTTTATCATTTCCCTTATCTTTAACCCTATATCTGGATTGTCTTCATTTCAACACTAAGGTCTAAAATGAAATCACCAATAAAGAATTCCTTGATAAAAATATAAAAGTATATCAATATATATGTGTATATGTGTATGTATATATGTATAAATATATTTAATACAACAGTTATATACACACATATGCATATCTATCTTTCTAATATCTCTAATAATGTTGCTATATCTCTTAATCCTTGCAAAAAATCTACCACCTCTGTATTTTAATATTTTTAGAAGGACAATATATACCATTCTTTTTTGTTTTTAAATCAGTCATCAATTTTATACACATCAGTGTATACATGTCAATCCCAATTGCCCAATTCATATACCATTCTTCTTTCCCATTTGTCAAGATCAATATGTACAAATGAAATGACATTAGCCACAGGGTAAAGAGATATTCAAAAAACAAACTTAATTTTATCGATTTCTATTTTTAGAGGAATATTTTCTTCATTTAACTTGCTCTTTCAAAATCAATAAGAAAAGTTGCCTGGCATCTACTGGTAACAGTGCAGTTACTAGCTAGAGTAGTTTTTGTTTCGTTGGTTTCCTAATGGTACTCTAACACTTCTGCTCCATGACACCTAGAATGTGGCAGAATCACACATAGAGTGTTTAAAAGCTTCCATCCTCTCAGCAACGGGACTCTTTTTTTATTGAACACAGCACCACTACTACCATGTCCAAATCTCCTCAAACTATTTATGATTCTCAAATTTTACAGAATTTGTTACAGTGATTCAGCAGAAGCTGAGTGTATTAATCAAGGTAACTGTAACTGATGTAATACCTCAATCTCTAAATTTCAGTGGTTTAATAGAGTAGATGTTTATTTCCTGTTCATGTAAAGTTGAATACTAGTGATCCTTATCTGTAAGTGGCCTTCTACAAGGACATTTAGGGATCCAGACTTTTTCCATGAGAAGGGAATGTCCATTTCTAGGGTGTCCGATTTCTCTGCATGTATCAAGTACATGGGAAATGGGAAACCATAATGAATGTATAGCTACTCCTTAATCACTTTGGTCTGGAACTGGCACACATCTCTGTTCAAAATGCACTAGTAAGGATTATTTACATGATGTTACCTAGATGCAGAAGTAGGTGGAACTGAGACCAGAATGGCACTGCTAAACGTGTCTCTACTCTGTGGTAGGAATTCACAAAATTCTGATGGACATCTGATCATCTCTCTCATATAAACAGCTGTATACATGCAGGCAGTCATGTCAATAACTCAACACACACTTAAGTACGCTTATGCTTTAGTCCTTCATTGTCAGGGTAAGAAAACAAAGACATTCAAAGGTTGTGTCCAAGTCTTTCATCTTATGAGTCACACACACACACATACAGAATCTGGGACTCTCAAAAATTGTATGACAAAAGCACCTTTTTTATTGAAGTATAGTTGATTTACAATATTGTATTAGTTTCAGGTGTACAGCAAAGTGATTCAGATTTTTTTTTCAGATTCTTTTCATTATAGGTTATTACAAGATATTAAATATAGTTCCCTGGGCTATACAGTAAATACTTGTTGTTTATCTATTTTACATATAATAATGTATATCTGTTTATCCCACACTTATAATTTATCCCTCCCCTTTCCCCTTTGGTAACCATAAATTTGTTTTAGAAGTCTGTGAGTCTGTTTCTGTTTTATAAATAAATTTGTTTGTATTATTTTTTAGATTCCACATATAATATGATATAATATTTATTTTTGTCTGACTTTACTTAGTTTGATAATCTCTAGGTCTGTTCTTGTTGCTGCAAATGGCAATATTTCATTCTTTTTCATAGCTGAGAAATATTCCATTCCACATATATATATCTCACATCTTCTTTATCCATTCATCTGTTGATGGACGTTTAGGTTGACAACAGCAGCTTTTAAAAAGGCATTTTACCAGCTTGATTACCCTAGATTATACATCAAGTGATTTGGGGAGAAATAATACTTAGAATTCAGGTTTCAGAAATAAAGTCCCTCTAAGAGTCAATAGGGCTTCAGCAAAGTCACTGAGCCACAGATTCTTCATTTACAAACTTTGAGAAAATGTATGTATACTCTGCAGAATTTTTATGAGGAACCATCCATGCCAATAAATTGTGTGCCTTCATATGCCTTCACTCATATACTTCTGACTCCAGCATGTGCTCCATTTCCCTGCCCCATGCACAACTAAACATTTCAAAAAAAAATATCTCTACCTTTTCATCTGACATATGTACCTCATTTGTCTACCGTTTGGCTTTTAATCCCACCACTTCACTTTTAAAGCCTTTATAATCTACTTTTGGGAAACACAATGGTTAATTCTCCATCTTCATCCTCCATGACTTCTGAGCAGCGTTTGACACAGTTCCCTGCTTCCTTCTTTGAAACACATTCTCAAAGGCCTCCGAAAGTGTCTCTGGAGGAGTTTTCTGTCTTCCTAATGGGAATTCTTTTCCATTTTCCTTTTCTGGCTTCTACTTAGTTACATACTTCTAAATGTTGGAGTATCCTAGGGAGTAGTCCCTGGTGATCTTCCCTATTCTCCTTTCTCCTAAGGGATCTAACTTAACTGCAAAGTTTGAAGAAACCCATTCATAGCATCCAAATTTATGTCTCCTCTCAGTTCTCACTTCTGAGATCAAGGATTATGTGTCCAGCTGACTATTCCATGTCTCCCTGGGATGTATAATTGAAAGCTTCAATTTCACGTGGCCAAAACATAACAATTGGTTTCCTTTTCCAAACCTGTAAATGTCAACAACATTTACCTAGATTTTTAGTCTACAAATAAAGGAGTAGTAATTTACTCCTGTCTTTGAAAATCTACATCTAGTCTTTCCATAAGGTCTTTGGTGCTAGCTCCTGGATTGGACCATTTTATCCCCATGCATCTCCACTGCTATAGTCCTGTTCAAAGGTGCTCCATACTCCACAGAACAGGTATCTATGGATTAAGTTTTAATATTAATCAGAGATGTAATGTCCTTTTTAAAATCCTCCATGTCTTTTTATTGCAATTAAAATAAAAGTAAACTGCTTGCCATGGCCTCCAGGCTCTGCAGGTTCTACCTACCTGCCCAACCTCATCTCTCTCATATTTCTCCCACTTTCATCATGCTCTAGGTGCAGTGACTTTCAATCTGAGATATGTAAAGGTCGTTCCCGCGATGGTTACTTACTCTTCCTTCTTCTTGGAACTTTCCCTCAAATATTTGCATAGCTATCTCCTTCTCATGATTCAGAACCAAACTCAAATATCACCTCTTCAGAGAAGCCTTTCTTGATGACCCTAGGTAAAACCACTCATAAAAAGTACCTAAGGCATTTTACGTTGAAGAGATTTTTATCCTAAAAGAAATGAAGGATTATTAGTGAGCAGCAGAAGTAATGAGAGAAATACAAGGGGAAAAAAATCCCCCACTAAATTGGATGTCTGGTGCCCCTTGACTACTAATTAGCTGTGTGACATTATGCAAAACATAATACACTTAAAATATCTGGGAATCAGTTTTCTAAAATGATTAGTAAATTCTATAAATCACTAAGGAGTCTTATAGTTCAAATATTCTATCACTTATTCTATTTTACTTTTCTAGGAAGTCTGGAATACAGTTTATAAAATTTTTAGCCCTTGAAATATCATGTTTAAGATAAACACATTATTTAACTTAAGGGCACTGTGTATCGTGAAGTAGCATAAGCTGGGAGGCACAACATCAAGGGAAAGTGCTAGAAGCTACTGTGAATCAAACATTTTTGTTGTAATAATTTCAGAATCTTTCCCAAGGGTATTGACTATGGACATTCTCATTACTTTAGAAGATATAAATAACATTTAAGTTACTGAACTGATATTATGGATCATTAACCTGACTGAATAATTAGCCTTCTCTTTATTTCATAAACCACAGATGTTATTTTATTTACTAAAATGTATTTTGTTCTTTTTGTACAAGTGGTTTTGAAAAATAAACAAGGCAACACTCACTTTCTTTCTCTTAGGAGTGCTATGTGGCTATATTGGAATCATTTTGAAAAATTCTGAGTCACTATTCAAATTTCTCTCATTCTCCAGTAGTTCTCGAAGTAGATCACAGTTTGAGTCTTAGAAATTATTTATTTTACTTTTAGATAGAGATTACCTTTTAACTTTAAGTTAAGGGCAGAGATTAATTACAGTAGTCTTTCTTATATATTTAGTTTTAGATAGAATTGAGAAAAAATAGGTTACCATTTTCTTTTTACAGTATTTTAATTGTGGTAAAATATAGGTGACATGAAATTTACCTTATCTGTTTTAAGTGTACAGTTCAGGAGCATTAAGTACATTCACAAGGTTAAGCAACTCTCATCACTATCTAGTCCAGAACTTTTTCTTCCACCCAAAAGGAAACCCAGTACCCATTAAGCAGTTACTCTCCCCTTAGACCCTGGCAACCACAAACCTGTTTTCTGTCTTTCTGGATTTGTCTATAGTAGGTAGTTCATATAAATGGAATTATATAATATATAATTTTGTGGCCTTCTGTGTCTGGTTTCTTTAACTTACCATAATGTTTTCATAGTTCATACATATTATAGCGTATATTATTAGTGCTTTATTTCTTTTTATGACTGAATAATTCTCTATTATATAGCTATAATATATTTTATTTCTCTGTTCTTTTCACCTTTTGGTTATTGTAAATTGTGCTGCTATGAACTTTCACTTATAAGTATTTGTTTGGATGTCTGTTTTCAATCCTTTGGGATATATACCTAGAAGTGGAACTGCAGGGTCAAATGATAATTCAGCATTTAACTTACTGATGAACTTCCAAACTGTTTTTCAAAGTGACTGTACCATTTTAATATTAGGGGTGTTCCAATTTTTCCACATTCTCATCAGCACTTGTTTTTATCTGTTTTTTGATTATACCATCCTACTGGATGTGAAGTGCTATCTTGTGGCTTTGATTTACATTTTCCTAATAACTAATGACTTCAATCATCTGTTCATGTGCTATTGGACATTGGCATATCTACTTTGAGATACGTTTATTCAGATCCTTTGCCCATTTTTTTAGTGGAGTTGCTTGTCTTTTTTTGTGGACTTCTAAGATTTCTTTATATTTTGTGGATATTAGATACTTATCAGATATGTGATTTGAAAATAATCTCTTCCATTCTGTGAGTTGTTTTTTCATTCTGTTGACAGTGTCCTTTGAGGCACAAAAGTTTGTAAGTTGGATAAAGTCTAACAATAGTAGTTTTCTTTATGGCTTGTGTTTCTCATATCATATTTAAGAAACCATTACCAAATTCAGAACCATGAAATTTTACCATGTTTTCTTCTAATAGTTTTATAGTTTTTGCTCTTACATTTTAGGTCTTTGATATATTTGGGGTTCATTTTCATATGTTAGGGGTCAAAATGTACTCAAGGTGTGTGTGCACACTCATGTGTGCATGTGTTGACAAGTTGACCCAGCACCATTTGTTGAAAACACTTTTCTTTTCCCATTGAATTTTCTTTGCTCCCTTGTCAAAAATCAATTGTCCTTAAATGTGAGTGTTTGTTTCTGGACAGTTAATTCTATTCAATTGGTCTGTATGTCTATCTTATGTTAATATTACAGTTTTTATTGCTATAGCTTTGCAGTAAGTTTTGAGATCATGTTTGAGAAATGTGCATCCTCCTAATTTGTTCTTCATTTTCAAGATTATTTTGGCTATTCAGAGTCCTTTGCATTCCCTATGGATCTCAGGATTGGCTTTTCTATTTCTGGGAAAAAAAAGACCACTGAGGTTTGATAGGACTTGCTTTGAATTTGTAGATCAATTTAGGTAGCACTGCCATCTTAACAATATTAAGTCTTCCAATTCATAAGCACAGAATATCTTTATATTTATTTTGGTCTTGCACCATTTTGTTTAAATTTATTACTAGTAGTTTCCAGGTCTTTGCACATTGGGTGTGTGTTGGGAAATTCCTTCATTGCCTAGCCACGCTGTTTTTTTTTCTTTCCCAACTCTACCTTAGCTTTCACTTCCTGCTTATGCTGAGCATACAAATCAGGCAGAGTGAGGATGCATTCTGTCCAGGACATTTGCATGACTTTTAGATTTCCCTCTATATGCAGGATCTTTTCAAAGACCTTATTCCCCAGATTTTGTCACTTTCCAGTTCCTCCCTGGTTTTGGTTGTATCTACTGTTTGCCCTGACTGTTAACATTTTGTCCCAGGGGGCAGTGGCCTCTTTATTTGTCTTTTAATGGTTTCAAGAGACACCATCCATATAGTGGCCTCTCCTCCCTGAGAGACTTCTGAGTTAGGCAAGGCAAAGGCAGGTCCCTTGTGTCAGTTCCTCAGGGAACTCACACACAGATCAAAACAGACAAGCACAGTTCTTTGGAAGCGAGATCTGCTCTGGGACCTGAAGAGCCAGGGACCCACACTGGGAGTGCTTCCATCTTTATAACCACCTCAGGCCTGGAAGAGGGGAGGTAGGCAGAGCTAAATTAAAATGCTAGAAATAATTTCTGCTGTTTTAAGTTGTCTTTTTCCTGTTTAAGCATTTGCTCGCTTGCTGTAAACTTTTAACTATTTTCTAGAGTTATTATAAGGTTGATTCTGATCATTGTTGTCAGACTTTTGATGTTTCTGGTGTGAGACAAGCCATTAGAGGCCCCTCCTATATCATTTTTGCCAACATCACTGCTGTCACTGGTTCTTGACCTGGAATGTAGAGTTAGTTGGAAATTCGATATTTTGTATGATATATATATATATATATATATATATATATATATATATATATTTGCTTTCCTAGAATGTCTGTACTTCCTTATGCAGATCAAAAAATGTTGCACAATAAGTTGTACAGCAAATATATGTTTTAAAATATTATCCTTACATTTATTATTTATCAGGTGATTATTATGCCTGTACTTTGTATCTGATGCTGTACTCAGCAGTGGAATTGAATATATTAAAGGCACTTTACCTGACCTTAGTATCCTTAGTGTAGGCAGGAGAGGTAGACCAGTAAACAGACAACCGCTTAGATGATATAAGCTAGGAATTGATGCTTGTTTATTCATTCATTCATTTATTCAGTCGAAACAAATGCCATTTGTTTAATAGTAGTTATTAAACATCACTGGTTTTCTCTGAAGAATGTTACACAAAGTAAGCAACAAATATGGGTAAAATGGCTAACATGAACAACTGTGCAAGTATTTTGAAACTTAAAAGCAGAGATCAGTAGTTTGGGGCTAAAGATCTAGAAGCCACATTTTGCTCTTCTATTATCTATAAGTCAAAATACAAAACATGATATCTTATTTCCTTTTGTTGATCCACAGGAAAGAAAACCCACAAACTCATCTTTAGGTTGAGGTGAGCACATGAAAATACAATGTGAATGCAACCTATTATTAGCACACCCTAGGTCAAGTTATTATTAGCACACCCTCAGCCAGACAAAAGAGAGAGAGAATATAGGGGGAAAAAAGCACAGATGGTTATAGAAGCCTTTAGGTAACTTGGAAATATAGCATAATTCAAGCCAATATTACACTATTTCTTGTAGTCCTTGGAACCATTAGAACACATCTTTGAAATCCACTGAACTAGAGAATGAATAACTATCTTACTGTACATTTTTTGGAATCACTTACTATACCTCTTATAAAGTAGTATCATCTCGACAAACATACACAGACACGCACATACACATCCCTGATGAAATATTAGGAGAAATATTATTTCAGAAGAGTGGAGCACAATTTTGTTGAAGCCCAAGACATCACTTCACTTCTGTGTTGTTATAAGGGTAGTTTACTTGGCACTCGCCTATATCCATCACAGATGAGGTTGACTTTTACCATGAATAGGATCATTAAGGATTACTAACTGGAACATGAGGGTAATTAAAAATAAAGTAACTGTGTAAGCGTGAGACAAGTTCTCACTACATCTGCTGCAGTGACATTAGTAACAGTATAATATGATGCACAGAAAGAGTATTATTATTCTCTGAGATGTGCAAGTGTCAGAAAGTACATAAAATACAAAAAGCATGAAGATATAGTTAAAAATTGATTCAGTTTATACTAAATATCCAGAATAGGTAAACATGTAAAGACAGGAAGCAGATTGATTATTGCTAGGGGCTTGTAGAAGAGGGAAATGTGGGGTGACTGTCTAATTGGTACAAGGATTTTTTTAAGGGTGATGAAAATGTTTTGGAATTAGATAGAAAGGGCAGTTGCACAACATTATGAATTTACTAGATGACACTGAATTGCACAACTTAAGCTGCTTAATTTTATGTTATGGAAATTTCACCTCTCAATAAGAGTAATTAAAAAATAAAACTTTTTTTAAGAAACTAGTTGCAGCAGAGGCTGCTTTTAGTTTATAAAAGTAATATTACTTTTGCTGTCCTCTTAAATCACAGACACATATATGTGTGTCTCTAAAACCTTGGAGGCAGTCTATTAATCTTGTGATTGCTATACTGTATTCCTTATTAATTCTACTCAACCAGCAAGTTTCCAGCCTTGTTGAGCCTAATGAAATACCAATGGTAGGTTGTTTGTTCTTAAATTTAATATCCCCTAAGTCTGAATTCATTTACGCCAATCTAAGATAATTTGGTCAGTTAAGGAGTGAGCTTGAGTACCATCTTGCATGGCCTTACTGTCCTCGGGTATCCATCATCCTTATCTTTGTCTACACCTACCCCACACCTATCTGGAAACCCTATAATGACAATATGATGTTGTATTATATGATGCAGAAAAGGGTTAAAACAAAGAAAATACTATCCTCAAAGTATCTTTTTCTCATAATTGAACAATGGAAGAAAGAAAAATATATAAGGAAATAACAATCGAGAGGAAAGGGATAATATTTAATGTCATCTAGCACAGTTTTTTAACTCATCTGTGTAAAATTCATACAGTAGCATCTTCAGAATGTTTTGAGCATTTATTAGCTGAAAAAAGCCACAAGCTTCTTTTCTCTTAAGAATATACAAATGGAGGAGGAGATCAAGATGGTGCAGTACAAGGACGTGGATTTCAGTTCCCCCAAGGACACATCAAAAACACATTTATATGTGGAACACTTCTATCTGAAACTAACTGAAAACTGGCAGAAGGACTCCTGTACAACCAAGGCTATAAGAAATATACACATGTAATCAAGTAGGAAGAGTGGAAAAGCAATCAGGTTGGGACCTGTGCCCCTGGGAGAGAACTCAGGAAAAGGGAGATTGCACTGGCAGACACCTACTCTGGGGAGTGAGTGGTGTTAGCCATAGGCTGGGAATCCCAATCGTGGGATCCTACGTGGAAGAGAGAAGACCTGTTGGGTGGTTGAAGGACTGCTGGGAGAGATAGAAAGGCTGGAGAAACTTAGATTCCGCATGTGAGGAGCAAGTGTGTGCTGGCTTGCCCCTGAGAGAGGTCTGCTGTAGCAGTTCCTGGGTTTCCTGCAATTGCCTCATCGTGTGCCTAAGCCTGGAGTGAATGAATGCTCCAGCCCTGCTCACTCTATGCCACAGCATGCTACTAAAAAAACAATGGGTTAATGAAGAAATCAAAGGAGAAACCAGAAAGAACCTCTAGATAAATGAAAATGAAAATGAAAATGCAACACTGCACAATCTATGTGATGCAGGAAAAGCAGTTCTAAGGGGGAAGTTTATAGTGATACAGGCCTTCCTCAGGAAACAAGAAAAATCTCAAATAAATAACCTAACCTACTAACTGAAAGAATTAGAAGAAAAAACAAAGCCTAAAGTCAACAGACGGAAGGAAATAATAAAGATCAGAGAGGAAGTAAATTACAAATTTAAAAAAAAAAGCAATAGAAAAGATCAGTGAAACCAAGATCTGTTTTTTGGAAAAAATAAACAAAATTGATAAACTTTCAGCCAGACTCATCAAGAAGAAAAGAAAGAAGACCCAAATAAACAAAATAAAACATGAAAGAGGAGAAATAAAAGTTGATATCACAGAGATACCAAGAATTCTAATAGAATACTGCAGTTATATGCCAACAAATTGGACAACCTGGAAGAAATGGACAAATTTCTAGAAACATACAACCTGCCAAGACTGAATCAAGAAGAAACAGACAAATTGAACAGACCAATCACAAGTAGTGAAATTAGATTTGTAGTTATAAAAAAAAAAACCTCCCAGCAATCAAAAGTCCTGGGCCAGATGGCTTCATGGGGGAATTCTACCAAACACAGAAAGAACTAATAGCTATCCTTCTCAAACTATTCCAAAAAATTGAAGAAGACGGAACACTCTAAAATTAATTCCATGAGGCCACCATCAATACCAAATCACACAATGCCACTACCAAAAATATTATAGGCCAATATCTTTGATGAATACAAATGCAAGTATATTCCACCAAATATTAGCAAGCCAAACCCAACAATATATAAAAAGAATCATACACCATGATCAAGTTGGATTTATTCCAGGGTCACAAGGATGGTTCAACATATGCAAATCTATCAATGTGATATTCCACATTAACAAAAGGAAAAATAAAAATTATATGATTACCTCAATAGATGCAGAAAAAGCATCTGAATAGTGTCTGTACTTCAATAAAAAATATACAAATGGATATACAGAGAAATTAAATGAATGAATGAATGAATCAATGCAATGATAAATTTTATAGAATGATAGTGCCAGTGGGACCTGAGAAACTATTGTAACCAAGACAAATTCTTAAAAGAAATCATCAAAGGCCTATAGCTCCCTGGTGGTAAAATAGACAAATAGAAACAGTCTTATTCTTATTTTGGTAAAACTGCTCACTTATCTTAACAATAATTTATTACAACCTTGTAGGACTTTATGGTCTGCAATGTAACACATTAACCTAGACATCTTTGGAGTATGCAACTACTTCTGACTTGGTCATTACCTATATTGTAAAAATGAAGAAAGTGGAACCAGTTAGTCTGATATCTCCATGCATGATTTTTGAGCATTAACAAATGAATGAATAAAGTTCAGAGAAGTTAAGTTCCTTGCCCAACAGTATATAACTAGTAAACAGTATAAATCTGAATTCAGGTTTTCTGCCTTCAGCTTGTATTACTTTCACAACGCCACTGACACAGGGGGTAATAGTTTCCTCCAATTCTCACGGTGTCAGATTATTTGATGTGAACATTTATGACAGTGGTGAGGCTGCTGTTGAATATTTTCTGTTTAATCTCATCACTTTAATATCAGACCTAAATCTGACTTTACCTTCAGCAGTACTGAATAATTAATTAAAAGTTAGAATTCTCTAGACATTTTTTGCTTAATTACTTGTAATATGTGAATTTATTAGAGCATGAATAACGCACCTCTGTATGGAAAAAAGTAGCTAGCAGTTACTCCTTGCCAATAAGTTATGATATATTTTAATGGTAAGAAACATGAGGGATATTTAATCCTCCTTTTACAAATGAGGAAGCTGAGACTCATAGCTGTGTTGTGAGGGCTGCATAAGATACAGGAAAGCACTTATCATGTTATCTGGAACATGATAGAGCTTAGCTACTATTATGAACTTATACTTTAAATGGATGTTCTCATTATAAAACCCATTATCGAGCAGAATTTGTATTGATTGTATTCAAAATTCTTAAGCTATTTTCACCAAAGGCAAAGGCCAAAATTCTTAATTTTCATGATTGGAACCTTGAAAATGTAGTTAGTTTATAACATATCTTAATAAATGTATACTTAGATAGTTAAATTCACCAATAAATATATGAAAGAGAAGTAAAGTAGGAAAACACAAAATAAGGAAAAACTAATTATACTAACCAATGTATTTTATTTCAGTTTGAAAATACTAAAAAACGTGTGTTACTTTTTGAAAACATTGTTATATAAGATTCTTAGAATAAAAAGAAACGAAATTGAGTGATTTGTAGTGAGATGGATGGACCTAGGGTCTGTCATACAGAGTGAAGTTAAGTCAGAAAGAGAAAAATACCGTATGCTAACACATATATATGGAATTAAAAAAAAAAATTGTCATGAGGAACCTAGGGGCAGGGCGGGAATAAAGACGCAGACCTACTAGAGAATGAACTTGGGGACACGGGGAGCGGGAAGTGTAAGTTGGGACGAAGTGAGAGAGTGGCATGCACGTATGTATATACACTACCAAATGTAAAATGGATGGCTGGTGGGAGGCGGCCACATAGCACAGGGAGATCAGCTCAGTGCTTTGTGACTGCCTAGAGGGGTGGGATGTGGAGGGTGGGAGGGAGGAGATATGGGGATATATGTATATGTATAACTGATTCACTTTGTTATACAGCAGAAACTAACACACCATTGTAGGGCAATTATACTCCAATAAAGATGTTAAAAAAAAAAAGATTCTTAGAAAAATGAAAAAAAATATTTTCAACAGCAACAAACTTGAAATTTTTGCAATTTGGAAATAATAGTACAAAACTCTCCCCAAATCTAACATTTGAACTATGAAAGAATGTGACATAGTTAAAAACTTAAAACATGTAGTGCCAATAAAAAGAAGCATTCTACAATTTTTCTTGAATTTCTACTTGACAATTCTTAAATTACTTGAGTCTTATAGATAGGATTATTTATAAAAATACACCATAAGCTACTTTGTAGACCTTGGTTTTTAATATTTTTAATATGTCAGAGAGGTAAAACCTAGCCAGGATCATAGAACTATTCTGTAATGCCTTCTAATTTTCCTTTATTAACCTCTTTATACGAGTTGTCACTATTCAAAATTGATACTTCCTTGTAATCTGTGGCTCATGGAATTAAACTGTACTAGGGGCTGGTGAAGAATAATTGAACACCAAGTATGTTATCAGAATGCAAGCCAAACAACTAGGTTAATAAAGTAAATGGTAAACTGCTCTGTTAGATGCCAGGTTAAAGTCTGCTAATAGAAAGCTAATTCTAATATAATAGTTTAGACTTGTGAAGAAACAAATGAGATTGACATTCAAAAATTATATTTTTAAATAATATAATAGTGGTACAAAGATCAAGTGCATTGCTGTTTGAAGAACTCAATCTTGCTGTTAGTGAAGACAGTAAATAAAGGTCAACTCAAGAAACAAATTTTCCCTTCAAGAGAATTTCTGTGATTGGAATTCTAAATTACAAGTGCTAATTAGAAGGAGGTTTTTACTGATTTGAAGACTATCTTTCTTTTTTTTCCTTATTTCTTAATTTCTTTTTTTTTTTCCTTTTTATGGACAAAGGCACACAAACTTGGATCCATGCTTTTGTTACCGACCTAGGTTCTTAGACTCTTTAATCAATAGAAGTTGATAAGAGGACAGATGAGAAATTCAGGCAAGGATTTATTGGGACTCATGCTGTAGCATAGGGAGTAAAAACAAGTAACAGGTTCCCTTGCTTGCTCCCTGGGGGGTGGGGGTGGGGGTGGGTAGCTGGTCCCTTGACTGGGGTGAGGGTGAGGGCTGACCAGTGGGTGGGCTGGAGGGGTGGCTTAGGTGGTCTGCCCACCCCCTTGGTGGTGCTGTGTGCATGGGATCATGGGCAGGACACTGCTTTTGCTCCAGGCACCTCAGAAGTAGCAGTTGGGTTTTGGTCTTTTTGTATCTTGTTCATAATTTGTCCCAACTGTTCATGCACCCAGTTATTTTTAATCCCTTATAGTTTCTTTTCTGTTGCTCAAGGAGACATTTGCCCAGGTGCAAACACTGCAGTAAAGGGTCCCATGTCCCAACCTATTTCATTTTGATTATGACAGACTCTGATAGTGTCTGTCATCTACCTGCCCATAAGTCTGTCTATTCCTCGATCTACATGGCTGTCATCTATTCGTTTTTAAAAATTCAAAAAGCATCTATAAACCCACTATTCAACACAAAATCTAGAACACTAACAAAGACCTCCATCATCCAATTTTGGTCCTGCCCCATCCAGATACCTGCCACCCTCAAACTGAAAAACAAAAACAACCAAACAAAACACCGTCTATAGTTCTACATTTATTATTTCCTTCCATATATTTTTATTTGTGTTCAGTTTATGAAAATTCCTGAAAAATTAATTTTCATTTTAATTGTGCTTAATTTAAAAATGGTATCATGAAATATAATCTCCTATAACTTGTTAAACTTTAAATCACATTGTTAATATTCATCCTTTTTTTTTTTAACGTAGTTTCAGCTTGTTCATATCCTTTCATATTAAACACTTCCATTTTGTGATTACTTCGAAGTGTATTATCTACGCTCCTGTTCATGGCCATTAAGTTGTATCTGACTTTTATTTTTATATTGTGTGCTGCTGTTATCTTGTTTTCTGATATACATTATAAGAAATTCTTTTGGTAATACAGTTAGGATAGTATTTCTCAGTTTAACATAATTTTAATTTATAAAATAGTACCATTTTTCCGAAGTGATTTTCCAGCTTCTAAAATCTACAAAAAGATTAAAATATCTTACTGATCTGCATCCTCTCCAACTATTAGTATTTTAATTGATGCCAATCAGATGGACAAAAACAGTGGCATGTTATTTTGATAATGATTTGAATTTAATCACAACTGAAAGCTAAAAGGTAATCCCTTATATTTGCCTATTTTTTCTTTTATTAAAAAATATATAGTCACACACATATACATACAAGAAGTATACAAATCATAAGTTTATAGCTGATTAAATTTTCAGAGTGAACATACACTTGTAACCACCAACCAGACTTAAAAAAAAAAAAAAGATTATTACGAGCAATACATAAGAAACCCCTGCCACTCTTCACCACAATCCACCAAAATATAACTATATCCTGACTTCAGACACCATACAATAATTTTGCTTATTTGAACACTATTTAAAGAAAATATATTGCATGTATATTTTGTGTCTTTTTCTTTTGCTCGATGGCATATTTGTGACTTTCACTATTTGTGAGTCATTCATGCTGTTTCATGTAACAGTAGTCCTTTGTGCTGTATGGTGTTTTATACGATGATTATCTCTTTGACTGTTAATGACATTTAGGATTTTTCAATTTTCAGCTGCCATGTATGAATTTTTATTGGATATATAAGTAGGAAGTTAATTGCTGGGTCTTGGGAAATGGTCATCCAGCTTTATAGATATTATCAAACGTTTTCTAAGATACATGAGTCATATATAGCATTTGGCATTCTCACCAGCAGTTTTAAAAATTCCAATCAATACTGTTTCAGTGCTTGCTGTTGTCAGTCTTTAATTTTTAGTCTCACTAAAATAGATGTATACTGGTATCTCATTGTGCCTTTAATTTGCATGGTCCTAATGATGAATTAATACCATCTTATGTGTTTACTGGTCATTTAGGCATACTTTTGGGTAATATTCCTATTCAACTTTTTTTTTTTTTCATTTTTCCCTTTTGCGTCATTTTTTGTGTTAATTTAGAGAACTCCTATATTTATATTTAGGATATGAGTCCTTTGTCAGACATAGCATTGCAAATATCTACTACCTTATTTCTTTCTGTTTAATATGTGTTTTCTTACAACTTTCTTATGTAACTCAGTGTTATCTGTAGAAAGACCTTTTAAATGATATTTGTGCTGCATGCCCAAGTATAATAGCTTTAGTACTGCAGGACCTTGCTTTTCATTCTCTATTTAACAAATAAGTAGAACTACTAAGAATTTTGCTTACTTTTCCTCCCAAGTTTAATCAAATGTTTGAATGTTAGTTATCTCACCTATAGTATCCATCTAAAAATAAATAGGATGTATTAAAGTAGCTAAAATGTGTATTTCACAAAATTTATGATTCAGAATTATAATAAGAGACATCAAATGATTTTTTGTTTTATATGTTCAATTTATTTCAGGTCCAGGTTTTGTAAAATATATCCACCACACACATAAACATACATTCACACATATTAAAAATAAAATACAGTTTTATTATTTATGGCCTCAAGCCTCATTCCCCACTGCTTTTCTTTCCTCATGCTCTATCATAATGCCAGCATTTTTAAAACCTATCTTATTACGTTCCTTAGTTGTTTTATTCACTCAGTATATTCTCTTTTATTTTTACTCATGTAAAGCTATCCAGTCTTCAAGGATAGGCTCAAATGTAATTACCTTGTGAAACTTTTAATTAGTAACTTTCATCTTGGATTATATCCTACTTCAGTTTTTAAAATCTATCATATAATTTTTCTCTAGACCATATTTCATATTAATAACTATTGTTTAATGTTATTGTTTGTGTTTGTCAATTAAAGTGTAAATTTTTTAAAGGCAGTGGGATTTTCCTATGCTTCTTTATTTCATGTAGTGTGTAATAATCTTGAGTATATAATAGGTATCTGATTGAATGTAGATTAATCTACCAGACCTATTGATAAAAATGAATAATTTTTAATCAGCATAGTAGTTGATAATAAATGATACTTCAAAAGGGGTGTGGTAGACAGAAAAATAGCCCCAAAACTTGAACAGAACATCATGCCCAGAATTAGCATGAGAAACGGGGAGGGAAGTGTTGACAGAAGAAAAATGCACAACCTAAAAAGTTGCAAATTATGTTTTATTTGAGGACCTTACTGAGAACTATAGCCTGGGATAGACATAAGTTTCTGTGAAAAAAACAAAACAACAACAAAAGTAGTTGAACGTCAAAAAATTACTGCTAATCACAAAGAAGTAAAAGACATCTCAGTTTAATGATTTTAGTGCTTTTCTATGTATGGGAAGATGTAAGAGTCTGGGCTCAATGAAATTACTCCTTAAATATGTATTTTAACTATCTAGGGCCAGTATCCTCTTTTCTCCGTCCTCAGTTCCCATCAGGGCACCCTGTTGGTGGAGGCTACAGTGGCTGATGGCTTGATGGTGGGCAACATTCTTTGTTTACTGAAATGGCAAGTAACTTTTTTTTGTCTGCACAAATAAAACATATTTAGGATTTGTTTGGTCTTAGTAGCTTGGAAGACATTCTATGCTTTTTTTTTTTTCTCTTCCGCCAGATAAATGTAAGTTAATTCCCATGATCAGATACACATTGTAGTCCATCCATTACCTCTTCTCAGCCTCTTCTGTGATTATTAGTAAAGTTCAGTTTCCAGTAACCTAATCACCATCAAGTCATATTTGCTCCAAACAACAAATACTTTGCTGTTGCGCTTTTCAAACAGCTTCTTGATAAGATGCAATTATAATTTACCGCTACATTTTTGTTACATGTATCGTGTGGAGGCTGAGGAAAATAAGCACAGAAAAAAGCACATTAAAAAAAAAATGTTGACCTTGTGAACTTTAGATGTGATAAAAAGAGATTCATAAAAATTTATTTTCTTTCACAAATAGGAATGTTTGGAAATATAGCAGGAGGGGGACCCCTTCCAGGGTCCAAGAGTGGGCTCTTGTCTAACACTCGTAAATGAATTGTCTGAGGAGACACACGTGCTAACAAAGCAAGAGACTTTATTGGAAAGGGGCGCCTGGGCAGAGAGCAGCAGAATAAGGGAACCCAGGAGACCTGGTCTGCCACATGGCTTGCCGTCTCAGGTTTTATGGTGATGGGGTTAGTTTCCTGGTTGTCTCTGGCCAATCATTCTGACTCAGGGTCCCTCCTGGTGGCATGTGCATTGCTCAGCCAAGATGGATTCCAGCAAGAAGGATTCTGGGAGGTTGGTAGGACATATGGACTGGCATCTCCTCTCTTCTTTTGGTGTTTCCTGAACTCTTCTGGTTGGTGATAGCTTGTTAGTTCTACGTTCCTCAACAGGACCTCCTGTTGTAAGATAACTCATGTAAGTGTTTACTATCGTGCCTGGTCAGGGCAGGTGGTTTTGGACAGTGGTTCCCCTAACAGAAACATCACTGTTTTTTTATAATGATTGACTCAAAGAGTGTAATTTGATCAGAGGCATGGATTTGATTTTGGGCTTATTACTTCATTTATAGAATTATATTCATACACTACCAAAATATCTAAAATAAACTCTTTAGGGCCAAATGCTCAGCAAAACCTGCTAGTTCATCGCAGCTTTATTTCTGTTCACGTTCTTTTCAAGGATTGGATATGAGAAGATATATGTAGAACTTGACTCAAAATTTCACTACCTTAGAAACACAAACAGATTACCCTTTCTGAACCAAATTGCTTGAGCTTTCAGAATCAGGGGGAAATGAACCACTTTGTCCTGCAGGATGTAAGTCACCATTCACAATAAGACACTTTGGAACATGGTTAGTTTAATAGAGTCTACATATTTAGTGCATATCAACTGTAGTGGTCTTGGCAGCAAGATTTATAAATTTTCCTCAAAAGTTTTAAAGAGTTTACATGCTTCAGTAAGAAGCTAAATTATTATCAAATAGGAAAATGATAGGGCCCACAAATTAGAAATTCATCTTGCCACTAAACTGGTCCTTTTAAAGATAACAATATAATTTTCCCATTAAAGCCTCTTTGATATGCTTGAAAGAGGGTTTATGTGAAGTTTCCTTTATGCTAAGGATGAAGAACTCTACTCTTTGCAGTATAGTCTTTGTTACAGGGTTTTGAAATGTAAAAGCAATTGCCTAAGCAATGGTGATGTATGTTATTTGCATATGAATTGCTGCACTTCAACTATTCCTATTTCATCAGCAAAGTACCAATTAGCAACCAGTGCTGTTGTCCTGTCAATTAGCAAAGAAAAATTTCAGAAGGTTACCTTTATAATAGTGCTCCAAATAGAGATCCAGAGTCCAAGTTTAAAGAAAAAAGAAAAAAAAAAAAAAAATTCTGAAGCCCCCTTCTTAAACACCTGGCCTTTTATATAGGAATATCAATGATAAATTATATAAGAAAAGCCAGGTCCTATAATCTGTAATTTTTATAGTTCTATAGAAAACAATCTTGAAGTATGAAGGTTGTTAGGGAAATAATATGCTTAATCAAATGAGAGACGTACAACATTTTATTTAAAATGTTTAGGGATACATAATGCCTGCTAATTCATCCAACTGTATAATAAGTTGAGAATTAATACTTGTTTTTGTGAACAAAGATTACAGGTTAAAATCTCAGAACTGATTTCAGCCTGTCCAAGATGATACACTGACATACCACAATACACTACATCCTTATAAAACACACGAAGATGAATAAATCCCTGTGAATAAAACTTGTCTAAAGTTCACAAGCTGCTCAGAATTGTGACAATTGCAGTTGTTTACAGGCCAAAAATAACATACCAAGAAGTTATCCTATTTCTTAGACATTACCAGTTGGATAAAAATTTTGGACAAATGTTGGTTACTTTACTATCATTTATTATGCTAACGATAACTATCAATGAAAACTCAACTCATAATCCAACTAACGAAGTCTTTACAGTGTTAAGCTAATAGGTCAGCATTTGGCCAGATCAAAGTTCTTGGAACACATCAGAATCACCTGGGGAGATTAAAAATACAAAGTTTCCATTTCTGATAATTATGAGTTAACTAGTGCTGAACTAATCCTCTTGGCAAAAACAATTAGAAAGTCTAAATAGAAAAAAAGATTGTTTGGAAATACATTAGTGTGAGAGCAGAAGTGTTGCAGGAAAATGGCACATAGCAGGATGGTTAAGTCCCAGGTCTCCTGCGAGTCCCTGGGATGCGGGGGTGGGGTCGGGGGGGGGAGCAGGGGGCACCAAGTCAGGGTCCTTGGCTTCACGTGGGAAAGATTGCAAAACAGAGCTGAAGTAGAGTGAAAGCAGATATTTATTCACGGAGATACACACTCCATAAACAGAATGTGAGCTGTCTCAGAAGGCAAGAGGCCCCAGGGTGTGGAGGTGGTTAGTTTTTATCAGCTGGGTAATTTCATAGGCTAATGAGTAGGAGGATTATTCCAACTACTTTGGAGAAGCAGCAGGGATTTCCAGGAATTGGGCCACCACCTACTTTTTGTCCTCGGCACTGTCATGGCGCCTGTGGGTGTGTCATTTAGCATATGCTAATGTATTACAATGAGCATATAATGAGGCTCAAGGTCCACTGGAAGTTGAATCTTCCACCATCTTGGGCCCAGTAGGGTCTAATAACCAGTTTTTATCATATCCTCAACAGCTATGTCATTCTTTTAAAGGTTGGGCCCTGACCCCTTCCCTTCTGCCTCAGAAGCAGGCCAAAAGTAGAAGGGAACATAGGGGAGAATAACATTTAGGTCACATTTCCCATTCTTAGTGTTTCATTTTACTCAGTTCTGCAAAATCTAGCCATGCAGGGAGATGTTGCTTTCCTAGTCAGTGTTATTACCCAGAGGAACTTGGGTCCACTCACCCACTGCACAGCAAAGCCAATTTACTGACACCAGTCTGTGGTGAAGGAAAGTAAGGCTTTTATTTGCATGGCACCAAGGAAGGAGTATGGGCAGCTCATGCTCAAAAGACCCAAACTCCCTGATGGCTTTCAGGGAAGCCTTTTTAAAGGCAACACCTGGGGATGGGGGTGCTGCAGGGTGCATGACTTTCTTCTGATTGGTTGGTGGTGAGGTAACAAGGTGGTGTTTCAGGAATCTCAGTCATCAGCATTCTGGTTCCAGCCAGTCTGGGGTTTAGTGCTTGTGGTCAGCATGTAGTCACCACCCTCTATTGGAGTGGGAGGGTGGGTGAGGCTTAGTTCCTGAAGAACAACTCAAAGAGATCTGTCAGATGGTTATGTATACCCCTTGAGGAGGAACTAAGACTCTGTTTTATTGCTGAACTATTGTCATTACTTTTCTTGTTTGACTGCTTTTCCTTTGTTTCTGCATTCCCTCACTTCCCTAATTAGTAACTGCTCTTTGGAACCCAGGGAAGGTCTAGGACACTAGAGCCTCTTTCTACAAACAGGCAATGGGGGACACTGAGGGGATTTCACACTTGGAAGGATCCCACAGGGTCCTGTTCGTTTTCACTATGTCTACTATTTATTTTAATGGATGCCACTATGGTATGATGGTATGAGTGTAAAGATTGCATTTTATCCCTCTTTGTACCCTTAGCAAGTATCTTGTTGCATGGGATATATTAAATACAAAATTATGTATCTGTATCTATTTAGTTATACACACATATTGTGTGTGTGTGTGTGTGTGTGTGTGTGTGTGTGTGTTTTAAACTGAAGCAGCTAGGAACTCTAAGGTTGACTTTTTTTTAAATTAAAACATGAATTTATATTTTTCTTTTACTTCCACAGAAATGGTATTCCTTGATAAAACTCAGTCTTGAAGCATTGCCTAGCATTAATATGCCATATTTTAAAAGACAGTATAGTGCAGAACAAGAAATGGAAGTAAACAGCACCAATTTCACTTGAGTATTTCTTTGTTAACTTTAACTGTTATCAGTCAGGGAGGAAAAGGCTTCAATATACTTTATTTATTTATTTATTTTAGCACTTTTAAAATATTTGTTTATTTAATTTTATTTATTATTTTTGGTTGCATTGGGTCTTAGTAGTGTCATGCTTCCCTGGTGGTCCAGTGGTAAATAATCCGCCTTCCAATGCAGGGGACGCAGGTTCGATCCCTGGTTGGAGAACTAAGATCCCACATGACATGGGGCAACTAAGCCCATGCACCACAACTAATGAGCCCGAGCGCCTCAACTAGAGAGAGAAAACCTGCACACCACAGCTAGAGAGAAGCCCACGTGCCACAATGAAAGATCCTGCATGTCTCAGTAAACTTAATTTAGGTAGGCAAACATATCATGTTGTTATCCGCCTGAGACGTAAGTAGGAAACAGACATTTAACTCAGCCAGAATACTCTGCTAGAAGCAAAGGCCCTTGGGAGGAATAGATTCACCATGTCTAGGATTGAGAGCCCCATAGTGTTCAGTACCCTGGCAGATTGCTTTTGTTCAGTATCTCCTTTCTCTAGAAGAGAGGCCTTTAATTTCACGTTTAGAATTTACTAAAGAGAAGTCACTGAAGAGCATATCTATGCACCTAATTAACACTGAGCATTCCCTCTGACTTCCTAGCAGTTTCCCTGCCTGATAGAAAAAAACAAAAAAACAAAAAACAGAAAAACTGTGTCACAGTGACATGCTGCAGTTCTGCCTGATTTTTCCTACTTAGCAGGGAGTTCTACAGCTGCTCTCCCTACTACCTTCACTTTCTTCACTCTCAGATCTGTAGAAATGTTAAGCATAATTGTCTTTTTGGTAATCTCTGCAGATTTCTTGGATGTAGTAGTCAAGGATCACAATTCTTCCCCATAAAACATAGATTATAAACATCATTGGAAACAGAAAGAAACATGGATTAAAAATATACACAGTGCTTTTCTTAAGGTTTACTTGTTGAAGGAACAAAAGTTCTCTCTCTTAATTTTTTTATAATTTCTATATATTCCTTAGTATATTTTAAAAAATAATTTTCTTCTTAGGAGTCTTGTATAATCCTTAAATTGTGACTCATCTTAACATGATATCTTGGGGACTTCCCTGGTGGTGCAGTGGTTAAGAATTCACCTGCCAATGCAGGGGACACAGGTTCGATCCCTGGTCTGGTAAGATCCCACATGCCGCAGAGCAACTAAGCCCGTGCGCCACAGCTACTGAGCCTGTGCTCTAGAGCCTGCAAGCCACAACTACTGAAGCCCACGTGCCACAACTACTGAAGCCTGCGGGCCTAGAGCCCGTGCTCTGCAACAAGAGAAGCCACTGCAATGAGAAGCCCGCGCACCACAACAAAGAGTAGCCCCCGCTTGTCACAGCTAAAGAAAGCCCGCGCTCAGCAATGAAGACCCAATGCAGCCAAAAATAAATAAATGAATTTAAAAAAACATGATATCATGGTATAGTGTAATATAGGTTCATCTGTATATAACAGTGACTCAAAATAATACTGATTTCACAAGAGAGAAGATTTTTATTTCTTTTCTCTCCAAGTCCATTCGTGGATCATTTGAGGAAGGAAAATTAATCTGGAAACCTGTCTGGAAACTTTCCATTGGTAACTTTTGATACAATGGAGCCAATGCCAGCATAAAAGTTGTAAAATGAGTGTCTGTGGCTTGGAAGAAACTCCTAAAGATGGTGGTAAGGCATTCTTCAAAATGTCACCTCATTAATGTCCTTAATGGTACAGGTGGTAGAGTATAGCAATGCTGAGTGAAAGTGATTTTGAATAATCAGAGTGAATAGTGAAATTTTAAGAATTTCTCAGCTGACTTTTGCACATATATTTTTTTAATGTGGGCAAAGAGTGATATATAAAAAATAACATTTTTTGGTCTAAATCTAAAAAATGTTAAATCAGTACAAAAATTTTTAAGTATCAGATGAAAAAATACTGTTATAACTTAATTGCCAGCATTTTTTATTTCTTAGTGGCACACAAAATGTCATCTTCCAATCAATTTAGCCTTTGATTCAATAAAAGGTAGCATATCTCCTGACCTTGGAGCTCATTTGCAATCACGATACAATCCCTGCTATCCTCCCCACCCCTATATCTGTACACTAACCCTCTCTGCCCTGCCTGGGAGGCTCCTTTGCCCTCAGCCTTCCTGTGTTCGACCAGTAGAAAAAATATTGAGAAAGTCTTAGAGTGGAAGGAGAAGAGAAGGGGAGATGGTTATTCCTGCACCTCCTTTTTACTTTGCTGCAGATCTGGCAAAGGCTGCATTTCTTTATGGCCCTAAGGTTTCTCTAGTGGTCCATGGCCCTAGTTTTCACTGGACTCCATTAACTCTTTTCCACCTCCTTTGTCCCTTCAGGATTAGATGTAATGTATTTCCTTGTATCTAAGTGATATCACATATGACTTTGCCAGGATTGTTCATCCCTTGGAGTTTCACTATCCATGTTGATCTCTTAATTCTGCTCAAACCTTTGTAAATAGTCCCTTCATTGAACTCTTTTCAATTAACCCATTTTAAGTATATCATCTCTTTCTTGGTAGAAACCCAGCTGACACCCAACCCAGTTTTTTCAGTGGGTTATTTTTTAGATGTCAGCTGAAATTAGTCTGTTAATGTTAAATTTAGTTTTTATATATGTATTTTTGTGAGTGTGTGTAAATACTCAGAAGTTTGATTGGCTGGTAGTTTACATTTGGTACTTTGTAATGTTTAGGTATAGGGGTTTTTACTGCACTTAAAAAGTTGGACGTGTTCTTCCTTTATGCTATAAAATAATTTAGGATGTGATAACATTATTAGTATGAGTTATATTAAAGTTTGAAAATAATGACTTGTGGGAACATGTGGTATTGGAGTATTGGCCAATAGGGCCTTAAGATTCCCCTTAGCTTAACTACACTTGAGATAGGATTCTGACTCTAGCTATCTGACCTCCCTTTTCTTAGAACATTTACTTTAGAAGATTTATAATTGCAA
This sequence comes from Balaenoptera physalus, assembly GCF_965194825.1. NCBI lineage: Eukaryota > Metazoa > Chordata > Mammalia > Artiodactyla > Balaenopteridae > Balaenoptera > Balaenoptera physalus. The sequence goes on along the minus strand of NC_138886.1, from coordinate 77,970,461 downwards.
ATACTGACTCTGCTCTTTGATCTATAAATCATTTAAAAGTCTCTCTCCAGTTTTATAACCCAGGAATGTCTTTCTCAAGGGCCTAGAGCCATCTCAGTGAAATATAATCATCAAGCATGAGAGCACCCTATCTCCCAGTCCCAGTGGAAGTGTAAGAGCCTAACCCCAAGTTATAAAACTCCCTCCAATCATGAAGAGAGGAGAAAGTTCAGTTTTCGTGGTAAGACCAGTTAGCAAACACAGGTGGCCTAAAATCTCCCTCACCTCATGTCTTGAAAACCCCTTGTTATAGCAGAATTGAGTTGAGAATCCAATTCTCTTCCCTACTTGAACAGCCTTGGAAAAAGTCACCCTAGGCTGTTCAACTATGGCCAGTGCAGTTTTCCCTTTGATAGCATCTTTTTCATATTTCTCTTTTTTTGTATACCACTATTAGTTTATACTTTTTTAAGAATCACTTCTTAGATTTATTAAAGTTCTGTTGCACTTCTTTGCATTTCAAAATTTCTGCTTTCGTTAATGAATTATAATCCTTTTATTTTTTAGTTTTTTTCCCTTATGTTATCAAATTGAATGTGTCCTTTATTATTTTTATTCTTTCCTTTTGTGAGTAATGATGGGTTTTAAGGTGATTAATTCCCTCTCAATACAATTGTCATTACATCTCATAGTTTTAAATATAGTAATAATTATTTGACAATTGAATTTTGATTACCTCTTTTATCCAAGAATTGTTTAGGAAATAATTGAATAATTTCCCACATCTCTAGGTACTTTTATTGCTACATTTGCAATTTCTTTATAGTTTTAAATGTAGTATAATCAGAGAATAATTCTCTATAATTTCTACTGTTTTGGTTTTGTCATTTCTAAGAGCTTTTATGAGGTAGATAATAGTGCAGTGTTGGTTTTGATTTTCAGAGGACTCTTGCTAGTAATGTTTGTTTTTCACCAAAAGAAGCAGAGGGCAACCATTATTTAATAAGCTTGCCATTAGCTAGATTCCATCTGCCTATTTGTATGGGTGCCAATAGCACAAAAATTTTAATTTTTGAAAGGATTTCATAAAGGACAATCTAGAATTACAGTGGTCACTTTGAGGAATTTTTGACATAAACAAGATTTTTCGTTTTAGAGACAACTTAGCACAAAAAGGAGGAGACCGTCTATAGTTTTGTTTATCTAAAAGAGAATATTTATGAGAGTCACTTTATTTAAATGAGCTGTAATGACTTGTGTGTCTGTGTGTTTGTGTGTATCAGAAGAGGTTCCCCACATCTAATCTTTCTTTCCTTCATGCAGAGAGAAGATAAATAACTTTTGACAATAATAATTTCACATTTGTCTGAAACCAGCTCCTTCAGACTTCTTTTTATTTTTTTTTCTCTTCTACTTTATCCCCTCTCTTGGGAAATTTTGGAGATCAATTAATCAAAAAGTTTTATCATGTGTTCACTCTAAAAATATATAGTCTAGATAAATTGTCTTTAAGAAAAGAAAGAAAAATTACTAAACTGAATTTATTTTGCTTAAAATATGTGAGCTTATGGAAGAAAAACTCTGCAACTTAGAAAAGTAATTGAGTAATGGCCTTGCTCACAATGTTAAAGAGGAAAGATGATCTATAGTTCTACAAAATGAAGAAGAAAGCTTAAATATGATTTGAGGAGTCTTTAAAATTTAGCTTTATAAACACATAAGCTTGTAAATTGTCTTAAAATAAGTACGTGGGGGCTTCCCTGGTGGCGCAGTGGTTGGGGATCTGCCTGCCAATGCAGGGGACAGGGGTTCGAGCCCTGGTCCGGGAAGATCCCACATGCTGTGGAGCAGCTGAGCCTGTGCGGCACGGCTGCTGAGCCTGCGCTCTAGAGCCCACGAGCCACAACTACTGAAGCCCGCGTGCCTGGAGCCCATGCTCCAGAACAAGAGAGGCCACTGCAATGAGAGGCCCGTGCACTGCAAGGAGGAGTAGCCCCCGCTCGCTGCAACTAGAGAAAGCCCGCGTGCAGCAACAAAGACCCAATGCAGCCAAAAATAAAATAAATTAAATAAATTAATTAAAAAAATAAAAAGTACATGTAATATTCCTGTTAAGTGAATAACACAAGTTAAGTAATGGACATGTCATTTTCCACGTTTTACTATATAAATTAATACCAACAAAATATTCCAGTTTATACAAGATTATGTCTAAACATCTCATGATTTAAACTTTGAAAAATTTCCAACATTTGTTTTTGAGTCAAAGAAGCTAGCATTGTTCCCACAATAGTTTAAGATTTCAAATTATTAAATGGTTCATAAAGAAATTAGTTTGTGATATCTCTTAAAATGTTAAATCCCATAAATTTTAATAATGCTAGGAATAATAAGGGATTAATGTGTTGACTTTAATTACAATTTCCAAATTCTTAATTAAATTTGAAACCTTAGACTAATATTAAATTGTGTTAATAAATAATCTTTGGTTTCTCTGGTAATTTAAGAGCAAGAAAAAAAATAGAAGCTTTGGTCATTAAACATAATATACTCTATTTTTACCATATAGAATGTGAAAACGCTTTTGCCAGATGTTATATATCTATCACCTTTTTTTTGCTACCATAGAATTTTTGAAAGTTATAAGAAATATCTGCTCATAAAGATGAAGAGCTTATGGAGTTGTCATTTAGTCTTCACTGAGTCTGTGTCTGTAGGAAACAAAAGTTGATTACTTTGGTTAAGATGAAAATTAATATAAATTATTGAGGTTACACCAAGTATAGTAACAATATGAGTATGGACTTTCCTGAATGACCCAGTTAACACAAATTTTTTTCCATCTCCTTATAAAGAGAGATTAAAATGATTAACAAAAGAAATTAAGCTTTGGCATTCTCTAAATTTTAATAAACTCAAAATTGTTGTGAGAATTATTTGTTTTCCAAACATAGTTCAATTATCATAATTTGTATGCATAAGTAGCCTTCTCATGTGAAAAGAAAAATATTCACGTTGAAATCCAAAGGCTAGGTACTATTTACCAATTAATTCTTGTTTCCGGATTTTATTCTACTTGGGGGATGAATCCCAGAGCCATTTTTTTACGTTCACATTAGAAATGGTTGTAAACTAGGGACCTTCCTCTTCTTGCCTCAGAGAAGATTTGTTTTCATTAGGGAGATAAGTTTTCTCCCTACTCATTGGAGTATAATTGCTTTACAATGGTGTGTTAGTTTCTGCTTTATAACAAAGTGAATCAGTTATACATATACATATGTTCCCATATCTCTTCCCTCTTGCCCTTTCTATTAATTTCAAATTCCATTTATTGTGAGTTGTTTTCATGTTGCAGCATTCAAGTAGACAAGAAAGTATGAGTTAATGGCCTTTGATTAGTTTCACTTCCACATTTGCAAATTCACTTTCAAACTAAAAAGTCTCTTCCACACTGTTCTGGGGATCAAATAAGTGTGTTAGGAAGTAATACTTTATTTTTTTGGTCCTCCACATATTTCTAATGCATTTATTGCATGGGAACTCTACTTTTTATATTAGCATTGTAAGGATTATATTAAATATACTGCAAGGGAGCTCTTCTCCATTTCTTCATGCAGACTATATGTGTTTGAACAGGAGCTATGAAAATAACCAGAAAATTATGATCTTTAAAGAATTTTAGTTTTCTCATTAAAGGTTAGTGTTAATTTGAAAACACATTATACAAGTTTAATCTTTACTGCAGGGTGATTTACCAGGGGCATTATACTGATTAATATCTGTACCATTTACAGCAGAGACAGTCTTAAAAAAAGCAATACTCCCTGAAGAAAAGAACTCTGTGCAAATGTATGAAACCCCAAAGAGATCCATGTACAAGCTGTGTTATAACAGATTATTTTCTTTCACTTTCCTCAGTGCAAAACTAGGAAAAACTGACAGAAAGTGATCAGTTCTTCCAGTTTGCGTATTTGTTGGTTTGTTTGTTTTAGAGTTAGAATATAAATGTAATGCTGTTATTCTCAATTAATTTCTTAATAGAGGATCAGAGGTAATTAATAGTATAACTAATTAAGACATCTAATTATTTTAATCGGTGGGGTCATAACCTGATTTAGCCTATTAATAACACAGTTATATCTCCATGTTGATAATGGAGCATCAGTACCATTTTCAAACCTCTATTGACCCACACTCTGACATTCTTTGTTGGATTTTGCCCTCGTTTTACATGATAATTCCACATGGATGCATATTTTTAGATTGTGAATATATTCATCATTTCTTTTACTATTTTCAGAAAATGTTATTTTTTTATATTTTGAAAATCTAAAATAGTATGAACATGGTCAATCTGATTTGTTGATTCTTACTTGAGTAGACCTATACAATGTATACCAACTTTATTGAGAATAAGTGTAAGTAGAATAATCAATAATGTTTATTTGTTACTTTATTATTCAAACAGCTTTTATTAGATTCTTGTTGTATATTAGACACAAAGAGTATTTAAAAAATGAATAGCGAATAGCATTTAGTTCCTGCCTGTTGTCTTGTTCACCACAATGTCCAATGAAATTATGAAATGGGAAAATGGATCAAGGATCAAACTTTTAGTTTACAAAATTTTACCTATAGGGAATATTGCTATATCTCAGCTACTTGTAACAAACAAGTTATGTTTTGGATACTTTCCTTGGAATCTCTGAGTAATATTAATTTGGTTGAGACCTGACCTGGAACCTTCTTTGTAGAGTTGTAAATATTTCATTGTTTTGCAGGATGGACCCCAACCTCCAAACTTCATTCATATGTTGAACCTGAGGACAGTTCACACACCAAGAGAATCTGACAGAACGACCTCACATGAGGGACTCCTGGTGAAATCAGTTTGTGGAAACAGGTAGGAGGTGGCTTGGGCAAAGCAGAGGAAGTGGGTTTATAGTTGTTAAAGGGTGTAACTAGGGGAAAGTTCTCACTCCTGCTCCAAAGGAGGAAGTATGTGCAGGCTCTTTTAAAAGCCTGTCCAGAGTGCGGCCAAAGGGGGGAAAAAACGTTGAGGGTTAAAAAGAAGTCAATGGTCAAACATCAAAAATGTGGTGATCTGTAAAATATATGTGATATGTCATCTTTAGACTAAATAATTATTAGCCTATTTTCAAAAAGTAGCATAGCATCTCAAAAAGAACATTAGCTTTGGAATAACACAGAACTAGGATTTAAATTATTCTCTGCTTTAAGTAATCATGTGATTTTGACTAAGTCACTTTATACCTATTAGATTCAGAAGTGTTTTTTTCTTTTCTTCTATAAAATGGAGTTAATGCTTAACCTACATTGTGACCTTAACCCTCATGGTGAGGGTAAGACAATATACATCAAGTTTTTGACAAATATCTTACTTTGTAGTTTATTCTTTTGAAATAATACTAGTAATTATGATTCTTGATATTTATTTCCAAAGAAGATCCTTTGTAGGAATTCATTGTAGCTAAGTATTCCATGAGTTATGCTATGTGGGCGTCCAGCTCTGGAAGTCAATGGAACTTCCTGAATTAAACAGATCTCAGTCTTGGTAGATGGTACAGGAGCTTATCACTGTCTCATTAAATATGGCTAGGTAAGGATAAGAAGAAAGGCTGTGAAATGCAAGGGCTGCAGGAGAAAATGTTAATATCAGTTCTTAGACCCTAGAACCTCCGTGAATAGGTTTTGAGAATAACCAAGAAATATTAGATCTTAGATGTTGCAAGATCAACTCTTTTTAATTATTAGTATAGGAATATATCTGAAGTAAAGAGTTTTAATATATGACTTTTAAATGAAATTTAAAGACACATTTAATATTCTTTTTTGGTAAAAGTATATTATTTATCATTTTATAAACTTAAACATTTATTAAATTTTAATTCCTTCTAAGTTAGAAAAATATTATAGAGCAGACACAATTGTCTTTGTGAAGAAATTGAAGTGAAATGGTTCTAGAAAAAAAAGGATTTTTCATTCCAAAATTTATTGAAATATTTTTCTCTACATATATTGTTTTAAAGGTTATTCTTAGAGTTATTTCAAAGACCTCTTTCTATTATCTGTCATAGACTAGGATATAAATAGTATGCAACAGACTAGCATAGGTAAAAGCACAAATATTTAATATCAGGGAGACCAAAGTTCAAAACATATATTATATTTCAGCACATATTTAGGAAATATCTTATATTCAGATAATAAATTTCATATTTAAAATTATATACCATGGAAAATTAGGGGTATAGAGTAAATAGCTTTCTTCCTTTTAATTATTTACAACCGGAATATTGTGTAAGCATTTCTTGAAAATGTTAAAGGCTTTTAAAAATTTTTAATGACTTCTTTCCATTTTATATCAAAAAATCGACTTCAATATGTCAAAGATGTTACTGAGTCAAATATGCATGTAAATTATTTAAAATTGGCCAGCTAGTGTGTGTAAAGTAATTAATGATTGCTAATGTTTGAGCTATAAAGACTTTTTAAATGATTGGCATGGTTGCAGTATAATTAACTGAAATTATTTTAATAAAACCAGTAATTGGTTTTGAAACAAGGACAGTATATTTAAAAATCTACATGGTATTCAATATATGTACTATTATTACATTAAAATCAAGACCTTCCTGAAAAGGGTCTCGATAGGGGAAAGATAATGAAAAAATGTATCTATGTGACAAATAAAATACTATTACTGGTTTACATGTAAGGACAATTAGGTTTTCTTTCAGGATGGAAAACTCTTATTTTTAACTGATAATTGTACATTTACTTTTTGAGAAGCTAAAATACCAAAGAGAAATATAAATACTTTTTTTGTGTGATTTAGCACATGCGAGGGTCCAATTACCTGTATTTACTCAGGCTTTAATAATCTAACACTCCTCACCTGTTTTCAGCATATGCCAGCATCTAAGCCTCTTTCCATGCCAGCCTTTTGTACCTAAATGTCAGCTAGGCTCAGGGTCAGGAACATAGTGAGGGCCTAGTAGCCAAGAATACAGTTCTTAATGCATGAAGGAGAAGACAGCTAATCTGATCACCCAAGGATACCTCATCCCAACCCATGCTCACACACTATATAAAGCAAATTTCTTTATAGAATTATTTTAGGTGGGGAAAAATTTCTGGAAGAATTTTACTTCAACTTATTAGACTTAATTGTCTGTAGAAATAGGGAGCTCAAATGGGACTACTGATGACTTTTGCTTTCTACTTTATATTCGTTTTATGTTAAAATTGCAGTAGATATTATAATAATACAATAGTATGTATTATTTCCATCATTCTAAAACAAAGAAAAATAGAAACATATTTTTTAAAGGTAAGAATAATTCCAGTAAAATTTTATATGGGATGCCAATAGTGTCTCAAATAGAACTTCTGTACCATGTACATTGAAGTTACTGAGTTTCTCTGATATGATGGCAAGGCTAAGTACAAAAGACTGTGAAAAACCCTGTTCTTGAAAAACTCACAGTATAAATTATAGGATATACATATATGATATTTTTTATGCCTCCAAATAATGAGAGATTGAGTATTCAAATTAGGGTTTAAAGAAATATGAAGAGTAATTAAAATATACGAGGACAGGATAAGAATATGATAAAAGAATACATCCTTGTGGATACAGACCACATGAGATGGTAGAATGATTCAAACCCATAAAGTAGTTATTATGTCAAAATGAACCAAAGGAGTAAAATGCACCTAGGAAACAGTAGAATAAGAGAAAGCAATAACAACTCAAGTTTATTGTATTTAAAAAAAAATAGAATTGAAGGTATTTGTAAACGCGGTTGTCTTCTTTGGTCATAGGAAAAAAATTGCATCTGTGGCTTTACATGTATGTATTTGTACTTGCTAAACATGTATGTATATATCTTTCACAGTAGAATGTTTATCATAATCAAATAGGATAGTAAATATACAAATATATTAATGTGATAACAGCTACAAATTATATATTTGTGAACACAGCATGAAGGTGTCTAATCCCGATTTATAGTCTCTAATATTATGGTAAGATTCTGAAGTATAAAAGTATACTTTAGCATACTAGGTTATAAAAGAATGAAGGATAAAAGGGCAAAGTGTTAAAAGAAGCATGGATAATAAAATTACTCCATCAGGTAATCATTTATAGAAATAAAAGTAGCATGTGTCTCTATAAGGAACTCACAGAAAAAATTTCTAACCTGGCCATTTTTGAGTTTAAGACATTGAGGAGAAAATTGTGATGTTTGATAAAGTTGAAAGAATTTACTCAGCTTTGTAGGACAGATGAATGGAATCTGTCACCTGGTTAAGCCTCAAATAAGTATTTTTACTAGAATCTATCATTAAGATGAGAATATTGAAAAAAAAAATTCCATTTGCTATTAGCTGAAGGTATGTTTTACATTCATATATCCATTGTTAAAAATATATAGCTTAGAGAATACATAGAGAACATGTAGCTGCTCAGCGAGCAAAAGTTAACCATTTGGAAATTAAAATATGTACATTATTTAGCAAATAAATATGTAGAGAGTATTAAGTATGATTTTCCCGCTAAAACTTTAATATTTTTTTTTATGAACACATTGGCTTTTTAATATCTGCATTCTGATGACAATAGCAATTTATCATGCCTGTGCCAGTTCTCTTTAGTAAAATACACATTTACTGATTGTATTAATGTTTAATTATTACAAAATTTATATCTTACATCTTAATAACTAATTAGGTCACTCTTTCAACAGTATTTATGTAGAACGTACTATATACAGGTACACTACTATAAACACAGCAGTGAATGAAATATAGGTGGTCCCTCCTCCCACTGTCTTCCTATTTTAACTAAAACAAAACGCAGAAGCCTCTACTTGCATTTAAAGCAGCATGCAATTTTATGTCAGATTCACTGTTTTTAAGTTAGAATTTCACCATTTACACAAATATTTGACATTGCAGAACATATAAAAATTGGAAGCAGTTATAAAATGTTCAAAAATATTGGACGGTGATAACATAACTAGGATGCCTCTGAGATATTCTTACTAAAAGATGTTGACTTCTGGGCTTTATAGAAAATGTTGTTCTGTCATTGAATACAACTTCCAGCAAGCTAAACTTAACTGACAAGATAACTTTATATTTTCCCTAAACAGTAGGCAAAAGAGAGCAAGCGTTTATTATCCTTTTTTTCATGGTGAGATGGTGTAAAAGAATACTGAGAGTTTGTTAGAAGTGATAGCTGTGAGAAAGAGGAAATATTATGCTGAGCAGAGTTTAATGAAAATAGTAATTAAAACTCATTGAACATTACTGAGTGCCAAGAAATACTCTAAAAAACTTTACATCTCCATGAGTTGGGTATTATCAACATCCCATTTTACAGATATGGACACTGAGGCACAGAGCAATGAACTTGTCCAAAATGACACAGAAGTCAAGTCAGAGCCAGGATTTAAACATCAGCAGTCTGGCCATCAAGTTTTTCTTTTTATACAATCTTATAATGACACTCAGATTGGAATCTGCTTCCCAGATCGCAGAAGGAGGGCCAGAGAGAACATTCCCAGTATATTGCCTTGCAGGCAAACAGTCAATAAATAGTGAATCATGCATCATACAAAGATTAGATTATCTGACCTCTAAAATTCCTTCCAATTTCAGCATTAGATGATTCTATGAATATTAAATTAATGAATTTCACTAGACTGCTCGGCCTAGAGCCAAGATACATTGAAAAGTTGCTGTGTGGAAAGAGGCCAGTAAGTGCCTGCTTTATAGATAGCAAAACATGTTTGAGAGAGTCCATTTCCAGCAGAAAAGCCCAAGGGCTGAGAACCGCACCGACAGTCACGTAGCTGTCAGTGGAACCCGTGTAACAAAAGAGTACCTTCTGTTGCTCCATATCTGTTCTCTGAATCGTTTTTCTGGCCCGCTACCCTAGTGAGTGGCCATGGCAACTTTTCTCTTCTCTTCAGCTGATTAGTTTAATATCTGTCGCAAGCTCTAGGAGATAAAATTACTGAAATTTCTAAACTTTGAATTTGACAGGATCTGCTTATTCCAGAGGAACTATTTGTGTGACGTTGTGACCCATTGCTAACTCTAGGATAGGGAATAATTTTATAACTTTATCCTAGAAACCCATATTTAGATACTAGGCTGACATATATAAATATGATTGTGCAAATAGTGAAGTCATTTAATTTGAGTGTGTTTATATAAATATCTGCTGAAAAATGTAGATATTATAGACATTCTGGTCTTTGTATCTTTTCTCATGATATGCCCTCTCTGATGTGGAATATTTGGGTGCTGATTTTATTTTTAAAAAATAAGTGATAAGAATAGTACAGATAGTAAATATACATTTGTTGAAAATATGAACAGAAGAATGAATGCCACCGCTTTGTTATCAAAAATCTCTTTAGTGACCATCTCAGAGTTAGATAATATCTTATGAAATGTGATGAACAGGAATTGGAAGGATTACTTTAAAGCAGGTGCTTTTATTAAAGGGTAACACATCAATTGAATTAGCTTTATTCTAATGATTCTAGCAATTAAACTTAAATATTCCTCCCATCAAAATTCTCATGGCATGGTTCAAAATGTATCTCTGACCTTCAGACTCAAACCAGAGAATCTGCAAAGAACAGCCTGTCCTGGGCAAACGTAAGAATCTACTATAATTGGAGTTTTCAGAAAGAGTCATGATATTTCAAGCTCTATGTATTTTCATCTGCTGCTTCCTCTCTGCATAGGTCATTCACTCTCTTCTTTACCTGGGTCACTCTTGTTTGTCTTTCTGAAATGGCCACAAAAAATCATCTCCTATAGGAAACTTTTCCTGAAATACCAGCATGGATTATGTGCCCTTTTCTTCTACTGCCAATGAAAGCTTATATGTTCATCTATCCTAAATCTTAGCATATTTGATTGTAATAATTTGTTTATTTGCCCACCTGCCCAACTTAACTCTGATGTCTCTAAGGCAGATACCAATTCTTTTTTGTCTTTGAAGGGTTAAAAAATGTATCTAATAACTGTATATAATTATTTGCTCTTTGATGCTATAGTTTCAGTTCTTCCCTTAAGTCTCTTTCTATTCAAGTTGTAGGCTATGTTTTCTCAGTGTAAAATATAAAGTAAAGTGAAATTATGAAGTTGAGAAGGATATACCAAAGGACCTTTCTAATTAAGATGATTTTGGAAGCATAGGCATTTCTTTGGCTATTTATTATTCACCTTCTGAAATTCTCTTTAGCTGATCTTTAATTTAAAATAATTCACTTAGTATTTCACTGCACAAGGTAATTGATAGTTGCCCCAGTCTAAATATATAACCCAGATTTTTAATTATTCTTCTTGATGAAAAATGTCAGTGTGGTTGTGTTTGGTAATGATTAAGTATTTATATTTTATTCTCTCTCCAAAATTATAGATCCAGTACTTTTTAGCTACCTCCTTAAAACTCCATGTTTTGTTGTTGTGCTTTAATTGCAAACTCCAGATTTTGGTATCTCAATTGAATATCTTGAACAACTAGTGTATACAGTTTAGCCAAGTTTAATCTACTGTTTTACCTAATGTAGAAATAGACTCCTTATGACTGTGTGCTCCAGAATTCAGCAGAGGTAAGCCCCTACTCTTGTTAGAGCATGTTGTAATCCTTAATGATGTGAAACTGGTCCATGACTCAATAAATTCCTTTTTATTTATAAATCAATATCTGCAAATCTTTCAGAAATAATGGATGTATACCAATAATATGATAATATTTGCTGGTGACTTCATCTTAGTGTCACATTCCTTGGATTACCTTCAAAAACTACTGCAACTGTTAGTAGGTACAGTACCATATTAAAAAAAAAAAAAAAAACCCTACATGTCTTCCATTTTAGCAGGCACTGATCGGCATTCAGTTGGGCTGATAAAAAAAATGTCAGCTTGTACATTTGTTTTCCCCTCAAAACTCACTGTAGAACATGCCTTTGTTTTCTGTACTGCATTGTCTCTGCCCATCTGTTTTCAACCTCAGTTGTGGTGGAAAATTTCATGCAAGTCAGATTCATCTTGGGCTGCTGTTGTCCAAATTTAAGCACATTGCCTCTTCCAACAATCTACCCTTGCAAAAACTGGCTTGATATGGCCATAAGAGCAGCCCAGAAATGCAAGGATGATGCCCCTGGGAGGTAGTCCTCAAATAATGGGTAACAGAGGCTTTTGGTTAAGAACTTCAACTTCTCTTTTGTTAAATGGACCATTCTGGAAGGTGTTGTGACTTTTCAAGTGTCCAGAGGGAATTTGCAGTCAAAGCCTACAACAGTGACCGTGATAATGTACCCTTCTCAGGGCATTTTTTTCCTTCCTCCTTTCACATGTACTGTTTTCTCACAACTGCACCTGAGTCCTTGTTTCAGTGTCCATTAAAAGGGAATCCAAACTAAGATACTCACTCTAGTTGTGCAATACTAAGTGGCAATCATTAAGTGGCAATACTAAGAATCATTCGGCGGTTACATCTCTTAAAATCTTTGCAAACAAATTGATCTCATCCCTGCTATGTAACTCACAATTTGGTTCACTCAACTTGCATACATATTGGAACAGAACTAAAGCTGTTCATTTAGAACAATCTTGGCACTCCCTGCAAAATTAGGAGCCAAACACTTAAATTCTTCAAACAAAATATCAGTGATAACACCTGCACCTAAAACACGTGAATCTATTTTCAGTACATTAATAAGGAATCTCTACTTCAGGCCGTTATCAAACATGTCAATTTCAAAAGATTTTGCCATAACTTGGCCCTAAAAAGTTCATTAAGGCAGTTGATATAAGGAATATAATCATTTACAATCCTAAGTATCTAAATTTTATAATGGCAGATTTACTGTGTACCCTGAATTCATTCTCCATTTACCCTGGAAATGGAGAACCAGAAAGTACATGTTTCAAATACAGTTTTGTACAACTTAGAAATAGCTTCCATAAACCATGAGTTGACATGACTGGATTTATCTTTGAGAGTCATCAAAAAATTAGAAAATAAATGGCAGTCTTAATTTTTTATAAAACTACTATGAAAGATATCATCTTTCATATTATCCACTAGTCCTTATATGAACTTCTACAAGATGAATTAGCCAGGGCTTCCCTGGTGGCGCAGTGGTTGAGAATCTGCCTGCCAATGAGGGGGACACGGGTTCGTGCCCTGGTCCTGGAAGATCCCACATGCCACGGAGCAACTAAGCCCGTGCGCCACAACTACTGAACCTGTGCTCTGGAGCCCGCGAGCCACAACTACTGAACCCGTGCGCCTAGAGCCCGTGCTCCGCAGCAAGAGATGCCACCACGATGAGAAGCCCACACACTGCAACAAAGAGTTGCCCCTGCTTGCTGCAACTAGAGAAAACCCACACGCAGCAATGAATACCCAATGCAGCCAAAAATAAATAAATAAATTTATTTTTAAAAAAAGATGAATTAGTTAAGAGGTTAGTATGAATAAAATTTGACAAACTATCTTCATAAACTGATAAGCAACTTTTCATTCATGACTGAAATTTTAGTTTAATTTTTTTTTTCTTTTTTGTGCCAGGTAACCCAGAAGTAAATGTTCTTAGTGGTAATTTTACTTTAGATTAAATGTTTGGTTTAAGAGTATTCTATTCATAATGCAGAACTATTTTCTTTGGTTTCATTTTTAATGATGCTTTTTAAATGTCACATTAAACAATTACTGCAATAATAGGTAGTCAGGATAAGAACGTGTTCAGTTTTATTCCTCCATTGCATTAGCAATACATAAGATTTGAAGAGTAAGTCTTTGTTTTTTCCTCATCTTTATATTTAGAAAACATGATTTTCTAAGGATATAATAAATTTGGACCTCCGTAGTTGAAATTCCACTTTAAAAAAAAATCAAGTGTATTCCCTCCCTTCACCCTGTTTTGCACATTATTGTAATAAAATGGGGTATTGGGAATGATTTCAAGTCTAGATTATAGATAGTCTTTTAAAAGTCCTTCACTGCGACTTCCCTGGTGTTGCATTAGTTGGGAATCTGCCTGCCAATGCGGGTTTGATCCCTGGTCCTGGAGGATCCCACATGCTGCAGAGCAACTAAGCCTGTGTGCTGCAACTACTGAGCCTGTGCTCTAGAGCCCGCGAGCCACAACTACTGAGCCTGCATGTCATAACTACTGAGCCTGCATGCCACAACTACTGAGCCTGCGTGCTGCAACTACTGAGCCCACGCTCCACAGGAGAAACCACTGCAAGGAGAAGCCCGTGCACCACAACAAAGAGCAGCCCCTGTTCACTACAACTAGAGAAAGCCCGTGCGCAGCAATGAAGACCCAGAACAGCCAAAAATAAATAAATAAAATAAATAAATGTAAAAGTCCATCACTTAAATCAATTTCTAAAATGATGATCTACTACTATGATTTCTTTCTGCTAACGATTTAGTAATTTCTCTTATTCATCTTCTGTTTTATTAGATTCGTAGGGAGAATATAAAATCTAAAGCAACATGATCTGTCATACTCCCTTTCATCTACTGACCCTATGTTTAGTTTCCTATCATGCTTAGAGAATACAAAATGACTGCCCTAGTGATAGAATCCTTGCTAACGATATTGAATATTGCTTTTGATGTGCATGTGGGAGGAAGCTTTGTAAATTTAAATGAAAACATCAATCCTATGTTAGCAAGATTGAAGAGCAAAAAGATCTAATAAAGAAACAGCACTATCCGACTTCCCTGGTGACGCGGCGTTTAAGAATCCACCTGCCAATGAAAGGGACGCCAGTTTGAGCCCTGGTCCGGGAAGATCCCACATGCTGTGGAGCAACTAAGCCCGGGCGCCACAACGACTGCGCCTGCGCTCTAGAGCCCGCAAGCCACAACTACTGAGCCCACATGCCACAACTACTGAAGCCTGCGTGCCTAGAGCCCGTGCTCTGCAATGGGAGAAGCCACCCACGCACTGCAATGAGGAGTGACCCCCACTTGCTGCAACTGGAGAAAGCCCACGCGCAGCAACGAAGACCCAACGCAGTCAAAAATAAATAAATAAGAGTGGAAAAAAAAAAAAGATACAGCAGTATCTTCGTGAATCTTCAGAATATTATTTCCAGGCAGTCAAATGACGTATTTTTACTTTTAACCTGCATGTATTCTTGTTGCTTTAATGGATGTAACATATGGGCCAATGGACCTCCATTTTCTACACACAAGAAAAATTTTACTGCTGATTTAATCATACAAAAATACATTCATGTTATTAACTCAGTTTTCTTTTTTTTTAATGAGAGTTTGGTAAATTGAAAGAAGATTTACTGGAGGAGGATAAAAACTATTTTAAATAAATGTTTCTCACACTGCATGAGTCAGGAAGTAAAACAAGACTACAATAATAGCTTAAAAAGAGTGTTTAACTTGTTTGCCTTAGCTATTCCTTAGAAATTCCATTTCTCCTCAGAATCTTGGAGTCATTACACAATTCTTCATCTACTACAGACCGTCTGATAGATTTCTCATCTCATTCTCTAATCTGCAGGAGGTATATTCATATCAGTTGTAGAAGTGAAAGTTAAAACTGTGCCAACTATTGTCACAGTTTAGACCTGAGTAAGATCACTGCTGTTACCCATACCGCTATGTAATGTTTTTAGAGCAATTTCTAAGACTTCTAACACTGCCACCATGTTGTCCCCAGGCATTACAGAGAAATAATTTGTATTGTTCTTACTAACTCTTTATTTCATCCCTCTCACTGTGCTTCTAAATCAGTCCATAAGGATGAGGTTTAAGGGAAATTGGAATCACACTTTGCTTCTGGCACATTGTTGTTGAACCAAAATCTGTACACCATTCCCCCTCCCCACTTAAGTCCCTTTAGAATGCTTTTCATTAACTGTGAAAATAAAATTACTTGTTAAATGTAAAAATTAAATCCACTGTGCTTGGTCTTCTAATCATCTAGATAGATCCAAAATTTTGCTTTACTCAGAGTGGACAGAATTTAGGCTCAAAATGAGACCTCTTTTTCGTCTTTAATATCTTGTGTCATAAAAGATTGAAATTTAAGCTCATAGTTCTTGACCTAAGTGATCATAAAACTGAACAGAAATTCCGGTAGAAAGAAGTAACAACTGTAAGAGATTTACAGTCCTTGTTCTGTGCTCTCACCTTCTTACTCAGATTCCCCACAGCTGTTTTTCTGCAAAGTTTTCTTTATGAAACTGTGAATTCCATGAAGGAACTGACCATATCTTACTCATCACTGAATTCCCAAAAGCCTAGGACAGTGCTTGATCCATGGTCTCTACAAGAAATATGAGTTGAATACATTTATGGCAATATTGTAATGGGGCCTCTGCTTGAACTTAAAATTATCTGTAACAGGATTTCTCAACGATGTCACAACTGACATTGGGGCTAGGTGATTTTTTGTTGTGAGAGGATACTCTGTGCATTGCAGGATATAGAGCAGCACTCCTGATTTCTACCTCATCGCTAAATGTCTCCTAGGAGACAAAATCATCCTTAGTTGAGGAGCACTGATCTATAGATATATTTGCATCAACATCTCTATTTATCTACCATGTGTATGTATAGTCTATTTACACAGCCAGAATTCACAACAGTTTTTTGACTTTTACTATTGTTGGTATTATCTTTCAGTCTTCATAATAAATTTATCCTCTTTCAATAATTTTTCTTCATTCGATTTGGAGACTTCCTTGGAGATTTTGAAGAAAACAAGTAGGATAGCACTCCTGTGTGACAATCCATTTCATAAATTACTGTATTTCAGAAAGAACTTATTAGACGTCTCTTTGGAATAACAAAATTAGAATTAGTCTCTTATTAAAAACAATAACAAAAAACCCAATATTATCATTATAAAATAGTAATGTAAACAAGACAGAATATTACATAGGGGATTAGTGTACTCAATAATCAGATTATGTCCCTGCAAATCTTTAGAATATTTAGATTATATTGGAATCTGCCTCTGTCAGTCTCTAAATGAAGACTCTTTATTGTAGTTAATAACAATAAAATCTTCCTTAAAATGTATAATTTTTAAAGGGAATGGTTTTCTATTTTGGGCAGTTTCAAGTTTAAATAAGCATATAGTGAAGTAAAAACACTGATGGATTGAGAACTTGGATTATAGTTCTTACTCTTTCACTAGTTTTTCATTTAGAAAATTATGAATCTTCCTTGGGTATCAGTTCTATTGTAAATAACATACAATGATTAAATAATTTAGAAGATACCTTTTATTTTGAACACAAATTATATGAGCTATAGAGCTCCACATCTGGAATTGAGCATGAGGATCTCTGTGGACCGCTCTTAAGCAAAACTAGTATAACTGGTGAAAGTATTGAAAAAATTAAAATTTCTCTGGAAATTTTCTTATGGGCTTATATCAAATAAAGAAGCATTTACTCAAGAAAATCTACTTCAACTCAATAAAAATTGCAAGAAACAGTAGTATTTGAATTGCGACCCCCTCCCCCCCCCCATCTATCTCATACTCTCTCCCCTTTGCACACAGTGACAGAAATTCCACTCCAGGCAGGAGCAGCCAAGAATACAGAGCTCCCTCTCTTCCTTCTCAAGGGCTACAGTATCTTCCCAGGAGGGGCAATCTGCCAGTACTTCTCATCACTATGGAGGAGGCTAAATTCCAGATGAGTGCATTTGAGAGGTTGGAGACTCCCTCTTGTGTTCAGCCTCCACTCACAGGACCGTCTTTACTTCAGGTGCATCATTCTGATAATACTAGGGCCTGGTCACCCTTGCCCCAGCTTGTTAACAAGAAGGAAATTTTATGTTGGGGTCAGCAAGCCAAGAAGGCCAGAAGCTACTGTTCCTGCCCAGTGCCATGTTCCTAAAGCATGGGTGTCATTTAGGGAAATGAGCCACTTTTCTTACCTCCAGTTCCAGAGCCATGGCTCAGAGATTTTTTTTCCCAGAGTGGGGTGTAAACCTTAAGTATAACAGGCTCTCAGGTTTACTTTAAAGGAACTGATAGTATTTGAAACAGAGTCTTAGGGAAGTTCAAACCTATAGTTACTCTCAGAGAACAAAACAAAACAAAAAGACACGGAGAGGTTTTGTTGAAAAACGATTAAGAGGAGGCTCATGAGAGCACAGAAAGTAAACTAGAAGTCCATTAGTTTAAAAGAGAGAACCAGGGAAATAAATAGCTAAGAAGACCCCTCCTTGGTTCAGAACATCCTTAAACATTGTGCTCAAAAACTAACCCTGCAAAGGAAAGCAAATTTAAGTGGATCAGACTGTGGAGCAATTTATGTCAAGTAATGTCAAAAACATTGGAGCAATCAGCTGGCAGTTGGTGGAACCTAACGTTGCGCGTGGTCAGGAAATGAGGTGGTCAAAGAGAATTTTGCTAAAACCACTGTTATCCCAGGTGACTGTGTGCATGGCAAAGGCTGTGCCCACTGATGAACAACATGAGAACTTCACACTGTCAGGGGTGGTGGTAGATAGACTTTACTAGAATAGTCCAGCCAGTCAAAAATAAACAACAACAGCAAGCTCTATCCAAATGGACTAAAATGTCTAGTTTTAACAGAATATTATGAAACATGCAATGAGAAAAGGAAGCGTGATACATACACAGGAAAAATAGCAGGCAACAGGAACTGCCAATAAGAAGGTGCTGATGTCAGATTTAACAGAGGAAGACTTCAAAGGAGCCACTACAAATACATTCAAAGAACTAAAAGGAACCAGGCTCAGGGAAGTAAAGGAAGTTATGATGATAATGCCTCATCTTTTAGACTCTCCATAAAGAGATAGACATTATAAAACAGAACCAAATGGAAACTCTGGAGTTGAAAAGTACAATAACTGAAATGGAAAACTCACCAGAGGAGCTCAAGAATAGTTTTGAACTGACAGAAGAAAGGATTAACTGTATGAAGACTGACTGATAGAAGTTATGCCGTCTGAAGAACAGAGAGAAAAAAAGAATGAAGAAAAATGAACAGAGCCTGAGTACACTAACATAGTCAGTTAGTAATGGTGTATGCAGGGAAAATAATAAAGAGTCTATTGACAGACTCTAAACTTTTCATGGAAGGAAACATCACTCTAGAGCTAAGTGAAAGGAACCTCAAAATTCTCTTTTATTTGAGTCCATAGGTCTTCTTTTTTTTTAAGTAAAAAGGTGAGATTGTTCCTCAACAATTGAAAATTAGGAAACATGTACCTAAGCAGTTATATATATATATATTTTTTTAAGGTAAAATTCTATCACAATATTAGAAAAGAAAGATAAACTATTTCAATACATCTGAAAAACACTTTCAATGTGAAAATTGTACAGCATCAGAAGTTTGCCAAATATCAGGAAAGCAATTTTTAGTGCTAAATAGATTTCCAGAATAACTAATATCTAAGGAAACTATAGGTATAGATATTTCCTATCTGTACATGCTACCTATTTTCTTTTCTTTTTGGTATAATTGAATTTCTTGTCCCTTGCACTCCTTTTTCACTTTTTCCCTCCACCCACTTTTTTCCATATACACATGCAAGGACTCATTTTTCCTTCTTGGCTTAGTGATTTCAGAAACACATATAAAGGTATGTATGCATTTAGTGCATTTTACCTATGTATACTAGCTCTTATCTATGGAAAAATAGAGAAGAGGGTGAGTGAGGAAAAGGGGGAGGGAAGGAGAAGTGGGGGGAGGGGGATTCATTTTATTAAAGCTCAATGATTATATTATGTGGCAAAATCTTTATTTCTACACACTTTTCTGTGATTGGGGTCAAAAGTTCATTTTGCTCTCAGCATCTTTACCATTAAGCATTTTGGAGTATTGTTTCTAGAATAACAATATTCTCTACAATATTGGGTCCACATAAGGCAGAATTATGGGAGTAAATACCCTGTGAAGGAAGCTTTATGTGCTTATTAAAAGAAGGCTTAAACTGAAAAACATTTCCAAAAATACATGTCATGTGTCGGCATCCTATTCATGTTCATTCAGACCAGTTTGCCACCCCTTACCGCTATCCAGAAAATACAGACAGAATTGCTCTCGCTGTGGTATTCCCTGGGAAGTTATTTTCTTATTTTCATGAATGCTTGGGGACATGAACATTGAATGTTTTTATTAAGTTCACAAGTTTACTTGTGGTTATTATTGATGAAGATATTAAAAATGTTATTTTGAGAAGACACAACTCAGCAAATGGTACAGAAACGTATAAAATAGATTACATGGGCCGATTAGCCTTTAATGAAGCCCAGCTAAACTGAATAAGTTGTAATAACATTTCCCTACAGCCCCATTTTGAAGGGTTGGGGGAAAGAGCAGCAATAAAAACAAAGCAAAACAACAGCTTCAGAGTCACAGTAAATGCCTTAGGAATATTTCTCCTAGGAGAAAATAATGCTGGCTAATTTCAGCACCTCTTTTTCTTCTCTTTTCAATAGTAGTGTGATTAGGGTCATGAACTCAGATCTTAAGTACAGTGTTACACATCTCATTTCTAATTTATCTTTTCTAGTATTTATGATCACTTGTCTAATTTGATCTCATCCAAATAATAAACCTCCTCATTCAGAAAATCCAAAGCAAATTATTCTCATTCGACTAAATTTTTCTTATTTAATTAAAAGATCATCATTTTCTATTTTGAATTTTCATGTGGGATAAAAATAAAAACAACAGCAACAATGAAAACACTGTCAATATAAACCCAATTCTGTGAATAATGAAAACAGAATCTGAGGTCATACAAGGTATAACAAGATGCTAGAAAGAGCAAGTCATAGGGGCAGACTTCCCTGAAGTTTAAATCTCTGTTTTACTATTTATCTACATTTAGAACTGGGAAAATTTACTTAACATCTTCCATTCATGAGTTTCTTAATTTAAAATTTGTTAATGATGCCTACATTACAGGATTGTTGTGAGGATTTCTTCATTCAACAAATATTTATTGAGTCTATTATATGCCTAATATAGTTCTAGCTAGTGGACATAAAAAAACAAATAAATGGAGTTCTCAAAGAGCTTATAGTCTAGAGCAGCAAGAACCAAAAATGGAAACACATCCATGAACTACCCTGAAATGGCAACTGTGATTGATATACACGTAGGGTTCAGTAGATCCATAAAGGAGGGTTCATTACTTCTAAAATAGCTTTCAGAATAAATGACATATTGTCCACCAGACAGAGATGAAATGGGCTACAATTAGAAACCTGCTGAATCATAGTTGTACTTGTAAATGGCAGTTAGTGTTCTTATTGTACAACTTCAAAGTTTGACAAGGGGAAGGAGTTGGGATCATGTTCAGATTGTAACATTGGAATCAGGCCAGAGCATGGGATTGAGTGGAGAACGCAGCAAAGAGGACTTGATGCCAAGATTCACATAAGGACTGTCAGGGAGAAAGAGGGCTGCAGAAAGTTTTACCATTTCCCAAAGCAAGGGGGGTGAGAAAGAAGGAGCATCAAAGTGAAGGTTTGACAACTAAGAGCAAGTAACAAGTTTCAGAGCATGGACTCCCCCCACATCCTACCCACATACCCCTTGAAATATCACTAAAGTGGTAATAAAGTAAGCATGTGGAAGGGCAACAAATATGTAGGTATAGAAAAATATTCCCACCATAAAGCTCCCATGAACAGGTATGCAACTGTCAAGCCTCTGAGGAGGAAAAAATCCAAGATACTATTTTTAATAAATGTAAACTTTGGACTGTCCTGCAATGAAATTATTTTTTATGTCATCCTCCTTCATTTAGGCCAGTCTCTTGCATCATCGCAGATATGTTGGGAAGGGTGCAGAGAGATTGCAAAGACTTCATTCATTTAGCATTTTCATGTATGAGGCCAATAAATCTGGACGATTTCACCTTGTAAAGAGAAGTAAACATCTTGTTTTTCAAATAAGCCAGCAAAAGGATTTTGATGTAAATGAGTAATTATCTTTCCAAAGCCTGAGAGCAGAGTAAGAGAGGTCAATGAGAAAACCTGCTGTAGTTTAGATCCCCACCTTAGTTTTCAAAAGCCATGTGTGTAATTGATGATTCATGTAGGAAATGACAGAAAGATTGAGTCAGTAACTCACTGTCCAAAGCCCAGACTTTGTAAATGACTGTTTTTTGTCATGCTTAAAAAATATTCTTGACAGTTTGGATCAACTATCACACAAAAATTTTATTAGAATTATCTTTTACTCTAATGTTAAACAAGTAGATCCAAGTCCATTTTAAGTAGTTTAAAGTCACAGATATTACCTAGCAAATCTAAATAATTTAAGTAGTTTCTAATAAAAATAAGATTAGTTACAGATTAAAGGATAGATACATACATGCATATGTGTATGCATGTGTGTGTGTGTGTATGTGTGTGAGTGTGTGTGTATCTCAAAACAGTGCTGGGTTCACAGGTTTTGGGTGTAGAGATGCAGTCAGCTCAGTCACCTCTTAGCAGTGGACTGAGATAGTTTGCTCAGGTAAAACCATAACGTTTCAGCGAAAACTTTGAAACAGCTTTCCTCATTAAAGCTCCAAATGTTACTAGTTTTTGTTGTTTTGGTGCTGGTAGCACATTTGTTCTTTTACACAGAGATATAGGTGAGTTATATAGTGGCTATATCCCTTTAGATAATCTGCTTTTGTGTTTATTTTTGTTTTCCTTCTTTGATGGCTTACATACAGCATTTAGAATGAAGTATTTTAGGATCAATCCACTGTCTGTGGTTAGCAGGTTTTTTTTAAAACTTACTAGGATGTTTTAATGAACTCCTTATGCCTTATCACTCCCCCCAAAAACATTTAGCTATAAATAGTACCTTCTTTTGATAACTCCTTGCAGATTTTAGCTACATAATTCTTTTGTTGGATTACTTTGAACAAAATTAGTTTTGTTACTTAAATTTGTTCTGTAGTTATTATTTTCAAGGTCTCTGCTTTTCTCTGACTGCCAGCATCAAGTGAGACATAAAAAGAATCAATCTGTGACTCCTTCATTGAGTTATAGAACAGACAAGGGAATATGGGAAGTAGTGGCAAAAGCCACACTGAGTCTGCTTTTATGAAGAAATTCTTCCTTTAGTCCCTGCTAGTCTAATAGAAAATAAATGACCTTTTTTTCTTTCTTCATCTTCTTCTTGTTTTTTTTTTTTTTGGAAATAAGAGTCTCTTCTCTTTAAAATCTTCTTTGAGGAATTTGGCCTCTATTGTTACTTTCTAGATCTTAAATTACTTTCAGACACCAAATAAAAGATTTCCAGCGTCAATGTTGACAAAAGTGAAGCATTTCAAAGTTGGAGTTTCTAGACATGAAATGTGAAGGCTGAGAACCCTGAGGAAGGGAAAATGCGTCAAAATAAAAGTGAATAAAGCAGGCAGTCCATCAAATTTACTTTGTTTGCTTCATTTATATTTAAAATTAAACAGTAGGGTCCCTTTTTCTTACATTTGGTATAATGTTCTATAATTAAATTTGTCACTATAAGATTGATAATCAGGTCTGTTATCTTAAATCCTTATCCCCCAAAAAAGCTATAGTATCTTTTCCAATAACAAAACTTAGATTTTATTGATATGAGTATAATCTAATCTTTGGATTTTAATTTATATCTTTATAATAAATGAGCATTTGATATATGATAAATTAGCTATGAAAACTTAACACAAGTTGTAACTTCAATTGCTGCTCTCATTTCATGCCAACTTTATTCCAAATTAATTTGGACAGTTATTTTTTTCCTTAAGAAATATAGAATATTAGGCTTCATATTTTTAAAAGAACTGTGCTCCTTGGCCCACTAACTTTGACTACTCTATGCTCTCTTCTTCATATTTGACTTAAAACAGTCTCTTTAAGATTTTTAGCACCTTTCTTTAATTTTTGACTACAGGAGATAGCATTTGCATGGCGGCTATTTTAGGTATAACCATAACTTGGTGTTTTCTACTAGAGTAAATTATAATCAGCTAGTACTTGAAGGTGGGTAGGCAGGGGAAAAGATTCTAAGCTGTAAGCTCACAATAAACCCAGTCAAACTCATCAGGGTTGGATGAGTGAGCAGAAATTACTGCCTAAATAGGCCATAGGATCTAGTCTATCTTCAGGAATCTCAAGGTCTCAGAGCAAGCATGGTGTATCTGTGGGGCTGACAGTGCTGGAACTATAAAAAGGTACTTCAGGTTTCCTGCGTTAGAAAACGCTCTTTACCCCTGAATGAAATTATTTTTGCCTTGGTGTAATTGTCCCAAAAGAACATTGTGAATGTGGAGAGATTGTTTTGAAATTTCCTTTGGTTCAAGGACTCTACACTTCGAAGCAAATCTTAAAAACCCCACAATCATCTGGGGAACTCCATTGCTTTGACACATGTAGACCTTACCTTCTTTCAGAAAAGGTCATTTTGATTTTTTTCTCTCCTATGAGAACTATCCTCGATGGTCTAGTTGCATGAGATTCTTGTTAGGTATATCACGTTGAGTTTCAATGCAAAGAGATGGAGCTGGTAAAAAAATAAAAATAAAAAATAAAATGAGAAGAAATATGTGTTCAGTGAGACGTTAGATGTCTTTCTTATTGTGTTGTATAAGTAACTGTCTAGTGTGCTTCTTATGTATGTCTAGAGAATAAGCCAAATGCCATCCTTGCACCAGTAAGAGTTGCACACTATGACAAAATAAATCATCTTGTGCCTCTATTGCTAATTGATTCCTTTTCGACTGTCCTTTTCCATAACAAAAAAATTGCTGCTGCTAGCCTACCTTTTAACAGGTAGAGGGCTCCCTCCTGTGGGCAAGTAGCTGAAACAGTATCCATGGCAACAGACAACTCCAAACCCTGCCATCAAACACTGGCTGAGAAATCCCAGAATTATATTATAAAAAGAAAGTAGAAAATGGAAGAGAATCTAGGAAAGAGAAAAGTAAACCTGGAAAAGAATGGTGATAGGAACTTTAAAAAAATCAATAGAATAATTGCTAGAAAGAAGGAGGCAACAGATAAGACTGGATACATGTATATCAATTAGATAATGGGAAGGGGATGGAAGGAGAGGAGAAGGGAAGGATGTGGTGACATGTTAACATAATATGTCATAAAATCTATAACCATGACATACTCAGTCATCTAAACACACGATGATAAGTTTTTAGAAATATGAGAAAATGTGATTGTTAGTGCACTGAATACATTAAATATTTAAATAATTACCAGCATTTATATAATGCTTTCCACTGTCTCATCCTAACCCCTTATATTCCCATGTAAACTCAGAAGGAAATATTCTCATTTTTATCATTGGTGTTATAATCGCTGTACTCATTTTACTAATAAGACTGAGGCACTAAGAATAATAGCAGTTTCTATTTTAAAATGTCATAGCAAGTGATAATTATTATGATCTCCTACTATGTATCAGGAACTGTGCTCAAAATTTACTAGATTATCTATTTAAATCCTTTGGACAAGCTAATAGTATATAGAAAGTGGGAAGAGTCATAACAGAGAAGTGTTTTTGGTGTGTTTGATATCCAGCAAGGAGGTCTGTGATTAAGAGTGAAGATTAGATGTGCAGCAGGGAAATGAAGTTAGAGAAAAAACAAGGGTTTGAAACAAGTAGGGCTTTATAGGCCGTTGTAAGGTGTTCACTTCACCCTGAGCAACTGTAAAATTTTTGAAGGGTTGTATGAAGATTAGGAACATAGGATGTACATTTATAAAAGAATCTTCCCTCTGCTACATGAAAAATAGATTATAGGTGTCGAGTAGAAACATGGGTACCACTTGGAAAGATACTGAAAATATCCTAACAAATGTTGATGGTACCTTGGATGTCAGTGATCGTGGTTTGTGTAGGTGGAGAGATAGGGTAATTTCTAGATGTATTTTGGAGGTACATACAATGAGATTTGCTAATAAATTCGATGTGGAGTATGAGAAGAAGAGAGAAGAAAATGACTGCTTCAAAATTGTTGGCTTGAGGCCCTTAGAAATGGATTTTCCATTTACTGAGATAAGGAAAATAATGTGAACAGCAGATTTTAGGGAATCAATGGTTCACTTTTTGTCATACTAACTAGTTCTTTACTACACATCTGTCTTAGTATGGGATGCCCAGAAATCAGAGCCTGAAGCAGATGTTTACGTGTTAATATGTTGTTAGGGAGACAATGATTGAGAAACAAGTATGAGGGAAAGAGAGAAGAAGGTAGGAAAGGGGCAAGAACACATATCAGGTGCATAACTGAGTTGGCCGCCTATTGGATCAAGCACAAGCAATCGCTAAATTGCACAGGATTTCCAACAGTTCATATAACATAGAGCACTAGAGACAGGAGGTCCAGGAGGAGGGAAGGAAAGGGAATTTATCCACCAAAACCCTGACTCCCATCAAAGATTCACCTTGAGGGCAATAACTGTTTCTACATGTTCAAATTTCGTGTTTATGGGCACTAAAACCTTCTTGGCTTATGCCTCAGTGAGAGCAGGGAAGTCCAGAGTGAGAAACAAAGCATACCATGAAGGGCAACTGGTAAAGTTCTGTCTGGTTTTTCCAAGTGCAGTCTGTTGCCTCAGCCATTGGCTGGATTAAGATCAAACTAATTTGATAACCAAGGTGAAAAACTTGGCCAAGTCCCTGGATACAGGTAAGGGTGATATGGTATGAAATGAGACCCTAGAGGTATCTATGTAATATTCAACTGTAGATAGCAAATAGGCAGTTAGATATATGAACTTGGGGAGATAGGGCTAGATATATGAGTTCAAGATAGATTTGACTACATAAATACCAGTCATTTTTCTGCAGTTAATGCAAAGTCAGAAAACAAAGAAAAGAGAGTGAGAAAAATATTTGCAACAGATAATACAAAGTTTTAATTACTTTCATATATAAAGAGGCCACATGAATTAACTGAAAATTGAAAATGTCCCTCAATAGAAATAAAGAAAATAAAAATAAATACAAATTGAAAATTAACATATGAAAAAATTCTATTTATACCCTCCTGTGCATGTCTGATGTCATCAGTTCCAATGTTTGAACCAAATATCATGAATTACTTAAATGTTAGGTTTTAGATAGTAAGTAGTCAACAAAATAGCACATGAAAGAAAAAGTGAATTATGATAAATTACTAGACATGTGGGAAGTTATTTTCTTAAAAAAATCAAAAAAACTTCATAGCTTTTTCTGTAATATATTTTTAAATAATTGTCTGAGTAGCCTTAAAAGTTGTGTGTGTGTGTGTGTATGTATGTGTACTTTGTTTTTGGTTACTGAATTCTCAGAAAGGCTTTTAATTGTGATCCTCAGAGATTTGAGTTTGAGAGACTGCTGGACAATGGCATTTATATTGCCAATTCAGTTTTTTGTTTGTTTCAAACTAAAATATATGTAACTTGTTCAAAACCACATTTTAAAAGTGTGAACATAGTGAAATTCAGCTCAGTTTTTTTCATTATTTATTGAGCATATGATATTTTTGCTTTAAAATATTTTAGAAAGCATAGCTGCCGAGAATTCTATTTTAACTTTGGCCTTTGATACTAGTCAGGACATTAGCTAGTAAGTTACTTCACTTTCTTTACTTCAGTTTCCTCGTCTATAAACTGGAAATAATAATACTACCCATCTCAAGACCTGGCACGAAATAAATACTATAAAATCTTATATCTTTGGAATATTTAAAAATAATGCATATACTATAAGCCTAGCACATAAAAGATGCTCATAAAAGAATAACATTATGATTTTTCTGAGTTGCTAATGTATGCTCTACCACCTGAATTCAAACTGTTTTATTGGAACTCAAAGGAGGGCTACCTTGGGACTTCCCTGGTGGCACAGTGGTTAGGAATCTGCCTGCCAGTGCAGGGGACATGGGTTTGATCCCTGGTCTGGGAAGGTCCCACATGCTGCAAATAAACTAAGCCCATGTACCACAACTACTGAGCCTGCGCTCTAGAGCCCGTGAGCCACAACTACTGAAGACCTCCCGCCTAGAGCCTGTGCTCTGCAACAAGAGAAGTCACCACAATGAGAAGCCTGCGCACCTCAACAAAGAGTAGCCCCCGCTCGCTGCCACTAGAGAAAGCCTGCACACAGCAACGAAGACCCAAAGCAGCCAAAAATAAAATAAAATAAATAAACTTATTAAAAAAAAAAGTAGGGCTACTCCAGTTTCTGTCCTTGTAGTAGTTTTAACAATTCAAATTTATAAAACCATATCTCCATCCAGATATTGAATTGATAAGTGATATCATATAGTACCTAAGTTAAGACACTCTAATATTTAACAGGTGTTTTAGAGTGAGGTAAACTAGCTCCTTTCCTTCTCCCCTTGAGATGTATTCTTCCCATATTGGAAAGAATAGTGTCCATTATAATATATTTTCTAAAATTTGGCCATTGGCTTTAAGACCAATCATTGTCCACTCATTTTATTTGTGTACTGGGGAAATAGGAAACAACTGAGCCATTGAGTCTGTCGAGCTGTATACTCATTGTAAATAGAGACTTACCCTGCATTGGCTTGCCAGGAAAAATTCACTATATGGGGTGATTCATATTTGGTCATTTTTGTTTGTTTTACTGCTTTGGACATCTTCAGAAGAAAGAAATCTTCCTAGACTAAGAGAGTCGAAGTATCAGAAAATATGAGGAGATTGTTTTGAGTGCACAATGGTATACGATTCAAATATTCCTCCTTTTCCCCTCATGTGCAGAGTCGAATTAAATAGGAATAACAATAATTTTTAAAATGGAAGGAGGCTATTCTTCTTGTATTGTGATATGCTAATGTCAGAATTAAATGAGGATATAGCAATATGTGTGGTTTATATATGCAGGAAGTAGCAAGTATATTCATATAGTCAATATAAGCCACTGAAGATTATTTTGGGCCTTGAACAATGTAGCCTATTTTGGATTAATGAGAAATGTCAAAACACCAACGTGGGAGAGTCATCCATTATTGGGAATAGAAAAAAATACCACCGAAGAGTATGCTCGGAGGGAATTGTAAGGATTAATGTACACAAATTTAGAAGAGAGAGCGAGGTGAGAGGACTCCCCACTCAGTAGTACATTAAAGAGATCTACCTCCCATGACTTTCTGAACCAGTCAGGAAGGATTCAGAGAATATGATATTCTTATAACGTCATGAGTAGGACCAGTAAAGTATAATTTCTAATTGTTACTATGTCTCTACTGAAATTGAAGTTTGGAGTGCCTCATTTAGGGTGAATTGCTTTTAAAAATCATGAATTCTCTCATCTTCAGGCATTTTACCTTTCTACTTTTATTTTTAAATAGTAAAGTAGTATTGTTTCTGAATTAGTAAACTTGAAAATAAGATAACATTTGGAGATGGAAAAAATGAGAGGTCTTCCTATTATGGGTGGATAAATCAAGAATGATTTATCTGATCTAGTGAGTTAGAAAAATTAGCCAGGTAAATGGGAACCCAGGTTTGGGTTCTTGACCAACTGTAATGCGTCAAACTGTATCAGAGAGATATTGACCAGATGCTTAGAGAGTACAATGCAATGTCCAATAGTTTGAGCTCACTCATCAAAGACATTTACCCAAAGGTTGCTGAGTCACTGTATCTAAAAAAATACTCTTTAAAATGTGCTGCTGCTTTCTCTTTCATGGTGAGAGATAAATTGTTGTCCAAATCTTATGAATTTCAAAGAACGATTCCTTGCTGAAATACCCCTTGTTTAGTATCAGAATGATAAGCTTTTATGAGTGATCACATTTAGAAAATTATTTAGTACATAATGATTTAATCCTATTTCTATATTGTTGCCTAAGAATTATATCATCTTGGGTTTCAGACCTATGCATAAAGTGACTTCAGTGGAAGGATGAATAACATTTC
The DNA here is from genome assembly GCF_965194825.1 of Balaenoptera physalus. NCBI lineage: Eukaryota > Metazoa > Chordata > Mammalia > Artiodactyla > Balaenopteridae > Balaenoptera > Balaenoptera physalus. The sequence goes on along the minus strand of NC_138886.1, from coordinate 77,940,516 downwards.
TTTACATAATACATTGAAAGGAAGTTTACATCTTATAGATTTTATAAAGGGAAGGATAGATTTGCAAAGTAAGAGTAGACTTATGTGGCTATAGTAGTCAAGGTTCTCTAGAGAAACAGAAGGATGTGAGATAAATCTAAAAATCTATTAATAAAATAGATCTAAAAATAAATATTAAGGAAATATTAAGGAATTCCCTCATGTGATTGTGAAGTCTGTCAAGTCCAAAATCTGCCGGGTAGGCTAGCAGGAGATCCAGGAAAGAATTGCTATTGCAGCTGGAGTCCAAACACTGTCTGCTGGCTGAATTCTCTCTTCCTTAGGGAGCTCAATCTTTTTCCTAAGGCCTTCAAATGAATGGAGATATATATATATATATACCACCTGTAACTGGTATTTTACAAGTTTCATTCTCCATTTGTTTGTTACCAATATATAGAAATGCTCTTCACTTTGATATTGACTTTGTATCTTGCTGCTTAATTCCCTGTTAATTCTACTACTAAATACTACTACTACCAGCTAATAATGCTAGAATTAAAATATTGTGTTGCCCAAAATGTTTGTTCGGTTTTTTCCATAAGATGGCTCTAGTAGCACTAAGTTGTCTTTAATTTCATTCAAAACAATTTTGTTAGATTGTATTGTGACAGCTGTCCTATCAGTGGGCATTAAAAAAAAAACTTATCAAAATTGGTGAATTTTTATGTAGCCATTTTAATATTGAAGCCGGAAGAAAAACAACATATTTAGCATATTATGCTTAATTATTTCAAGAAAGGTAAAAACGCAACTGAAACACACAAAAAAATTTGTGCAGTGTATGGAGAAGGTGCTATGACTTATCGAACGTGTCAAAAGCAGTTTGCTAAGTTTCGTGCTCGAGATTTCTTGCTAGACGGTGCTCTACCCGACCGTGGAGTTGATAGCAATCAAATCAAAACATTAACTGAGAACAATCAATGTTATACCATGGGGGAGATAGCCGACATACTCAAAATATCCAAATCAAGAGTTGAAAATCATTTGCACCAGCTTGGTTATGTTCATCACTTTGATGTTTGGGTTCCACATAAGGTAAGTGAATAAAAACCTTCTTGACCGTATTTCTGCATGCAATTCTATACTTAAACGTAACAAAAATGTCCCGTTTTCAAAACAAATTGTGATGGACGATGAACAGTGGATACTTTACAATAATGTGGGTCAGAAGAGATTGTGGGGCAAGAGAAATGAACCACCACCAACCACACCAAAGGCTGGTCTTCATCCAAAGAAGGTGATGTTGTGTATATGGTAGGATTGGAAGGGAGCCCTCTATTATGAGCTTCTTCTGGAAAACAAAATGATTAATTCCAACAAGTACTGCTCCCAATTAAACCAACTGAAAGCAGCACTCAACAAAAAGCGTCTGGAATTAGTCAACAGAAAACGCATAATCTTCCATCAGGATAACGCAAGATCACATGTTTCTTTGATGACCAAGCAAAAACTGTTACAGCTTGGCTGGGAAGTTCTGATCCATCCGCCATGTTCACCAGACATTGCACCTTTGGATTTCCTTTGATTTCAGTCTTTACAAAATTATCTTAATGGAAAAACTTTCAATCCCCTGGAAGAGTGTAAAAGACACCTGGAGCAGTTCTTTGCTCAAAAAGATAAAAAGTTTTAGGAAGATGGAACTATGAAGTTCCCTGAAAAATGGCCGAAGGTAGTGGAACAAAAGGGTGAATATGTTGTTCAATAAAGTTCTTGGTGAAAATGAAAAATGTGTCTTTTATTTTTACTTAAAAACCGAAGGAACATTTTGGCCAACCCAACACTTCTGTTGATCCCTTAGGACTTTATGGTAGACAATTGGGTTGCCTGTGATTAGAAACAATTTTACTTTCTCATTTTCTACATAGATAGATAGATAGATTTATATAAATTATATAAGTGATAGATTTCTCTCCTGCACATAGGTGAACTCTCCCTACTATCTCAGGACCTGGAGTACTCAGATGGGTCTTTACTGTTCACCTGCTGAACCCTTTTTTTCTGAGTGAGCACTTAATGAAGGCCTGTGGGAAATTGTTGATTGGTGGGTGTAAACTCTTTTGGGCTTCATACTCCTCTAGAATCTAAACACTCAAGCTAGCCATCTCTCAACTTTAAACAATTGTGAAATATTCAGCTAGTTTCTCCTAATTCCTAATGATGGCAGCTTCCTTCTTTCTCACTGTTTTGCCAAGGAAAAACCAGCAGTGGGTCTCTTCTATACTAGAAGATGATAGTTTCTGAATTTTTAATTCATTTAAGTTTGCTTAGATTCTTAGAGCTTTTATAGATTTAAGCAAATCTGTAATTTTAGGGGTCATCTGCCTTGTTCTTCTTACTAGGGTGTAAGAAATATTCCTTGGCAACTTATTACATTCAAAGCAGAAGGAGAAACATCCTTTTTTGTAGGTGTCTATTTGGTCTGTCAAAGACCTTTGTAGGTCTGTTAGCTTTGCACAGTAATTTCTTATTGTGAAATTGTCTCCTTAATTTTTACCAGTGATTTTCTTTTTTGATGCAATTGTATATAATGATAATATACTTATATTAGTATAAAACAATAAAATAAATATTTCAATGATAAATGGGATGAAATGTTTGATATTCAATTGTATTTGTTATTCCTCATTAAACTGTGAGGTGCTTCAAAATGTATAATATAATTATTGAATAATTATTGATAAAAGAATAGCATATATCAATAGAATATAAGAGACTTTAGAAATAGTGCCACCATATATCAGAAATTAATATATCACAAACTTGTTCATTTAGTTTTTTAAGAAAATGTGAAGTGTTTAATTTATATGCTGGCCCCCCCAAAAAAACACCCCAAATTGGAACCCTGAGTGTGGGAGCCGAGCATAGAAGAAAAAGGAAAAATTATGGGAGAGAAAATACTGTAAGCATTCACTAAATGTGACAAGATTGTAATTTTGTATTTGCTTAAAATCTCATGTTTGTGCATGTATTAGAATTATACTAAATACATTGAGAATAAGAGTTCTGGAACTAAAAATAAAGGTACAAGGGCAGTAGGAAGTGTGTTGCAGACATTAGGGAAAGCCAGTTTCACATGAACAAAAATGGGGTTGACATGTATAAGAAGAAAGCTAAGAAAACAGAGCAAATACTTGGCAAACGCAGGATTCAAAACAGGATTCTGTGGATTCCAGCTTGATTGTTTCCATTGCCCTGTACTGTTTGGCACAAATTGTGAGGTGGCCTGCTCTTAGATTGTACCTGCCTAGGACAGTGACCAAGTCCACCCGGAAGTTCTGAGAGGTGAAGGTCACCACTCGTAGAAGATCACTGGCTCCTTACAGCTTCTTGGCAGGTGGCTCTGTCTCTCACAGAGCTTCAGCTGTCTCACTCAGAATCACATCTTCCCTGACTGGGGCCCTTAAGCTTCTATTTCTAAGTGTACTTGGCAGGAGAAAAAAGAAAGGAATTTAGTCACACTGAAATTCCTGCCAGGTAGTAGCTCAAAAAGGAGATGTGTGTGCATGTGTCTGTGTCTGTGTCTCTGTGTGTGTGTGTGTGTGTGTGTGTGTATGTGAGATGGGAGATGATATTCTTTCCACAGTTAAGATTATCAGAAAAGCTGTTTTTTCACTGGCAGAGCAGGGGGACTCCAAGGAATCTCTCTGTACGAACTCCCAGGAGAAACAGTCTAGGATAAAAGAGAGTGAGGCAGAAAGAGGGAGTGAAACTTTGAAAGAAATTACAATTCTCGTCTATTCAGTAAAGAGTACAATGAACAGACTATTCTCAGATGGGAAGAAGTGGATCTGTAGCATTATTAATCAAAGAGCAAAGTAAGAAGCTCTGATCTAGAAACGTTTAACACTATTTATTCTATGTAAAACTGTTGCCTACTCATAAAATATGTTCTTACACTCTCCTCCAATACAGCATATTTTATTGCACAAAAAAGTGCTGTATTGCCATAAATTTACTACTGATGAGGGATGTGGGCAATTAGAAGCCTTCATTTCTGAAGTCATAAGTTTCCCTCCCAAAACTGTAGGTCTTCCAGTAGAGGTAAAGCTAGCAGAGACTTCTTAATTTCATCTCTTTGTCATTTTTGTTTTGTGCTTGTTGTTATTCTAAATCGCTTAGAAAAGAAGATGGAAGAGATTGCAGAGGGAGGCTAGAAATCACCCATCCTAACTTTAGATTCTGTTTCTCAGGACAATAGAGGGCAACACAGTGTGCCTTACATATGTTTGTGCTGATGTGTCCTGGAGATTTAAGCTATTCTTTTGCCTTTGTTCTTTTAATGCAAGGCCTTGTCAATTTAGTCAGTACTAAGACTCTAGTAGAAAAAATAGTTTTAATTAAAGTAACAAAAGAATTACTAAGACAGCATTTTATGCATTCATTGTGTTGATTTAAACCATACTATTTTTTGAAATTTTAGTGCAAACAAGAGGCATTTTAATGAATACATTTACATTTAGAATTCATATAAAATGTGTAATTGGCAATACCTGCCCAAAGTAACACATTGTCTGTGGAGACAAATCATCTAGCAAAACAACTCTTTTATAGGAAAAAGAAAACAATAGTCAAGGCAGGAAAACATTCAGAGTCTATGGTGTAGAAATCCAGTGAGAATTTAAGGCAGCAACAATTTAAAAGGTCGATGACTGGGCTTTGTTCATCAGCACGTAGCAAAATGAGGCTGAACAGATGGAACCCCATCTGCAGGGTGTCTGTATCTGTGGAGTGATGTTCTATAATGTGCTGATATATAAAAACTATAAATAGAAAGCTCTGTAAATTAGTTCCCCTTTTACCAATTTTAACTATTTGAAAATCTTAAAAATCTCAGCCAATTGGGAAAAGGAAAAGAGTATCTATTCACCTTAAGGTCTGTGGTCTTTTCTGAGAGTAGTATCAACATGTTTACCATGATTCCTATCATAGATCCATCTGTGAAGTTAAGAAGAAAAAAAGTAAGGGAAAGGGAAAAAAAAGATACTTCAAAATAGTTAGGGTCAAAAAAGTTCAAAGTGTCTTCTACCTGGAGAAAAAAATCAGTTGCAAAATTTTAGTCATTCAGATGGTAAAACAATGTTGACTATTGGTTTTAAAATTTTTTTCTATCAATTTGTGTCATTTGTATTAAGTGGATTGAAAAACCTATTTTCTGTCAATGCATCAAGAATTTATCTTTGCAATACCACTATTAAAATTCAATATTCAAAGATCAATTTTCTGTAAAAGATAGCTCCAATTTCTTACAGAGGTAATCTTTAGTGATTTTATTTTTTTCTAAGGGAAGCAAAAGAAAAAAAATGACTGGGACATTATAAGAAAACTTACAGTGCAAAAAAGTTTCTTTTATATTCTATAATTACTGATACTACTGATGTGTATCTGCACGCAGGCTGCATGACCTTGGACAATTTACTAAAGCTCTGTTTGTCTCAGATTCCTCAAATGCAAAAAAGGATTATGATTATACTTACATTAATCTCATAAGGCTTTTATGAGAATTAAATAAGTCCACACATGTAAATTACTTAGAACTGTACCTGACATAGAATAAGTATTCAGTGAATATCACATATTACAATATAGACAGTACCCTTTATGGCCCAGACATTAGCCAAAATTCTCCCCAGATGGCTGCCCAGGATGGGGCTGGATAGACATTTGTTACCCCTACATCTAAAAACTGTTTACTTAAATATTTTTTCTGTAAACATAATGTTCTTACTGTAAGACAGATGTACCGTGGGCACCTGAAATTAATAATTTGCTGGGCAGTTTTGACAGTGGGCTTAACATCTACCTAGTTAGATTCCTGCTATAATCTTGGTTTTCCTTATTACTTTGGTTAAGGGAATGAGAACCAATCCATGGTTCCTCCTGGGTTTTTGGTCTTTTAAAAAAATATTATCTTCTCAAAAATCAGTCTTTCTCTCCCCAAATCTTGATGTCCTCCAGTCTCTCCTGAATTTAATAAGTTAACCTCATCTTTTTCTTCTGTCTGCTCTTGATGCCTTCCTCTTGCTCTTACACAACAGATTCTTCCTGTGGTCAATACTTTCCATGCAAAAGGCACAATTATTCCTATTTAAGGATGAGAAAAATTAGGCTCCGAGAGGTCAAGTGTACTTGTAAATTTGAACGTGGGCCTATTTGGCTTGAAATATGTGCTTTGCAATACTGCTAAGGCTGTCGATACATGAACTACAAAAGGCTCTACTATTCTAGCACTATTGAAAACAGAAAGGTTGAGGAATGGGGTTAGCTTTATTGTCAGACAAGCCAGTATACTGGGATAGTAGACACGTAATGTCCCAAATATCTCATTCTTTAAAGCCTTTTTTAGAGAGTCCCACCCTTTTTAGACAATGGTATTGAAACTAAGGTTCATATATGTAACATTTTATCCTTTTTGCTTGTGTATGATGGGAAGGGTAACATTTAAATTGTTCAGAAGACCAAGACTTGAAAATCAATTGGGGGTGCATATTTTCAAATTGTAGTTCATGTTTTACTAAAAATGTAGAAATCTCTTGGAAGCCAAGCCATAATTTTTAATTGGTCCCAGAGAGGTAAAGAATATGGAAAAGGAGATAAATACTTTATGTTAATCATTACCCTTGAATAAAAAAGAAGACTACAAATCCTAATTTCTCTATTCTATAAGAAGTTAGAATGAACCTAAAAATTAGAAAGTAGGAGGAAATCATGTATCATGAGAATTGAACTATTTTGTCCTGGAATAATTACAAACACTTCGGAAAGGAAGGAACTGTGGTAATAAATAGGAATTACTGTAGAATTTATTTATTCCCAAACTGTACTGTACACTGAATTTTTTCACAGACCTTTTCAAAAATACAGGTACTTGGACCACTCCCCAAATCTACTGAATCAGAATTCTCATTTACAAATAATTATTTTGTACAAATAGGCTTTTGAAAAACTGCTCTAGACTATGACTTGCTGCTGTTTTTAGAAACACACACACACACAAAAACCTATTTTGATCATTTATTTTACAACAGTTTGAAGAATAGGATTATAAAATAAATGAAAACAATAAGAAACATTTCTGTCATGATATATTAGTCATATTATGACAAATGTGGTCTCTTTTTAAAGTAAATGTTGGGGAGGTTGGGATGAATGAAATCAAGTGAACCTCAAACTTATTGATGAGAATACTTTAAGTATTTCATTCAAAAATTTTAATAAATATTCAGGAATGAGCAGTAATATATATCTGACTCAAAAATAATATTTAGGTTTTTTTTTAATCATTCAATTTTATATGGCAAAACATTGATTTGCTCTGATTGCAAATGTCATAGATTTTTACAACATTGTGCACTAACTGGGCCCTTTCAAGTTTGATTTCTATAACACTAATTAATTTCCTGGACGCTGGCTTAAGTGACAAGATCATACAACCTTATGAAAATAGAAAAATTTACATTTCTAAAATCTTATTTATTTGGACTCAATTATAATGTTTTATTTATACTTTGTATGGGGCTTGGCCAAAGCCTCATTCAACTTTGCTAATGAATTGCTGATGCCCTTATCAAATATATCATGAAAATATATAATATCATGAAACAAAATTTCCCTTAGATAATAATTGGCTTCAGTCATTTTAGAAGCAAACATTTGTGTAATAAACCTGGTGCATTCATTGTCAATATCAATCAAAGGAAGTTGGTAAAACTTTGTCACAAGTTTTCATTACTATGAAATCCTTCTGATTGTTTGTTTAGTGCAATGTAACCTACATATAGAAATGTGCATATAACAAACAGCAAAATTGTTTCACAAAACAACCACTCATGTAACCACCACTTGAGACAATAAATGGAACATCTGTCAGCATCTTAATTTCTACAATTGCTCCAACCTACTAATAACATTCCCCTCTAAAGATAATCACTATTCTGAAATTTATGGTAACCACTCCTTGTTTTAATATATATTTTAACAACCTGTAGATGTCTTCATAAACAACATGGTGTACTTTTGACTTGTTGACCTAAGAACAAATAGGCTGCTAGATATTTCTCCAATAAATGTGGATTCTCATGGGTTACAAAAACTCCTCTGGGTAATTTCTTTTACAATGTCCTGGATCTTTGCAATAAAAGCAGAAACTAGGAGAGTTTGGTTTTGTTTAGGAGCCTTCAATTGCTGGAGTTGAAGATTAGGAATTGTGGTGGTCTTCCTTTGAGGTGGCTCATCTGAAGTGTGAGAGAGATGGTTTGCCAAATTAACTAAATCTGGAATGGACATAATTTCCTATTCCATCCTGACCTGTTTTTACTAAAGGAAAGGTCCCAGTTCAGACCATTAATAAACATAGAGTTAAGAGCTACCTAGGTAGAATCAACATCTGGAGAAAAACCAGAATTTTCTTTAAAAATAATCTGAAGTCAATTGTAATAGTCATGTATAGGTTCATCAGATTTTTGTTTGCAAACCTAAATTTTGTTCCAATCAATAGGGTTTGGAAAAATCCTGGGAATTGCTCAATGAATTGCCTAGTGATAGCCCAAGCCTGATTATATAATAAGTTACAAGGTTCTACTGGTTGTAATTCTAGAGAGCTTTCAAGATTTTCCCAATTAGTGATTTTCATCCAATGCTTAGCCTGAACTTCACCAACAAACATATGAACTAGCTGACATAAGTCAGAGGAACCAGGTTGATAAGTTTGAATGACTTTATTAAATTCTTCTTCAAGTCTTTGAGGATCTTCAACTACTTTTGGAGAATCTTTGACTGTGGCTCACAGTTCAGCTTTAGTCCAGAGAATATAAGAAATTAATGGTTTAACCTCTAGATCCTCAGAAGACTTAATTTTAAGGAGACAGGCTCTGGTAATTTCAGAAGAAAAGGAAGTGGGGAGTTTCAGAGAAAAAGGGGTATTTGGCAATAGAATTAGTTTGGGGTGATTGAGGGTGTAGAGGAGGCATGGGCAGTGTAGAAGGGAAGGAGGAAAATGGTGCTGGAAGAGGAGTCTGGCCATGAGGATCCAAGGAAGAGAGACAAGATGACACCAGAGGCAGAGCTTGAGACAGGCCAAGGAAGAAGAGCCTGAGGCTTTGGAAGCCATTTTATCTTTCTTTAATCATTCGTTTGTCTCAGCTAATCTTAAAATATTATTTTGTGTAGAGGCAATTTTAGACTCCCGGTAATGTTGGGAAGCCTCAAAATATCAATCAAAATAAGCATTCCACTCAGTTCTGGAAAGTTTTGAGCTTTGGAGTCCAATTCAATTTTAAGGAAATTAAGTTTGGGGATTTTAGAAGTCCATAATAGCCATAGATATTCTAAATTGCCTTTGGCCAACTCATTCCATTTAGTTAGAAATGCACATGAGGAAAAATTGTTGTTGGCTAAAAGTCCCTGAATGCAGGGAGCCCTAAAAATATTTAAAAATATTTAAATAACTGGGATCCCATTTCTTAGAGATTTATTACTATAGAGTAAAAGAATAATTTTCAAACAGCTTAGACAGCTTACAGCTCAAACAGCTCAATTTAAACTGCTTGCAAGCTAATACCAGCCAGTTCTAAGAAAACAGCTTGGTCTCAGAAGAACCAAACCAAAGTTTCCGGAGAATGGCTCCTACTCCAAAGGAAGGGCAGAAGACTGAAAAACTGGCATAGTTTCCATGAAGCAGTCCCTGTCCCTGAAGGAATGGGCCAGCGGCTTCTCAGCCAGTTTCAGTTGAAATAGTCTAATCTTGAAATCAGATCAAAGTGCCTAACAAGTACTCACATACAGAACAAGGCCTTAACCAGAAAGAACAAAACCTTAATATAGTTCCTGCGTAAATCCTAGAGAGATTCAAATGCAAAAAGGGCACAAGCTCAGATCCAGGAAAAAGACATACCTTCAAACTCCAGGGACAGCAAGAAAATCAGTGAGCTCAGTGGGTTCAGTTTGTGGATATTGCACCTGTTTGTTCACCAGCCCTGGAGCCTTTGGGGGTCTTCTCTGGTCCCCATATGGGCCACCAAAATGTTGTCCTAAAACAAATAGACTGCCGGATATTTCTCCAGCAAAGATGGGTTTCTTTGGGATCAGCAGAGAATTGCAGCTTGTGGTCTGCAACCATGGTGAGCCATGTGCAAGTCCCCACATGGCAAGGGAGGGAGAACTCTTTCATAGAGAGGAAAAGGATGTTGAGAGGGCTATGGTAAAGGAAGAGTCTGTGGTTTTTCATTGGCTGAGTCCTTGCCAGGAAAGGAGTCTTTCTTCCTCTTATTGTACTCTGCTATGGTCATAGGGTGTGAGAGCTCCCCTTTCTGGTCTCCCAACTCTAATTAATTGAGATTTCTCTTTATTACTTTTCTACAGACTGTGTTTGTATTATACATAAAGAGAATTACAATATGACACGTATTCTTTTGTGATAAGTTTCTATCACTCAAAGCTGTGTTTTTAAGACTCAACCGTGTTTTTGCATGTAGTTGTAGTTCATTAATTTTCATTGCCTGTATTTCTTTTATGAAAATAAAGCATTTTGTAGTTTGTACTGCCGATAGGCAGTTGGGGTTATGGCTTATGCAGATATTTACTTTATGAATAATGCTACTAACGATACATGTCTTCTGGCGCATACATGGATTAAGTAATATACCTAGGGAATACGCCTAGGAGTACAATTGTAAGATCATGGTATATACCTATTGCATGGTAATGCAATTTTGATTCTAACAACCTGAAGTTATTTCATACGCTATTTGTTAATGGCATGGAACTCAAGGAACTCAATAAGGGTGTCACTACTTTAGATACTAGCCACACACTCAGGGTTCCCATAGCCTCCCACATTTCTGACCAACTGGCTACAAGTCCAGAAGAGTTTCCACAACCTCACTCAGATTTGAAAAGTCATTAAAACAACTCAAAGAACTCAGGAAAGTTCTATACTTACTGTTGCAGTTTTATAGTAATGGATACAAATCAGGATCAAATGAAGGGATATATAGGACAAGGTATGGGAGGTTCCCAAATGTAGAGCTTCTGTGCCTTCTCCTCATAGAATCAGAGTGCATCACACTCCCAGCACACTCATGTGTTCACCAAGCGGGAAATTCCTCTAAACCTCTGTGTTCACAGTTTTTATTTTGGGGGCTTTATTATATAGGCATCATTGATTAAATCGTTGGTCACATAACTGAACTCAGTCTCTACCCCACCTCCCCTTCCTGAAAGTTGGGCTGACTCAAAGCCCTAATGCTCTAACCATATGATTGGTCTTTCTGGTCACCAGCCCCATCCTAAATTGTCTGATTATCATAAACTCAGATATGACCCAAAAGGTTCATGAATAATAAAGACTCTCCCATCAATTGGGACATTCCCAGGATTTTAGAAGGTATGTCTGGAACTCAAAACAAAGACCAAAAATTTTTTTCATTATTTAACACATTTTGTAAATAGTATCAAATTGTTATTGAAGGTAATTGACCAATCCACCCTCTCACAAGCTTTTTATGAGTCCCTATCCCTTCATAAACCAAAACTTGTTACTGTTTTCTTTTTTTTTCATTTTCTTAAAATTCCACTGATTTATTCATAGTGATATCAATTATGGTTTTATTTGTTGTTGTTGTTGTTCTCGCCTTATTTATTGCAAATAATTTTACTTCTCTTCACACAGCTGGAGACTGTATTTGTTTTTTACAATTGCATATGCCACACCGTGGGTCATATTGACCTTCTAGTCAGCTAAAACACCTGGTTCTTATCAGAAATTCCCCTCTCTGTATTTGTGCAGGTGACATTTTACACCTAAATTCAGGATTTTACAATAATCACTCCCATTTTGTAGATGGAGAAGCAGATTCAGGGAATCTGAGTCTTCTCTGTATTGATCTCTTGTCTTTTCTCTACCTCCCTTGTGCCCTCTTCAGGTTTTTGTTTGTTTGTTCTCAATCCTCAGAATTTTATCTCTTTCTATACTGGTTGATTCCATTGTATTCTTTTTTACTTAATTTGTTTTTTATTGAAGGATAGTTGCTTTATAATTTTGTGTTAGTTTCAGGTGTACAGCTTAGTGAATCAGTGTTTTTGCAGATTATATTCCATTATAGGTTAATACAAGATAGTGTGTATAGTTCCCTGTGCTATACAGTAAATCCTTGTTGCTTATCTATTTTATATATAGTAGTTTGTATCTGTTAATCCCATAAACTTAATTTGTCCCTTCCCCTTCCCTCTCACCATTGGTAACCACAAGTTTGTTTTCTATGTTAGTGAGTCTGTTTCTGTTTTGATTAGATTCATTTGTATTATTTTTTTGATTCTGCATATTAATGATATCATATAGTGTCTTTCTCTGTCTGACTTACTTCACTAAGCATAATATTCTCTAGGTCCATCCATGTTGCTGCAAATAGCAGTTTTTCATTATATTTTATGACTGAGTAACATTTCATTGTATGTATGTGTGTGTGTATGTATATGTATATATATTCTTAACCTAACTGTCTGTCGATGGACACTTGGGTAGTCTCTGTGTCTTAGCTATTGTACATAGTGCTGCTATGAACATTGGGCTGCATGTATCTTTTCAAATTAGTGTTTTCATTTTTCCAGATATATATGAATGAGTGGGATTGCTAAATCATATGTTTGTTCTATTTTTAGTTTTTTAAGGAACCTCCATAATGTTTTCTATAGTGGCTGCACCAATTTACATTTCCACCAACAGTTTACAAATGGTTACCTTTTCTCTACATCCTCTCCAGTATTTGTTATTTGTAGGCTTTTTCATGAGAGCCATTTGGACAGGTGTGAGGTGACACTTCATTGTGATATGATTTCTTTTTCTCTAATAGTTAACAATGTTGAGCATCCTTTCATGTGCCTTTTACCCATCTGTATGTCTTTTTTGGAAAAATGTCTGTTCAAATCTTTTGCCCATTTTTTATTGGATTGTTTATTTTTATGGTATTGAGTTGTATGAGCTGTTTACATATTTTGGATATTAACCCCATGTCTGTTGCATCATTTGCAAATATTTGCTCCCATTCTCTAGGTTGTCTTTTCATTTTGTACATTGCTTCCTCTTCTGTGCAAAAGATTTTAAGTTTAATTAAGTTCCGTTTGTTTATTTTTGCTTTTCGCTTTTTTTTTTTGGCCTTGGGAGACTGATCCAAGAAAATTTATGTGAAAGAGTGTTTGCCTATGTTCTCTTCTAGGAGTTTTATGATTTCATGTCTTACATTTAGGTCTTTAAAGCATTTAAAGTTTATTTTTGTTTATAGCTGAGGGAATGTTCTGATTTTATTGTGCAACACTTAGCTGTCCAGTTTTTCCAGCACCACTTGTTGAAGAGACTGTATTTTTCCCATTGTATATTCTTGCCTCTTTTGTTGTAAATTAATTGACTATAGGTGTGTGAGTTGATTTCTGGGCTCTCTATTCTGTTCCACTGACCTATGTGTCTGTTTCTGTGCCAATACTATGCTGTTTTGATTACCGTAGCTTTGTACTATAGTCTGAATCTGGGAGGGTTATACCTCCAGCTTTGTTCTTTTTTCTCAGAATTGCTTTGGCAATGTGGGGTCTTTTGTGGTTCCAGATAAATTTTAGGATTATTAGTTTAGTTCTGTGAAAGATGTCCTGGATATTTTTATTAGGGATTGCATTAAATCTGTAGATTGCTTTAGATAGTATGGTCATTTTAATAATATTAATTATTTTAGTTAAAGAGAAGCCTTATCTTTCCATTTCTTTGAATCATCTTCAGTTTCCTTCATCAATACTTTATAGTTTTCAGCATATGGGTCTTTCACCTCCTTGGTTCAGTTTATTCCTAGGTATTTAATTTTTTTGATCTAATTTTAAACATGATTTTTTTTACTCTTTCTTGTATTTCATTATTAGTGTATAAAACCATAACAGATTCCTGTATATTAATATTGTATCACATAAACTTGCTGAATTCATTTATGGTTCTATTAGTTTTTCAGCGGAAACTTTAGGGTTCTCTATAGAGTATCATGTCATCTGCAAATAGTGACAGTTTTATACCTTTTCTTCCTATTTGGATACATTTTATTTCTTTTTCTTGTCTGATTGCTGTGGCTAGGACTTCCAATATTATGTTAAATGGAAGCATTCAGAGTGGACATCCTTGTCTTGTTCCTGAATTTAGTGGAAAGTCTTTCAGCTTTTCACCATTGAATATTATGTTGGCTGTGAGTTTGTCATAAATGACCTTTATTATGTTGAGATATGTTCCCTCTATACCTACTTTGATATGAGAGTTTTTATCATGAATGGATGGTGAATTTTATCAAATACCTTTTCAGTATCTATTGAAATGATCATGTGTTTTTTGTCTTTCCTTTTATTAATGTGGTGTATGACATTGATTGATTTGCATATGTTGAGCCATTCTTGTGACCCTGGAATAGATTCAGTTTGTTCGTGGTGTATGATCCTTTTTATGTATTGTTGGATTCAGTTTGCTAATATTTCATTGAGGATGTTTGCATCTATATTCATTAGAAATATTGGCCTGTAATATTCATTTTGGGGCTGTTTTGGATTTTTGTATCAAGATAATGCTGACCTTATAAAATGAATTTATTGGAGTGTTCCCTTCTCTTCAGTTTTTTGGAATAGTCTGAGAAAGATAGATAAGTTCTTTATATGTTTGGTAGAATTCCCCAGGGAAGCTATCCAGTTCTGTACTTTGGTTTGCAGGGAGTTTTTCTACCACAGATCCTATTTCACTTCTAGTGACTGGTCTGTTCAATTTGTCTCTTTCTTCTTGACTCAGTCTTGGCAGTCTGTATGTTTCTAGAAATATGTCAATTTCTTCTAGGTTGTCCAATTTGTTGGCATATAACTATTTGTTGTATTCTCTTATGATTTTTTTATATCTCCTTTATATCAATTGTTATTTCTCCTCTTTCATTTCTTATTTTGTTTATTTGGGTACTCTCTCTTTTCTTCATGGTGAGCCTGGCTAGAGGTTTATCAGTTTTCAGAAAAACAAACAAACAAAAAAAACAGCTATTGGTTTCATTGATTTTTTTTTATTGTTTTTTGATCTATGCTTTATTTATTTCCTCTCTGATCTTTAATAACTCCATCCGTCTACTGATTTGGGCTTTGTTCTTCCTTATCTAATTCTTTTAGGTGTTTGCTTAGGTTGTTTATTTGAGATTTTTCTTGTTTCTTGAGGAAGGCCTGTATCACTATAAACTTCCCGTTTAGAACTGCTTTTGCTGCATCCCATAGATTTTGTAAGTTGCTGATTTCATTTTCATTTGTCTCAACGTTTTGTCTGATTTCTTCTTTGAATTCATCATTGACCCATTGGTTTTATAGTAGCATGTTGTTTAGTCTCCATGTGTTTATTTATTTTTACTATTTTTCTTTCTGTGGTTGATTTCTAGTTTCATACCAATGTGGTGAGAAAAGATGCTTGAAATAATTTTTATCCTCTTAAATTTGTTGAGGTTTGTTTTGTTACCTAGTATGTGGTTTATCATGGAGACCACTAGATGTGTGCTTGAAAAGAATGTATATTCTACCTTTTCTGGATGAAGTGTCCTGTAGATATCATTTAAGTCCGACTGATCTGTTGTGTCATTTAGGACCTCTGTTGCTTTATTGATTTTCTGTCTGGGTGATCTGTGCACTGATGTCAGTGGAGTGTTAAATTCTCCTAATATTATTGTATTATTGTCAAGTTCTCACTTTACATCTGTTAGTATTTGCTTTATATATTTAGGTGCTCCTGTATTGGGTGTGTATGTTAATAAGTGTAATATCCTCTTCTTGTATTGATCCCTTTATAATTATATAATGCCCTTCTTTGTCTTTTGTTATAGCCTTTGTTTTAAAGTCTATTTTTGTGATATGAATTTTGCTACCCGTTTTCTGTCCTTTCCTTTTGCATGAAATATTTTTTATTTCCCGACTTTTAGTCTCTGTGTGTCTTCTGGCCTGAAGTGAGTCTCTTGTAGGCAGCATATTGAGGATTCTTGGTTTTTTAATCCAATCAGCCATCCTATGTCTTTTTATTGGAACATTTATTTCATTGGCATTTAAAGTAATTATTGATTGCTATGTACTTATTACCATTTTATTCCTTGTTTTCATGTTGTTTTTGTAATTCTTCTTTCTATATTTCTTCTTCTTTTTTCTTTGCCCCATTGTGGTTTGGTAATTTTCTTTTGTAGTTTCTTTCTTTCTTTTTTTTTTTTTTTTGTATCTATTGCAGGTTTTTGATTTGTGCTTACCATAGGATTCATATATGTTGATGTATACTTGCTTTAAATTGATAACTATTTCAGTTCAAACACATTCTAAAAGATCTTTACTCTTTACTCCCTCCCCCACATTTTGTGTTTTTGATGTCATATTGTACATCTTCATGCTTATCTCTTTACTGTTTATTGTAGTTGTAGTCACTTTTACAACTTTTTTGGTTTGTTTTTTAATCTATATACTGGCTTATTTAAGTGATGTTTGATCCTTACTGTATATTTGCCTTTGCTATTGATATTTTCTCTTTCCTATAGATTCTTGCTTATTTTCCATTTAGAGACAAAATTTCTTTTATGATAGGTATAATATTGCTATTTTCTTTTATTTTTTGCTTGTCTGAGAGAATCTTTCTCTCTCCTTCTGTTCTAAATGATAATCTTGCTGTGTAGAGTATTCTAGGTTGCAGGTTTTTCACTTTCAGGACTTTGAATATATCATACCACTCTCTTCTGGCCTTCAAAGTTTGTGCAGAGCAATCAGCTGATAGTCTTATGGGGGTTTCCTTGTATATGACTCTCTGTTTTTCTCTTGCTGGCTTTAGAATTCTCTCTTTACCTTTTTCCATTTTAATTATGATATGTCTTGGCATGTGTCTGTTTGGATTCATCTTGTTTGGGACCCTCTGTGTTTCCTGTACCTGGGTATCTATTTCCTCCTTTAGATCTGGGAAGTTTTCAGCCATGATGTCTTCAAATATATTTTCTATCCCCTTCTCTCTCTTCTCCTTCTGGAACCCCTATTATGCTTATTGGCATGTTTTATAGTAGCCTATAGATATCATATTTTGCTTCCTTTCCTTTTTTAAAAATTGTTTCTCTGTCTGCTGTTCTGGTTGGTTGATTTCCATTATTCTATCTTCCAGGTCACTTCTTATGCACTCTTCTCTGTCATTTTGTCAACTATTAATGGCTTTTAGATTGCTTTTTATCTCAGAAATTGAATTATCTATTTTTGATTCAGTCATCTTTATAGTTTCCAGTTACTTGT
The DNA here is from genome assembly GCF_965194825.1 of Balaenoptera physalus. NCBI lineage: Eukaryota > Metazoa > Chordata > Mammalia > Artiodactyla > Balaenopteridae > Balaenoptera > Balaenoptera physalus. The sequence goes on along the minus strand of NC_138886.1, from coordinate 77,923,191 downwards.
TTAAATGATCTGTGTTTATATTCTTTCTTAATTCAGTTAGCATTTTTATGAACTACTTTTAAAATTCAGTGTCTGGTAGACTATCTCTGTTTCATTATTTATTTTTTTCAGGGATTTTCTCTTGCTCTTTTAATTGGGAATAGTTTCTCTGCCTTTTCATTTTACTTTCTCTCTGTATGAATTTAGGTGAAACAGTTATCTGTTGTGATCTTGAAGGGGCGTTTTATGTGGGAGCATCCCTGTGTAGATTGTGTGTGCCCAGTGTCTTTGGTGCAAGGGTTGAATTTGATGTGGATGCCAGCCACATCTTTCCTCAGAGTGTGCTGGCCACTATCACCTTGATAGGGAGTGTGGTTGATGTTGGAGCTGCTAAAGACTGCACAAGGTGTAAGGCACAACTTCCCATCTGCTCCATGATTATTGCCACCCTGTTGGGGGGGGGGTGCTGCTCCCCAGTTGCTGGAGTGTAATCCCTGTGTGTTGGGTTTGAATAGATTCTGTTCCCTTTAAGTGTGTGTTTTTCCTTCTCCCCACTCTGGAGCCTTTGTCCCAAAGGAGGGGAGTGCTGAAGTAAGTGAGGCTTGTGTGCTCACAGAGGTCTGATGTACTGCCTGTGAAGGCATCTGTGCCTCCACTCAGACATAGTCCAAGATAGCATCCTTTCCCCTGCTATGGTCATCCCAGATCTAGTGCAAGGTTATGGCATGGAGTGGGTAGGGTTGGAGTGTTCGCTTAACTGGGAGTGTGGTTCATGGCATGTTGGTCACCAGAGCTCGAAGGCTGCTCAGCTGTCAGAGGTCTGGACTACCTCTGTGGTGCTGTTTGAGTTATCACAAGCAATGGCCACCACAGCCCCACCAAGACCACAACCCACACACCTTGGCCATCTCTGCTTTGCAAGATTGAGTCTTTTTCCAAGATCTGGCTGTCCTAGATCCCACACAAAGCTGTGTCATGAAGTGAGTGGGGCCGGGGTGTTTGCCCAGCTTAGATTGAGGAATGCAGTGAGGCAGCAACCTCTAGTGCAGAGCTCTCTCTGTCCTGTCTATTGGCAAGCCAGCACCTGTGCTCTTCCTGTGAGTGGAGCCTAGTCTTTTCCAGCCCCAGCCCTTCTATTTGTCCCAGTGGTTCTCCCAGCAGCCTAGGGGCCTTGTCTCCTCTGTGTAGGACCCCAGGACTGGGATTCCCAGTCTGTGGCTTGACCTACATACTCCCCAGGGTGAGTGTCTGTCCCATGCAATCTTCTTTTTTCCTCTTGGATTCCCTCCCAGGGGAACAGGTCCTGAACTTATGTTTTGTTTTTTTTTTTTTTTCCCTATCCTACCCAGTTACATGGGACTCTTTCTTGCAACCTTGGTTGTATAGAAGTTCTGCCAGTTTCCAGTTAGTTTGCCATGAGAATTGTTCCACATGTAGATGTATCTTTGATGTGTCTGTGCAGGGAGGTGAGCTCCATGTCCTCGTATTCTGCCATCTTGATCCCCCTCTTATATTTTTCTATTTATTAATGAAATTGTATACATTTACATATATTTAATGTCTCTTTCGGTATCTTCTTTCATCTTTTCTAGAACATTGGTCAAATCTTTTGCCCATATTTCTTCGAGGATTTCTGTCTTTTAAAAATTGATTTGTAGGCTTTATATATTGATTATATATTATAATTCTTTGTAGGTTTTGTGTGTTCCAGATATATTTGCCAGTACTGAAGGATGAATTTACCACTATCTTTAGTTAAACAGAAGTTCTGATTTCAATATAGTCAAATTTGTTAATTTTTCCTTTGGTGCATTTTGTGATTTGTTTAAAGGTATATGTTCCTACTCTTCATGCATGAAGATAATCCCTTATATTTTTATCTAGAAATATTTTTTGTTTTATTTTTTATATTAGAATAGTAATGGAAGTATTTTATATGTTAGAAACATGGTCATGATATTTTTAATATGGAAAAAAAATTACCAGTTCAATCATTCATTGAAAAGATCCTGTTCCTCATATCCATACAGTATCAACTTTTATGATAGGTCAAGTGTCATACATGGGTGGCTTTGTTTCTGGTCACTATTTTCTATTCCATTGGTTATTTTATCAACACTTTGGATGGTGCAGTATGTGTTTTACCTTTTTATTTTTTTTTACATTTTGAAGATTGTCTTGGGCATTTTTGACCTCTTACATTTCAATATAAATTTTAGAATCAACATATGAATATTTACATGCACACAGAATTTTGAGGTCTTTAAGAATTTGGCAAACAATTGACAGCTTTACATTATTAAGTCTTCTGAATATGAAAATGGAATATATCTCTGTTCTTAACTTGAAATAGTCTTCACTATCCCATTGAAAATTTGAGGTACTCAGGAGATTTAAATATTTTTTCAGGATTATCCTGAATTATCTAAGTTTCCATTACTCATAGAAAAAGTTCCAATCTGGTGTTACAAAATTGTTCAGATTTTACATATATTTTATATTGATACTAATCTTTCTACTCCATTTTTAAATTTTCATGTTGTTGAATAAAAACAAATCTGGACTTAGATAAGGAGAGACTATTTAAAAGTAAGACTATTGCAAGAGGGAGGATGCTCTATCAGAAATATTCAAGTGTCTCAAAATCAAACAGGAAAGGCTTTTTTATCGGTAGGGAGGGGTGGGCAATGCTTTAGCAGAAACTTTTAAGGGGAAGTTGGATAAACAAGGGAAAATAACCAGTGGGGCCTGAGAAAAAGTGTTGCACTGTGATTAGTCACTTAGAATAAGCTGATAAGAGGGCCACATTCTGCTTTTTAGTGCTTTCCCAGGGCTTGGGGAAGAGCAGGGTTAAGTGAATTGTAGTTGCGTGGAAAAGCCTGACTAAGGTTTGGTGAAGATAAAGCAGAAGGTAAGAAATAGGCCATTGTGAACACCTGGTTGTATCTATTTTACTAACCCTTTTTGAAAATTTTTCATAACCATTCTGCTCTCATGGCATACTGACTTACTATTATTCATTCATAAGAGTGTTCTCACCAAGGTAATTAAGGAAATATCTGTGCTGGAATTTCCTTAACTTGGAAATATCTGGGTGCTGTGGAAGGGAGGGGTAGGCAAAATCTTCTCTATTACAAAGGGCTTTTGTGTCATATGGGGAGAATCCATCTGAATTTATCCAGAGTGGAAAATGGGTCAGGAGGCATAACAAGAAGTTGTATAAATGGCCCCAGAGATCAGCCTGAGTACAAAGGGACTGACAAAGGTATATTCCTAACCATTTAGATATAATTTTGTCTAAACTGCTTCACATGTTTGAAACCATTGTTCTATCAGTAGACATGTAAGCTAGGACGTCATGAAGCAAGTAAAAACAATTGAGTCCACTGCTCTTTGGTAAAAAAGAATTTCCAGTAATTGGAGTATCAGCAGTCAATGGGCTTTACATGTGTGTTGAAAAAGTAATTTAGAAAGATTTCTTCCCATTGCTATTTGCAAGTACTTTCTTAAATTTAATTCAATCCATATATTATAAATTACCATATTTCTATATATATTGGCTGTCTCATCTTCAGTCATCTTTCTATAACAAAATAATAGATTATCTTCAAACAAACATCATTTAAAATAGCTACAGTGGAATAGATTTTAGCACTTTTTATGAGTTTGGATTCTAATGAATTGTGTTGTTAGAAAATAATTCTCCAGTAGTATTAAATGAATACTTTCCCTAATTAATTACCAACTTGCTAGGTGTAGAAATTCAGTGAAAGGGAATAACAAATAGGTACATATTTATGGATTGAGAAACTGTATGGTTGGTGGTGTTACCAATCAGAAGAGAACATTGGAGAAACATTGTTTTGAAAATGCTAATGGGATGTTGCAAGTATGGATTTAGGACTCAAAAGAGTATAAAGGAAGTTAAAGAATGGAAGAGATGAAATTAGCCAGGGAGCATAAGTAGTGGAAAGAATAAGAGTATAAGAAGAAAAAGAGATCAAAACTCTAGGAAACACTCAAATGTCAGGACACTGAAGATCTTGAAAGAGTCTGAGCCAAAGTCTAATCAGGAGGAAAATCAGGAATGCTCTTTTGATTATAATAGACCCAAAGAAGTTGAGAGAATCAGTGATTAGATTAAAAAAAAATCAGAAGATATAGCAAAGACAAGTAAAATAAGGGTCATCATCATATAGTTCCATAATGTCAAAATCCTAAAAGTAAGAAGGATTCTGTTACCCAGTTGTGACCAAACTATTATAAAGATGATCTGAAATTTTAAAATATTTTTTTATCCACTGTTTTCAGAACCTTGATCTTACATGAAGAGGTTAATATAGTAGTGCTTAAAGAAAATAAAACTAAAAACAGATGAGTTAATTTTTATTGAATGAGTGTATATTGACCTATTTTTTGTGTGTTTGAGTATCTGAATCAATATAAAATGTAAAAGTAATTTGATAGTTGGGTAGGTTATTTAGTAATGTTTTGTCTGCTGAGACCGTATATATTCAAGGATTGCCCTGGATTGTATATATCTGTTTGTGCACCAATTTGTATAAAATGTAGCAATAATAATACTTTTACTAGGATTTTTCTAAATCACTTATATTTCCCTCACTGAAAAAATAAAAACCAAAACATTAAAATAAAATGCTTTCTCCAATTAAAACGAGATAATAAACTTGAATTTCACACTCTATTGTCAGTAGTAAGTTGGAGAAAATATTTTAAGTCCAGGGCTTCACTTTTTCAAACATGATGGGCTGAACACAATCATCAGTGTTCTTTTGACTATAATTCATGTATTTCTGATTAGCACCAGGAATGTAGAAAGCAGAGGAGTAGACAAAATGAGTTGTAGTTTAATAATGAATTATGCCCACTGAGGTTATATATTTTTCAGGGTTGCTTTTTGAAAAGAAACTCATATTTTTCCCAGAGTTACCTCTAGGTTCAGTGCCACTGAATGAAAAGACACCCTACATGTGTAGCACAGTCATTAAGATTTCATCTCTAATTTCACATGTTTGTAACATAGGTCAAGGAACCATCACGTGTGAGGTCAGAATATTGTGATAAAACTTAGACCAAAATAGATCTTGGTCAGAAATCTTGTCATCAGTTTTGAATGACATTTCTTACAAACACAGAGCACTCATTGATTCACTTGTGAGGCTTCTTTAGACTCGTTCTCTGGCAGGAAGCTCTGGCGTACAGTGGGGCATGATTGAAGCCCTTTCATCTCTCCTATGATGTATTATATGAAAATGTCAAACTTGTTTTCCTTTTCCTGGAATCTAAATGATTCGGAATGAGCTGCTTATTTATATACACAGTCACTCCTTAATAGTTTTGTAAAATTATGTGCTGTGACACCGCCAGTAAGAAAAGGGATTGCCTTATGCAGAATACTGTTCTTCTCTTTCTACCTTCTCTTGATCATGTTATCATAGTTATTTTGCTGCATATTTTCACTTCCATCTTGCAATTTGAAAGAAAATGAAATGGCTTAATAAATAAAATAATATGAGCTAATTTTTTTCATCTCAAAAGAGATTAGTTTTTCTTTTTCAGTCAGTGTAACAGTCCAAAACCATAATCGATTGTGAGGTTATTAAGAGGGAGAGAAATCTGCTCTTGCTACTTGTGTTTGACCTCAGGGTCCCCTCCAGTGATCCTACTCACTACTTGTAAGATATTGGACCTTCATGATATATAGGATCAACTCACTTGCTCTAAGAATACACCGGAAGTATCCTGAAGCCCCAACATCTTCATATAAAGAGGATATCAATTATATCCATAACTACTCTCTCCACTGTTTATTTATTATAATCATTTTATAAATACTGAATCTCTCAAGTCAGATATTTAACAATACCCTATAATAAATATGCAAGTCAATCCAGAACATAAAAGTACTTTGATAGTTCAGTAGTTTATTTAGTAATGTTTAATCTGTCTTCCATGAGATTGTATGTATTCAAAGATTGTCCTGGATTGCGTATATCAGTTTGTACACAGAATTGTATAAAACGTAGCAATAATCATACTTTTCCTAAGGTTTTTCTAAATCACTTATATTTATTTATAATAAATAGAAGTCTAAGAATATTTTAAAGTGAACAAAATGCACATTATCACTAGATGTTTGTGTCCAAAAAACAATATCACACTTAGTCCTAAGGAATAGGGCACATCCCATAGTCCTGCACTTCAAATGGCCCCTATATATTACATGCAAAAAAACACAAACATGCACATCTCCTAGATTGTTACATCTGGCTGTCCTCATCACTTGAATATGATACAGCATTTACACAGAGCAAACTGTTGTCCCAGACATCTGTTCTTGGTAGCGAAGTTCCATCATCAGGGAACCATTTCTCCCTCTGACCCGACAGCCTCAAAATTAAAAGTGTCTGCATCTGAATGGCCTTTAGTTTTGTGGGTTGTTCTACTGCCACAGAGACAGACACTGCTTCAGATCATGAGAAGTGTCTCAGCAACAGATCCACTAAGGGCAGAGAATAAAACAAATAGTAAATACAAAAATAGAACCCAAGAAAACAAAATCTGAAATTTTTAAATAAACAGAAAGCATCCAAAACTATATCTACTTATAGTTTTCAACATATATTCAAAACATAATGGGGGACAAAGAAAGTGGCCAAATTCACACACATACACACACACACACACACACACACACACACACAGACACACACACAGAAATGAAAAATAAGAGACACTGAATAAATTGCAAACAACCAGTAGTTAAACAAAGCCAAGGTAATTCCAATGACATGATGTTCATAAAATAATATTTTGTTTAGTTTTTAGCCAGTAGTGATAATATTTTACATGGTACTAAGAATACACATTTATAGAAAAAAATAGAATTTTTATAAAAAATTTATAGTCACCTGTAGATAATGTCTAAGCTAAGTAAGACTAATCTGAAATTTGATTCTAGAATGGCCAAATACATAGAACTGTGATTGGCTAGGTCTAATTATGTTTGTATTTGTTTTGCATAGGGTCCATTAAACTTCTTGGATATACATATCAAAATTTTTTATCAAATTTGCAAAAGTTGAGGCCAGTTTTTCCCAAGTACACTGGGATAGAATCCTTGTTCTTAAAACGTTGTCTTTCCTTGCATTAGGTTTTAAGTAGATTCCCTTGGAGTATGAATGAGTATTCTCTACTCTCAGTGAATTTCAAGCATCAGAACATGGCTTGACTTCTCATATCTCTGTTCAGCTCTCAGACACATTACAGCTTTTCCCTGCTTAATCATACTGCCAGGTCATTTCTGAAGTACTTTTACTGCCTATTTGCATGGTATATTTATTATTTCATTATGAATCTGCAGCTTTAAGAGTCATCCTTGCCTTGCTTTCCCATGTCAATAAAAGAAGAGCAGTAAAATGCCTCACTGTCATAGTTATATCTAGTTGAAACATGACTACCAGGTTTTGAGAAATTACAGTGATAAAATCAGCTCAGTTGCTACTTTGTCACCTTCTAGGTATTCAAGTGCTAAATATTTACATGAAAAAGCTGTTGGTAACTCCCAGCCCTTAATATGACCCCATTTTTATATTAAGCAGAAAATTTAAGATTATTAATTCCCCCCATGAGTATGGAAGTAGGTTTGGCTACTTTGGTAGATGCCCATATAATTGCAACACCAAACATGATACAGAATATATCTATTACCCCACAAAGTTCTTTTTATGCCTTTGTAGGAAATCTACATATCCACATACACACACATAATAAGGTAATCACTGATCAGATTTCTGTCACTGTAGCATAATTTTGCATGTTTAGAACTTCATCTTAGTGGAATAATAAAATATGTAGATTTGAGAGGAACCAAGATGGCAGAGTAGAAGGACGTGCTCTCACTCCCTCTTGTGAGAACACCAGAATCACAACTAGCTGCTGGACAATCATCAAGAGGAAGACACTGGAACTCACAAAAAAAGATACCCCACATCCAAAGACAAAGGAGAAGCCACAATGAGATGGTAGGAGGGGCGCAATCACAGTAAAATCAAATCCCATAACTGCTGGGTGGGTGACTCACAGACTGGAGAACACTTATACCACAGAAGTCCACCCACTGGAGTGAAGGTTCTGAGCCCCACGTCAGGCTTCCCAACCTGGGGGTCCTGCAACGGGAGGAGGAATACCTAGAGAATCAGACTTTGAAGTATAATGGGATTTGATTACAGGACTTTGACAGGACTAGGGGAAACAGAGACTCCACTCTTGGAGGGCACACACAAAGTAGTGGGCGCATCGGGACCCAGGGGAAGGAGCAGTGACCCCAGGGGACACTGAAACAGACCTACCTGCTAGTGTTGGAGGGTCTCCTGCAGAGGCAGGGGGAGGCTGTGGCTCACCATGGGGACAAGGACACTGACAGCAGAAGTTCTGGGAAGTACTCCTTGGCGTGAGCCCTCCCAGAGTCTGTCATTAACCCCAACAAAGAGCCCAGATAGGCTCCAGTGTTAGGTTGCCTCAGGCCAAACAACCAACAGGGAGGGAACCCAGCCCCACCCATCAGCAGTCAAGCGGATTAAAGTTTTACTGAGCTCTGCCAACCAGAGCAACAGTCAGCTCTACCCAGCACCAGTCCCTCACATCAGGGAACTTACAAGCCTCTTAGATAGCCTTATCCACCAGAGGGCAGAGAGCAGAAGCAAGAAGAACTACAATCCTGCAGCCTGTGGGACAAAAACCACACTCACAGAAAGATAGACAAGATGAAAAGGCAGAGGGCTATGTACCAGATGAAGGAACAAGATAAAACCCCAGTAAAACAACTAAATAAAGTGGAGATAGGCAACCTTCCAGAAAAAGAATTCAGAATAATGATAGTGAAGATGATCCAGGACCTCGGAAAAAGAATGGAGGCAAAGATCGAAAAGATGCAAGAAATGTTTAACAAAGACCTAGAAGAATTAAAGAACAAACAGACAGAGATGAACAATACAATAACTGAAATGAAAACTACACTAGAAGGAATCAATAGCAGAATAACTGAGGCAGAACAATGGATAAGTGACCTGGAAGACAGAATGGTAAAATTCAGTGCTGCAGAACAGAATAAAGAGAAAAGAATGAAAAGAAATGAAGACAGCCTAAGAGACCTCTGGGACAACATTAAACACAACAGCATTCACATTATAGAGGTCCCAGAAGGAGAAGAGAGAGAATGGACCAGAGAAAATATTTGAAGAGATTATGGTCAGAAACGTCCCTAACATGGGAAAGGAAATAACCACCCAAGTCCAGGAAACGCAGTGAGTCCCATACAGGATAAAGCCAAGGAGAAACACGCTGAGACACGTAGTAATCAAATAGACAAAAATTAAAGACAAGGAAAAATTATTGAAAGCAGTAAGGGAAAAACGACAAATAACATACAAGGGAACTCCTATAAGGTTAACAGCTGATTTCTCAGCAGAAACTCTACAAGCCAGAAGGGAGTGGCATGATATACTTAAAGAGATGAAAGGGAAGAACCTACAACCAAGATTACTCTACCCAGCAAGGATCTCATTCAGATTCGATGGAGAAATCAAAAGCTTTACAGACAGGCAAAAGCTAAGAAGATTCAGCACCACCAAACCAGCTCTACAACAAATGCTAATGGAACTTCTCTAAGTGGGAAACACAAGAGAAGAAAAGGACCTACAAAAACAAACCCAAAACAATTAAGAAAATGGTCATAGGAACATACATATCAATAATTACCTTAAACGTGCATGGATTAAATGCTCCAACCAAAAGACACAGGCTTGCTGAATGCATACAAAAACAAGACTCATATATATGCTGTCTACAAGAGACCCACTTCAGACCTAGGGACACATACAGACTGAAAGTGAGGGGATGGAAAAAGATAGTCCATGCAAATGGAAATCAAAAGAAAGCTGGAGTAGCAGTACTCATATCAGATAAAATAGAATTTAAAATAAAGAATATTACAAGAGACAAGGAAGGACACTACATAATGATCGAGGGATCAATCCAAGAAGAAGATATAAAAATTATAAATATATATGCACCCAACTTAGGAGCACCTCAATACGTAACGCAACTGCTAACAGCTATAAAAGAGGAAATCGACAGTAACACAATAATAGTGGGGGACTTTAACACCTTACTTACACCAATGGACAGATCATCCAAAATGACAATAAATAAGGAAACAGAAGCTTTAAATGACACAATAGACCAGATAGATTTAATTGATATTTATAGGACATTCCATCCAAAAACAGCAGGTTACACTTTCTTCTCAAGTGTGCACAGAACATTCTCCAGGATAGATCACATCTTGGGTCACAAATCAAGCCTCAGTAAATTTAAGAAAATTGAAATCATATCAAGCATCTTTTCTGACCACAACACTATGAGATTAGAAATGAATTACATGGAAAAAACTGTAAAAAACACAAACACATGGAGGCTAAACACTATGTTACGAAATAACAAAGCGATTACTGAAGAAATCAAAGAGGAAATTAAAAAAATACCTAGAGGCAAATGACAATGAAAACACGATGATCCAAAACCTATGGGATGCATCAAAAGCAGTTCTAAGAGGGAAGTTTATAGCTATACAAGCCTACCTCAAGAAACAAGAAAAATCTCAAACAATCTAACCTTACACCTAAAGGAACTATAGAAAGAAGAACAAACAAAACCCAAAGTTAGCAGAAGGCAAGAAATTATCAAGATCAGAGCAGAAATAAATGAAATAGAAGCAAAGAAAACAATAGCAAAGATCAATAAAAGTAAAAGCTTGTTCTTTGAGAAGATAAACAAAATTGATAAGCCATTAGCCAGACTCATCAAGAAAAAGAGGGAGAGGACTCAAACCAATAAAATTAGAAATGAAAACGGAGAAGTTACAAAAGACACGGCAGAAATACAAAGCACCCTAAGAGACTACTCCAAGTAACTACTACAAGTTCATTTGGTTTAGTGTATCATTTAATGCTTTTGTTTACTTATTTATTTTAATTTTGGATGATCTGTCCATTGGTGAAAGTGGGATGTTAAAGTCCCCTATTATGATTGTGTTACTGTTGAGTTCCCCTTTTATGGTTGTTAACAATTGCCTTATGTATTGAGGTGCTCCCATGTTGGGTGCATAAATACTTACAATTGTTATAGCTTCTTCCTGGACTGATCCCTTGATCATTATGTAGTGTCCTTCTTTGTCTGTTGTAATAGTGTTTATTTTAAATTCTATTTTGTATGATAGGAGAATTGCTACTCCAGCTTTCTTTTTATTTCCATTTGCATGGAATATCTTTTTCCACCCCCTCACTTCCAGTGTGTATGTGTCCCTAGGTCTGAAGTGGGTCTCTTGTAGACAGCATATATACAGGTCTTGTTTTTGTATCCATTCAGCCAGTCTATGTCTTTTGGTTGGAGCATTTAATCCATTTACATTTAAGGTAGTCATCGATATGTATGTTCCTATTTCCATTCTCTTAATTGTTTTGGGCTTGTTATTGTAGGTCTTTTCCTTCTCTTGTGTTTTCTGCCTAGAGAAGTTCCTTTAGCATTTGTTGTAAAGCTGGTTTGGTGGTGGTGAATTCTCTTAGATTTTGTTTGTCTGTAAAGGTTGTAATTTCTCCATCACATCTGAATGAGATCCTTGCTGGGTAGAGTAATCTTGGTTGTAGGTTTTTCCTTTTCATCACTTTAAATATGTCCTGCCATTCCCTTCTGGCTTGCAGAGTTTCTGCTGAAAGATCAGCTGTTAACCTTATGGGGATTCCCTTGTATGTTATTTGGGTTTTTTTCCCTTGCTGCTTTTAATATTTTTTCTTTGTATTTTATTTTTGGTAGTTTAATTAATATGTGTCTTGACATGTTTCTCCTTGGATTTTCCTATATGGGACTCTGTGTTTCCTGGACTTTATTATCTCCTTTCCTATATTAAGGAAGTTTTCAACTATAATCTCTTCAAATATTTTCTCACTCCCTTTCTTTTTGTCTTCTTCTTCTGGGACCCCTATAATTTAAATGTTGGTGCATTTAATGTTGTCCCAGAGGTCTCTGAGACTGTTCTGAATTCTTTTCATTCTTTTTTCTTTATTCGGCTCTGCAGTAGTTATTTCCAGTATTTTATCTTCCAGGTCACTATCTGTTCTTCTGCCTCAGTCATTCTGCTATTGATTCCTTCTAGAGAATTTTTAATTTCATTTATTGTGTTGCTCATCATTGTTTGTTTTCTCCTTAGTTCTTCTAGGTCCTTGTTAAACGTTTCTTGTATTTTCTTCATTCTATTTCCAAGATTTTGTATCATCTTTACTATCATTACTCTGAATTCTTTTTCAGGTAGACTGCCTATTTCCTCTTCATTTTTTTGGTCTGATGGATTTTTTTGCCTTGCTCCTTCATCTGCTGTGTGTTTTTCTGTCTTCTCATTTTACTTAACTTACTGTGTTTGGGGTCTCCTTTTTGCAGGCAGCAGGTTCCTAGTTCCCGTTGTTTTTGGTGTCTGTCCCCAGTGGCTAAGGTTGGTTCAGTGGGTTGTGTAGGCTTCCTGGTGTAGGGGACTGGTGCCTGTGTTCAGGTGGATGAGGCTAGATCTTGTCTTTCTGGTGGGCAGGACCACATCCGGTGGTGTGTTTTGGGGTGTCTGTTACCTTATTATGATTTTAGGCAGCCTCTCTGCTAATGGGTGGGATTATGTTCCTATCTTGCTAGTTGTTTGACATAGGGTGTCCAGCACTGTAGCTTGCTGGTCGTTGAGTGGAGCTGGGTCTTAGCATTGAGATGGAGATCTCTGGGAGAGCTTTCACCTTTTGATATTACGTGGAGCCAGGAGGTCTCTGGTGGACCAATGTCCTGAACTCGGCTCTCTCACCTCAGAGGCAGAGGCCTGACACGTGGCTGGAGCACCAAGACCCTGTCAGCTACATGGCTGGTGCAGGTACCCGAGGCCGGACTGAGCTTTGGCTGGCAGGGTTCAACCAGAGCACGGTGGTGGTGTGGCTGTGGTTGAGCCCGTGGTTTGCCTACAGGACGTGCTGCCCTCTCCTCAGGCTCTGGAGCAGCTCAGCAGCTGCAGAGGGAAGAGATGTGGAGCAGGGAGTTAGGGCTGTGTGGGGACCCAGACTCCATGCCGGGTAGTGGGGGCAGGGTTGGGGCTGCTCAGCCCTCAGTCGCTCAGGGAGTGAGGTGGGGGTGCTGGAGAGAGAGGCAGAGTGACAGGGAGGAAGCAGGGCATGACTGGGCAGCCAGGGACCGCGCCTCTGCAGAATGCTTCCACTTGCTGACAAAACCCACGAGCCCCACCGCCTGCATGCTGCCCCAGTTTTATTTTTTTACGGTTAATTGTAACTCAGCAATTCTCAAGATCCAACTGAATCATATGTTATGTTATTAAATAATATGAAATTAGGATACTCAATTATTAGAATAATAGTGTACTATTAATTATTATAAATAATGGTCTCACATAATCTGTTCTCTAGTCTCAAAGTGAATCTGTCTGCAGGTGGGTCACTGTTTCAAAAATAAAATCAATAGGTAGAATCACAATAAAATGTGTTACATTAGGCTGGACCTGGCTTGTAAAGCAACAAATAGACTGTTTTACTTTCACTCAGTCATGATCAATTTGATAATTCACATGTGATCTGCTAATGATTCTACATAGAAATTGATATTCATCCTTATTATCAAAAATAGATATATATTTAAAGGAAATTCTAAGCAAGGGGCAGTATTATTATTTATACTTTCCTCTGATTTATATTTTTAGAACAGTAAGATAATTTAGGAAATAGTACTAGAACCATTGCTATTCATTAGATTCATCTAGTTTTTTCTTTGCTCAAAATACACATGTCCAGGCCCTTTCTAGTCTAAATGTAATAAAAACAACAGCAAAAATTTCTTGCTTAGTTTTATATGTAATCAAGAAATATATATATTTATATATAATATTTTATATAGAAATAAAATATGTATTTCTATATTTTTTAAATATTTATGCTCCCAATATATTTATTTATATTTATATATAATATTTTAAATATTTATGCTCCCAATAGCATAAAATTAATCTCTTTATAATAGAATCAGTTACACATTTTTCCTAAGTATTGTTTATCTAAGTTTATTTTATTTTATTTTATTTTATTTTTTTTTTTTTTAAGTCTTAGAAATTGTTTTATTAGTATTTCTATAGCTCACTTATACAAATCTATATAAAAGCACTATGATACAGTTAGTTTATTACTTTTACTACTAACTGAGGGATTAGCCATGGTAAAAATATTCAGTGCTCAGTTTTTTATTCATAGAATATGTGTTCTATATGTGTGTGTATATGTAAAGATACATACATATTCCATATATGTATGTGTGTTTTTGGTTTTGGAATTTGTTTCAGTATTTCATTTTTAATATAGAATATCTGATGTGAGCATTTCCCATATTTCACGAACATAACAAACCTCCTCTAAGGCCTTCCTCAGTTTCGGCAAGGAGGAATTCTTCTCTTTCTTCCTGGTTCTGTGTTTACTGCTTCATGCTCTTTTGTGGGCACAGAGCATCTCCTCAGATCTGCATAGTGGGATTACCTTAGCAGAGCTGTGTCCCTTTCTTTCTCTAAGCTGGCTTGATGTTTTGAAACCTATTTCCCTTTAATAACCAGGAAAGAAAACAGTTCATGTATTAGACTTGATGTGTGATGATAAAATAGATGTCAACGAAGAGGATTGCCATGGCCACCCTCGTCGATATTTTGTTCTTAATTAGGTTTTTTTTTTTTTTTTTTTTCCACACACACACACACTGTATTTTATTTTTACAAGAGATAAATAGACTGACACCAAGCATTGTACATGGATGACCACAACAAAAGCAACAATGATTGCAATTACCAAACATGAAACACACTCATACTATGTCATAATATTGCCATTCAGTCCAGTAATCCTCCACTGTAACAGCTCCTTTACTTTGCAGTGAAAATTGATTTGTATATTCCCTGCCTCTGAGTCCTTGTGGGATTTTTTTTTTTTTTAAATTCAGACAGAAAGTCACAAAAATTATACTCATCCTCATCAGTTCACTCAGTCCCATGTAATTAATTGTTGTTTTTTTTTTTTTTCATCTTGATCTTTTGTTAGCACTTTTATGAGTTCATCAGTTTTTCATCAGAGTTCTGAAAATGCTTATTCATTCAGTTCAGCAGTACAGTCAGTTACCAGAAACCTGTACTTGTCAGAGTCTTTTCCATGAATTTCTTGAAGATGAAACCCTTTTATAGGAACATATTTGCAAAATCATCAGAGTACACCCAGAACTGTCTGTAAATGACAAAAGACTTAAAAATGACCATGGTAAAAGATTTGATGAAAGTTCATAATAATGCAGTTGACAAGAAAATTAGTTATTTCTGAGATATACATTTTAAAGTAATAACTAGGATTATGACTTATAACATTATACCAGAACATATAAGATTTTTAGAAATTTCATGTAATGTCTGAAACATTTATATTAACATATTTCCATACATATTTCCATACAAATACAAATATAAGATTTTTAGAAATTTCATGTAACGTCTGAAACATTTATATGAACATATTTCCATACAAATAACCCAATGAAAGTTTAGTATTAGTTGTTTTGTTTGTTTTTTTATACTGCAGGTTCTTATTAGGCATCAATTTTATACACATCAGTGTATACATGTCAATCCCAATCGCCCAATTCAGCACACCACCATCCCCACCTCACCGCAGTTTTCCCCCCTTGGTGTCCATATGTCCATTCTCTACATCTGTGTCTCAACTTCTGCCCTGCAAACTGGCTCATCTGTACCATTTTTCTAGGTTCCACATACATGCATTAATATACGATATTTGTTTTTCTCTTTCTGACTTACTTCACTCTGTATGACAGTCTCTAGATCCATCCACGTCTCAACAAATGACTCAATTTCGTTCCTTTTTATGGCTGAGTAATATTCCATTGTATATATGTACCACAACTTCTTTATCCATTCGTCTGTTGATGGGCATTTAGGTTGCTTCCATGACCTGGCTATTGTAAATAGTGCTGCAATGAACATTCGGGTGCATGTGTCTTTTTGAATTACGTTTTTCTCTGGGTATATGCCCAGTAGTGGGATTGCTGGGTCATATGGTAGTTCTATTTTTAGTTTTTTAAGGAACCTCCATATTGTTCTCCATAGTGGCTGTATCAATTTACATTCCCACCAACAGTGCAAGAGGGTTCCCTTTTCTCCACACCCTCTCCAGCATTTGTTGTTTGTAGATTTTCTGATGATGCCCATTCTAACAGGAGTGAGGTGATACCTCATTGTAGTTTTGATTTGCATTTCTCTAATAATTAGTGATGTTGAGCATCTTTTCATGTGCTTCGTGGCCGTCTGTAT
The DNA here is from genome assembly GCF_965194825.1 of Balaenoptera physalus. Taxonomy (NCBI): domain Eukaryota; kingdom Metazoa; phylum Chordata; class Mammalia; order Artiodactyla; family Balaenopteridae; genus Balaenoptera; species Balaenoptera physalus. The sequence continues at coordinate 77,906,744 of NC_138886.1, read as the reverse complement.
GTCTTCTTTGGAGAAATGTCTATTTAGGTCTTCTGCCCATTTTTGGATTGGGGTGTTTGTTTCTTTGATATTGAGCTGAATGAGCTGTTTATATATTTTGGAGATTAATCCTTTGTCCGTTGATTCGTTTGCAAATATTTTCTCCCATTCTGAGGGTTGTCTTTTCGTCTTGTTTATGGTTTCCTTTGCTGTGCAAAAGCTTTGAAGTTTCATTAGGTCCCACTTGTTTATTTTTGTTTTTATTTCCATTACTCTAGGAGGTGGATCAAAAAAGATCTTGCTGTGATTTATGTCAAAGAGTGTTCTTCCTATGTTTTCCTCTAAGAGTTTTATAGTGTCCAGTCTTATATTTAGGTCTCTAATCCATTTTGAGTTTATTTTTGTGTATGGTGTTAGGGAGTATTCTAATTTCATTCTTTTACATGTAGCTGTCCAGTTTTCCCAGCACCACTTATTGAAGAGACTGTCTTTTCTCCATTGTATATCTTTGCCTCCTTTGTCATAGATTAGTTGACCATAGGTGCGTGGGTTAATCTCTGGGCTTTCTATCTTGTTCCATTGATCTATGTTTCTGTTTTTGTGCCAGTACCATATTGTCTTGATTACTGTAGCTTTGTAGTATAGTCTGAAGTCAGGGAGTCTGATTCCTCCAGCTCCATTTTTTTGCCTCAAGACTGCTGTGGCTATTCGGGGTCTTTTGTGTCTCCATACAAATTTTAAGATGATTTGTTCTAGCTCCGTAAAAAATGCCATTGGTAATTTGATAGGGATTGCATTGAATCTGTAGATTGCTTTGGGTAGTATACTCATTTTCACAATGTTGATTCTTCCAATCCAAGAACATGGTATATCTCTCCATCTGTTGGTATCATCTTTAATTTCTTTCATCAGTGTCTTATAGTTTTCTGCATACAGGTCTTTTGTCTCCCTAGGTAGGTTTATTCCTAGGTATTTTATTCTTTTTGTTGCAATGGTAAATGGGAGTGCTTCCATAATTTCTCTTTCAGATTTTTCATCATTAGTGTATAGGAATGCAAGAGATTTCTGTGCATTAATTTTGTATCCTGCAACTTTACCATATTCATTAATTAGCTCTAGCAGTTTTCTGGTGGCAGTTTTAGGATTCTCTATGTATAGTATCATGTCATCTGCAAACAGTGACAGTTTTACTTCCTCTTTTCCAATTTGTATTCCTTTTATTTCTTTTTCTTCTCTGATTGCCGTGGCTAGGACTTCCAGAACTATGTTGAATAATAGTGGTGAGAGTGGACATCCTTGTCTCGTTCCTGATCTTAGAGGAAATGCTTTCAGTTTTTCACCATTGAGAATGATGTTTCCTGTGGGTTTGTCATATATGGCCTTTATTATGTTGAGGTAGGTTCCCTCTATGCCCACTTTCTGGAGAGTTTTTATCAGGAATGGGTGTTGAATTTTGTCAAAAGCTTTTTCTGCATCTATTGAGATGATCATATGGTTTTTATTCTTCAATTTGTTAATATGGTGTATCACATTGATTGATTTGCGTATATTGAAGAATCCTTGCATCCCTGGGATAAATCCCACTTGATCGTGGTGTATGATCCTTTTAATGTGTTGTTGGATTCTGTTTGCTAGTATTTTGTTGAGGATTTTTGCATCTATATTCATGAGTGATATTGGTCTGTAATTTTCTTTTTTTGTAGTGTCTTTGTCTGGTTTTGGTATCAGGGTGATGGTGGCCTCATAGAATGAGTTTGGGAGTGTTCCTTCCTCTGCAATTTTTGGAAGAGTTTGAGAAGGATGGGTGTTAGCTCTTCTCTAAATGTTTGATAGAATTCACCTGTGAAGCCATCTGGTCCTGGACTTTTGTTTGTTGGAAGATTTTTAATCACAGTTTCAATTTCATTACTTGTGATTGGTCTGTTCATATTTTCTGTTTCTTCCTGATTCAGTCTTGGAAGGTTATACCTTTCTAAGAATTTGTCCATTTCTTCCAGGTTGTCCATTTTATTGGCATAAAGTTGCTTATAGTAGTCTCTTAGGATGTTTTGTATTTCTGCGGTGTCTGTTGTAACTTCTCCTTTTTCATTTCTGATTTTATTGATTTGAGTCCTCTCCCTCTTTTTCTTGATGAGTCTGACTAATGGCTTATCAATTTTGTTTATCTTCTCAAAGAACCAACTTTTAGTTTTATTGATCTTTGCTATTGTTTTCTTTGTTTCTATTTCATTTATTTCTGCTCTGATCTTTATGATTTCTTTCCTTCTGCTAACTTTGGGTTTTGTTTGTTCTTCTTTCTCTAGTTTCTTTAGGTGTAAGGTTAGATTGTTTACTTGAGATTTTTCTTGTTTCTTTAGGTAGGCTTGTATAGCTATAAACTTCCCTCTTAGAACCGCTTTTGCTGCATCCCATAGGTTTTGGGTCGTCGTGTTTTCATTGTCATTTGTCTCTAGGTATTTTTTTATTTCCTCTTTGATTTCTTCAGTGATCTCTTGGTTATTTAGTAACGTATTGTTTAGCCTCCATGTGTTTGTCTTTTTTATGTTTTTTTCCCTGTAATTCATTTCTAATCTCATAGCGTTGTGGTCAGAAAAGATGCTTGGTATGATTTCAATTTTCTTAAATTTACTGAGGCTTGATTTGTGACCCAAGATGTGATCTATCCTGGAGAATGTTCCGTGCGCACTTGAGAAGAACGTGTAATCTGCTGTTTTTGGATGGAATGTCCTATATATATCAATTAAATCTATCTGGTCTATTGTGTCATTTAAAGCTTCTGTTTCCTTATTTATTTTCATTTTGGATGATCTGTCCATTGGTGTAAGTGAAGTGTTAAAGTCCCCCACTATTACTGTGTTACTGTCGATTTCCTCTTTTATAGCTGTTAGCAGTTGCCTTATGTATTGAGGTGCTCCTACGTTGGGTGCATATATATTTATAATTGTTATATCTTCTTCTTGGATTGATCCCTGGATCATTATGTAGTGTCCTTCCTTGTCTCTTGTAACATTCTTTATTTTAAAGTCTATTTTATCTGATATGAGTATAGCTACTCCAGCTTTCTTTTGATTTCCATTTGCATGGAATATCTTTTTCCATCCCCTCACTTTCAGTCTGTATGTGTCCCTAGGTCTAAAGTGGGTCTCTTGTAGACAGCATATATATGGGTCTTGTTTTTGTATCCATTCAGCCAGTCTATGTCTTTTGGTTGGGGCGTTTAATCCATTCACGTTTAAGGTAATTATCGATATGTATGTTCCTATGACCATTTTCTTAATTGTTTTGGGTTTGTTTTTGTAGGTCCTTTTCTTCTCTTGTGTTTCCCACTTAGAGAAGTTCCTTTAGCATTTGTTGTAGAGCTGGTTTGGTGGTGCTGAATTCTCTTAGCTTTTGCTTGTCTGTAAAGCTTTTGATTTCTCCATCAAATCTAAATGTGATCCTTGCCGGGTAGAGTAATCTTGGTTGTAGGTTCTTCCCTTTCATCACATTAAGTATATCATGCCACTCCCTTCTGGCTTGCAGAGTTTCTGCTGAGAAATCAGCTGTTAACCTTATGGGAGTTCCCTTGTATGTTATTTGTCGTTTTTCCCTTGCTGCTTTCAATAATTTTTCTTTGTCTTTAATTTTTGCCACTTTGATTACTATGTGTCTCGGCGTGTTTCTCCTTGGGTTTATTCTGTATGGGACTCTCTGCGCTTCCTGGACTTGGGTGGCTATTTCCTTTCTCATGTTAGGGAAGTTTTCGACTATAATCTCTTCAAATATTTTCTCTGGTCCTTTCTCTCTCTCTTCTCCTTCTGGGACCCCTATAATGCGAATGTTGTTGCGTTTAATGTTCTCCCAGAGGTCTCTTAGGCTGTCTTCATTTCTTTTCATTCTTTTTTCTTTAGTCTGTTCCGCAGCAGTGAATTCCACCATTCTGTCTTCCAGGTCACTTATCCGTTCTTCTGCCTCAGTTATTCTGCTATTGATTCCTTCTAGTGTAGTTTTCATTTCAGTTATTGTATTGGTCATCTCTGTTTGTTTGTTCTTTAATTCTTGTAGGTCTTTGTTAATCATTTCTTGCATCTTCTCAATCTTTGCCTCCATTCTTATTCCGAGGTCCTGGATCATCTTCACTATCATTATTCTGAATTCTTTTTCTGGAAGGTTGCCTATCTCCACTTCATTTAGTTGTTTTTCTGGTGTTTTTTCTTGTTCCTTCATCTGGTATATAGCCCTCTGCCTTTTCATCTTCTCTATCTTTCTGTAACTGTGGTTTTTGGTCCACAGGCTGCAGGATTGTAGTTTTTCTTGCTTCTGTTGTCTGCCCTCTGGTGGTTGAGGCTATCTAAGAGGCTTGATGGGAGGCTCTGGTGGTGGGTAGAGCTGACTGTTGCTGTGGCGGTCAGAGCTCAGTAAAACCTTAATCCACTTGACTGTTGATGGGTGGGGCTGGGTCCCCTCCCTGTTGCTGTGGCATCAGAGCTCAGTAAAACCTTAATCCACTTGACTGTTGATGGGTGGGGCTGGGTTCCCTCCCTGTTGGTTGTTTTGCCTGAGGCAACCCAACACTGGAGCCTACCCGGGCTCTTTGGTGGGGTTAATGGCAGACTCTGGGAGGGCTCACGCCAAGGAGAACTTCCCAGAACCTCGACTGCCAGTGTCCTTATCCCCACGGTGAAACAGAGCCACCACTTGCCTCTGCAGGAGACCCCCCAACACCAGCAGGTAGGTCTGGTTCAGTCTCCCCCAGGGTCACTGCTCCTTCCCCTGGGTCCTGATGCACACATTACTTTGTGTGTGCCCTCCAAGAGTGGGGTCTCTGTTTCCCCCAGTCCTGTCAAAGTCCTGCAGTCAATTCCCACTAGGCTTCAAAGTCTGATTCTCTAGGAATTCCTCCTCCCGTAGCCGGACCCCCAGGTTGGGAAGCCTGACGTGGGGCTCAGAACCTTCACTCCAGTGGGTGGACTTCTGTGGTATAAGTGTTCGCCAGTCTGTGAGTCACCCACCCAGCAGTTATGGGATTTGATTTTACTCTGATTGCGCCCCTCCTACCGTCTCACTGTGGCTTCTCCTCTGTCCTTGGACATGGGGTAGCCTCCTTGGTGAAGTCCAGGGTCTTCCTGTCAATGATTGTCCAGCAGCCAGTTTTGATTCTGGTGCTCTCGCAAGAGGGAGTGAGAGCACGTCCTTCTACTCCGCCATCTTGGTTAATCCTCTTCTCTAAGTTTATTTTTGATTAAGAAATATTAAAACCTATCTTATAGCCATGGCTTCCATGTTAATTTAAATTCTGGTAACTAATTTTCTCTTGTTAGTGACCCTTAACACTTTCTTAATATTCTGGGCTAAGGACACCTAACCATGTTATTATCTACCCTTATCTCTCAAGTCAATTAATTCACTGAATTATGTCAATTATTGTGTCACCATATCTCCTAAATATTTTTCAGTTATGTCTTCCATGTATTCATGCTAATTGAGCTCTGATAATCACAGATAGAGAGTATCTCCTAACTCCTCATCTCTAATTTCTCCCCTTGATAATTTTCACCATATTCCAACAGAGGCAAATATTTCTAACATTTTATTTTCATGATGCTATTCACTATCTAGATGTAAAAGCTTAAGTGGCTCCCAGCTGTCCACTCATGATAGAGCACATTCCTTAATGTTCATAACCTAGGCTTGACCTAATTTTTGACATTTTTTGCTGCTTTTCTGCAGTCTTAACCTCCTAGTCCAGCTATTTTAATCTACCTACTTACTACTTCTTAATTTTCTTTGTTGGGTATTTCTTCCACACCTCTATTCATTTTTCTCTCTTTCATGTTCCCATATTTCTTTAATTTCCCTATTCACTGCTGTCACAATTAACAGTTATTGTGTGTGACTCACAATTGCGCAAATTAAGACTTGTGATGTCTCTCTTGAAAAGAATAGTTTATGAGGAATTTACATTTATTTATTGTATTTTTTTTTAACATCTTTCTTGGAGTATAATTGCTTTACAATGGTGTGTTAGTTTCTGCTTTATAACAAAGTGAAACAGTTATACATATACATATGTTCCCATATCTCTTCCCTCTTGCATCTCCCTCCCTCCCACCCTCCCTATCCCACCCCTCTAGGTAATCACAAAGCACCAAGCTGATCTCTCTGTGCTATGCGGCTGCTCCCCACTAGCTATCTATTTTACATTTCGTAGTGTATATATGTCCATGCCACTCTCTCACTTTGTCACAGCTTACTCTTGCCCCTCTCCATATCCTCAAGTCCATTCTCTAGTAGGTCTGTGTCTTTATTCCTGTCTTATCACTAGGTACTTCATGACCTTTTTTTTTCCCCTTAGATTCCATATATATGTGTTAGCATACTGTATTTGTTTTTCTCTTTCTGACTTACTTCACTCTGTATGACAGACTCTAACTCCATCCACCTCACTACAAATACTTCCATTTCATTTCTTTTTATGGCTGAGTAATATTCCATTGTATATATGTGCCACATCTTCTTTATCCATTCATCTGATGATGGACACTTAGGTTGCTTCCATGTACTGGCTATTGTAAATAGAGCTGCAATGAACATTTTGGTACATGACTCTTTTTGACCTATGGTTTTCTCAGGGTATATGCCCAGTAGTGGGATTCCTGTGTCATATGGTAGTTCTATTTTTAGTTTTCTAAGGAACCTCCATACTGTTCTCCATAGTGGCTGTATCAATTTACATTCCCACCAACGGTGCAAGAGGGTTCCTTTTCTCCATACCCTCTCCAGCATTTATTGTTTCTAGATTTTTTGATGATGGCCATTCTGACCTGTATGAGATGATATCTCATTGTAGTTTTGGTTTGCATTTCTCTAATGATTAATGATGTTGAGCATTCTTTCATGTGTTTGTTGGCAATCTATATATCTTCTTTGGAGAAATTTCTATTTAGGTCTTTCTGCCCATTTTTGGATTACGTTGTTTGAGCTGCATTAGCTGCTTGTAAATTTTGGAGATTAATCCTTTGTCAGTTGCTTCATTTGCAAATATTTTCTCCCATTCGGCAGGTTGTCTTTTGGTCTTGTTTATGGTTTCCTTTGCTGTGCAAAAGCTTTTAAGTTTCATTAGGTCCCATTTGTATATTTTTGTTTTTATTTCCATTTCTCTAGGAGCTGGGTCAAAAAGGATCTTGCTGTGATTTATGTCATAGAGTGTTCTGCCTATGTTTCCCTCTAAGAGTTTGATAGTGTCTGGATTTACATTTATGTCTTTAATCCATTTTGAGTTTATTTTTGGGTATGGTGTTAGGGAGTGTTCTTATTTCATACTTTTACATGTACCTGTCCAGTTTTCCCAGCACCACTTATTGAAGAGGCTGTCTTTTCTCCACTGTATATTCTTGCCTCCTTTATCAAAGATAAGGTGACCATATGTGTGTGGGTTTATCTCTGGGCTTTCTATCCTGTTCCATTGATCTATATTTCTGTTTTTGTGCCAGTACCATACTGTCTTGATTAATGTAGCTTTGTAGTATAGTCTGAAGTCAAGGAGCCTGATTCCTCCAGCTCCATTTTTTGTTCTCAAAATTGCTTTGGCTATTCGGGGTCTTTTGTGTTTCCATACAACTTGTGAAATTTTTGTTCTAGTTCTGTGAAAAATGCCAGTGGTAGCTTGATAGGGATTGCATTGAATCTGTAGATTGCTTTGGGTAGTAGAGTCATTTTCACAATGTTGATTCTTCCAATCCAAGAACATGGTATATCTCTCCATCTGTTTGTATCATCTTTAATTTCGTTCATCAGTGTCTTATAATTTTCTGCATACAGGTCTTTTGTCTCCCTAGGTATGTTTATTCCTAGATAGTTTGTTCTTTTTGTTGCAATGGTAAATGGGAGTGTTTTCTTAATTTCACTTTCAGATTTTTCATCATTAGTGTATAGGAATGCAAGAGATTTCTCTGCATTAATTTTGTATCCTGCTACTTTACCAAATTCATTGATTAGCTCTAGGAGTTTTCTGGTAGCATCTTTAGGATTCTCTATGTATAGTATCATGTCATCTGCAAATAGTGACAGCTTTACTTCTTCTTTTCCAATTTGGATTCCTTTTATTTCTTTGTCTTCTCTGATTGCTGTGGCTAACACTTCCAAAACTATGTTGAATAATAGTGGTGAGAGTGGGCAACCTTGTCTTCTTCCTGATCTTAGTGGAAATGGTTTCAGTTTTTAACCATTGAAGACAATGTTGGCTGTGGGTTTGTCATATATGGCCTTTATTATGTTGAGGAAAGTTCCCTCTATGCCTACTTTCTGCAGGGCTTTTATCATAAATGGGTGTTGAATTTTGTCGAAAGCTTTCTCTGCATCTATTGAGATGATCATATGGTTTTTCTCCTTCAATTGGTTAATATGGTGTATCACATTGATTGATTTGCATATGTTGAAGAATCCTTGCATTCCTGGGATAAACCCCACTTGATCATGGTGTATGATCCTTTTAATGCGCTGTTGGATTCTGTTTGCTAGTATTTGGTTGAAGATTTTTGCATCTATGTTCTTCAGTGATATTGGCCTGTAGTTTTCTTTCTTTGTGACATCTTTGTCTGGTTTTGGTATCAGGGTGATGGTGGCCTCGTAGAATGAGTTTGGGAGTGTTCCTCCCTCTGCAATATTTTGGAAGAGTTTGAGAAGGATAGGTGTTAGCTCTTCTCTAAATGTTTGATAGAATTCTCCTGTGAAGCCATCTGGTCCTGGGCTTTTGTTTGTTGGAAGATTTTTAATCACAGTTTCAATTTCAATGCTTGTGATTGGTCTGTTCATATTTTCTATTTCTTCCTGGTTCAGTCTCAGCAGTTTGTGCATTTCTAAGAATCTGTCCATTTCTTCCAGGTTGTCCATTTTATTGGCATAGAGTTGCTTGTAGTAATCTCTCATGATCTTCTGTATTTCTGCAGTGTCACTGGTTACTTCTCCTTTTTCATTTCTAATTCTATTGATTTGAGTCTTCTCCCTTTTTCTCTTGATGAGTCTGGCTAATGGTTTACCAATTTTGTTTATCTTCTCAAAGAACCAGCTTTTAGTTTCATTGATTTTTGCTATTGTTTCCTTCATTTCTTTTTCATTTATTTCTGACCTAATCTTTATGATTTCTTTCCTTCTGCTGGCTTTGGGGTTTTTTTGTTCTTCTTTCTCTAATTGCTTTAGGTGCAAGGTTAGGTTGTTTATTCGAGATGTTTCCTGTTTCTTGAGGTAGGCTTGTATTGCTATAAACTTCCCTCTTAGCACTGCTTTTGCTGCGTCCCATAGGTTTTGGGTCGTCGTATCTCCATTGTCATTTGTTTCTAGGTATTTTTTGATTTCCCCTTTGATTTCTTCAGTGATCACTTCGTTATTAAGTAGTGTATTGTGTAGCCTCTATGTGTTTGTATTTTTTACAGATCTTTTCCTGTAATTGATATCTAGTCTCATAGCGTTGTGGTCGGAAAAGATACTTGATACGATTTCAATTTTCTTAAATTTACCAAGCTTGATTTGTGACCCAAGATATGATCTATCCTGGAGAATGTTCCATGAGCACTTGAGAAAAATGTGTATTCTGTTGTTTTTGGGTGGAATGTCCTATAAATATCAATTAAGTCCATCGTTTTTAATGTATCATTTAAAGCTTGTGTTTCCTTATTTATTTTCATTTTGGATGATCTGTCCATTGGTGAAAGTGGGGTGTTAAAGTCCCCTACTATGATTGTGTTGCTGTCAATTTCCCCTTTTATGGCTGTTAGTATTTGCCTTATGTATTGAGGTGCTCCTATGTTGGGTGCATAAATATTTACAATTGTTATACCTTCCTCTTGGATCGATCCCTTGATCATTATATAGTGTCCTTCTTTGTCTCTTGTAATAGTCTTTATTTTAAAGTCTATTTTGTCTGATATGAGAATTGCTACTCCAGCTTTCTTTTGATTTCCATTTGCATGGAATATCTTTTTCCATCCCCTCACTTTCAGTCTGTATGTGTCTCTAGGTCGGAAGTGGGTCTCTTGTAGACAGCGTATATATGGGTCTTGTTTTTGTATCCATTCAGCCAGCCTGTGTCTTTTGGTGGGAGCATTTAATCCATTTACATTCAAGGTAATTATCGATATGTATGTTCCTATTCCCATTTTCTTAAATGTTTTGGGTTTGTTATTGTAGGTGTTTTCCTTCTCTTGTGTTTCTTGCCTAGAGAAGTTCCTTTAGCATTTGTTGTAAAGCTGGTTTGGTGGTGCTGAACTCTCTCAGCTTTTGCTTGTCTGTAAAGGTTTTAATTTCTCCATCGAATCTGAATGAGATCCTTGCTGGGTAGTGTAATCTTGGTTGCAGGTTTTTCTCCTTCATCACTTTAAGTATATCCTGCCACTCCCTTCTGGCTTGCAGAGTTTCTGCTGAAAGATCAGATGTTAACCTTATGGGGATTCCCTTGTGTGTTATTTGTTTTTTTTCCCTTGCTGCCTTTAATATGTTTTCCTTATATTTAATTTTTGACAGTTTGATTAATATGTGTCTTGGTGTGTTTCTCCTTGGGTTTATCCTGTATGGGACTCTCTGTGCTTCCAGGACTTGATTAACTATTTCCTTTCCCATATTAGGGAAGTTTTCAACTATAATCTCTTCAAATATCTTCTCAGTCCCTTTCTTTTTCTCTTCTTCTTCTGGGACCCCTATAATTCGAATGTTGGCGCGTTTAATGTTGTCCCAGAGGTCTCTGAGACTGTCCTCAGTTCTTTTCATTCTTTTTTCTTTATCCTGCTCTGCAGTAGTTATTTCCACCATTTTATCTTCCAGGTCACTTATCCTTTCTTCTGCCTCAGTTATTCTGCTATTGATCCCATCTAGAGTATTTTTAATTTCATTTATTGTGGTTTTCATCATTGCTTGGTTCCTCTTTAGTTCTTCTACGTCCTTGTTAAATGTTTCTTGCATTTTGTCTATTCTATTTCCAAGATTTTGGATCATCCTTACTATCATTATTCTGAATTCTTTTTCAGGTAGACTACCTATTTCCTCTTCATTTGTTAAGTCTGGTATGTTCTGACCCTGCTCCTTCATCTGCTGTGTGTTTTTCTGTCGTCTCATTTTGCTTATCTTACTGTGTTTGGGGTCTCCTTTTCACAGGCTGCAGGTTCGTAGTTCCTGTTGTTTTTGGTATCTGTCCCCAGTGGCTAAGGTTGGTTCAGTGGGTTGTGTAGGCTTCCTGGTGGAGGGAACTAGTGCCTGAGCTCTGGTGGATGAGGTTGGCTCTTGTCTTTCTGGTGGGCACGTCCACGTCTGGTGGTGTATTTTGGGGTGTCTGTGGCCTTATTATGATTTTAGGCAGCCTCTCTGCTAATGGATGGGGCTGTGTTCCTGTCTTGCTAGTTGTTTGGCATATGGTGTCCAGCACTGTAGGTTGTTGGTCGTTGAGTGAAGCTGGGTCTTGATGTTGAGATGGAGATCTCTGAGAGATTTTTGCCGTTTGGTATTACGTGAAGCTGGGAGGTCTCTTGTGGACCAGTGTCCTGAAGTTGGCTCTCCCACCTCAGAGGCACGGCCCTGATGCCTGGCTGGAGCACCAAGAGCCTTTCGTCCACACGGCTCAGAGTAAAAGGGAGAAAAAATAGAAAGAAAGAAAGAAAGAAAGAAAGAGGCTATAATATAGTGAAGTAAAATAAAGCTATTGTAAAGCAAAGCTATACAGACAAAATCGCACCCAGAAGCATATACATATACACTCACAAAAAAAGGAAAAGGGGAAAAATTAATATATCCTGCTCCCAAAGTCCACCTTCTGAATTTGGGATGATTCGTTGTCTATTCAGGTATTCAACAGATGCAGGCACATCAAGTTGTTTGTGGAGTTTTAATCCGCTGCTTCTGAGGCTGCTGGGAGAGATTTCCCCTTCTCTTCTCTGTTCGCACATCTCCTGGGGATCAGCTTTGGATTTGGACCCGCCTCTGCATGTAGGTCGCCTGAGGGCATCTGTTCCCCGCCCAGACAGGACGGGGTTAAAGGAGCAGCTGCTTCGGGGGCTCTGGCTCACTCAGGCCGCGGGGAGGGAGGTGTACAGAGGAGGCGGGGTGAGCCTGCGGCGGCCGAGGCCGGCGTGACGTTGCACCAGCCTGAGGCGGGCAGTGCGTTCTCCCGGGGAACTTGTCCCCGGATCACGGGACCCTGGCAGTGGCGGGCTGCACAGGCTCCCGGGAGGGGCGGTGTGGAGAGTGACCTGTGCTCGCACACAGGATTTTTGGAGGCGGCAGCAGCAGCCCCAGCGTCTCACGCCCGTCTCTGGTGTCCGCGCTGACAGCCGCGGCTCGCGCCAGTCTCTGGATTTCGTTTAGGCGGCGCTCTGAATCCCCTCTCCTTGCGCGCCGCGAAACAAAGAGGCAAGAAAAAGTCTCTTGCCTCTTCGGCAGCTGCAGAGTTTTTCCCGGTCTCCCTCCCAGCCAGCTGTGGTGCGCTAACCCCTTCAGGCTGTGTTCACGCCGCCAGCCCCAGTCCTCTCCCTGCGATCCTACCGAAGCCGAGCCTCAGCTCCCAGCCCCGCCTGCCCCGGCGGGTGAGCAGAGAAGCCTCTCGGGCTGGTGAGTGCTGCTCGGCGCCGAGCCTCTGTGCGGGAATCTCTCTGCTTTGCCCTCCGCACCCCTGTGGCTGCGCTCTCCTCCGTGGCTCCGAAGCTTCCCCCCTCTGCCACCCGCAGTCTCCGCCCGCGAAGGGGCTTCCTAGTGCGTGGAAATCTTTCCTCCTTCACAGCTCCCTCCCACTGGTGCAGGTGCCGTCCCTATTCTTTTGTCTCTGTTGTTTCTTTTTTCTTTTGCCCTACCCAAGTATGGGGGGAGTTTCTTGCCTTTTGGGAGGTCTGAGGTCTTCTGCCAGCGTTCAGTGGGTGTTCTGTAGGAGCAGTTCCACGTGTAGACGTATTTCTACTGTATCTGTGGGAAGGAAGGTGATCTCCGCGTCTTACTCTTCCGCCATCTTCTCTCCTCCCCAGGAATGCTTTTAATAGAATGTAGCAAACTATCTACCAATGGCTTATCTAAATAAAGCAGAAACCAGGCAGATTTGTTCTTTATGGGTTTTCCTCTCATTTCAAAGAAGAAAATCTTACCAGAAAGTGTCTTATAAGACTTCCTGTTATAAAGTAAAAAAATGTCTTATTATAAGACTTCCTGTTATGTTTTATGTTTATCAATCATGGGCCCATTCCTTGAGTTCGGGAAGAGGGTGCTGGAAATTTACCTTTCTTGAGCTTGAACAAATATAATAAATACAGGTCACTTTAGCCAAGATAAAAGGAGAAAATGGCAACCACAGCATTTAATGATTAAACTACTTTGTCTAGAATTCTTTAAAGGGTAATTATGTGAGAGTAAAAAGTATTTTCACACTGACTCTTACAAACTAAAAAAAAAAAAAAAAAAAAAAAATCTATTTTCCAAAAATGTATAAATAAATAAATAAGGGTTAATTGTAGCTCTGAAAATGCAATCCTGAAAATCTTGTTAAGCCCAATGGGATAAAGCTGATTAGAGTGTAAGATGGAAATTATGCAATTACATACTATTTATACATTACAAAAAAATAAGAGGAATATTCTTTGACTTCTGAGCTAGTATAATACTTCTAGTTGTTGATAATTACTACAAAATTCTCGTCTTTATTTAAATTTTTGAGTCTTCTATATATTTATTTTTAGATATAATTCTTCATAAAAATTATCTATTATACAATAAAAAATGGATGGTTAGGTTTGGTCCTCTGGTTTTGAACATCTCTTTGACTTACTAGCACAAAATAAAAATGTGTTACTGTAATAGTTTACATGGGTCTACAGCTGTGCCTTAAGGTAAATATAAATTCTTTTAAAAAAATGTAGAAACAAAAATATATTAGGAATAAAATTTGCTTACTTCAAGCAGACTAACCATGGCTTTCTCTTATCTGACTTCAAACCTAGACATATTGAAAAATATATACACAGATAAACTAGGTACAACATAATTTTTGTAAATTTAATATATGAGTATATATATTTTTTAATGAGATCACAGAAATAAAAAAATAGAAAAAGAATTGTTCCTGATTGTTTTTTACATTGGTTTTACATGATGTCTGTTGATTCAAGATGATAACGTTTTATTGCATATCCTAAGAATAGTAAATAAGATAATGATATATGCCACAAAATGATATTTATGAATGAAACTTGATTTAAGTTAGGGAGTACAAGAAATATAAGATTCAACATGAAAGCAAACACAAATAGAATTTATGACTAGCTCTTCTGTATATAAGAATAAATGGGTCTGTTCAAACTGTACAGAATATTTTTCATATAAATGATATCAGTGTGAATAAGTAATGGTTTTCTAGATAACATGCTTTGTATTGCAAATAGCTTATATTTATAGTGATTATGTATCAAGAGAAATGAAACAGTACATGTACTGTTGGCAAATGTATGCAATTTATTAGTTTGGGCATGAATTCAATTTATTAGTCATATTGACTCATCAGAATATGCTTGGTTTATGCAAAGACGTTATTAGTCTGGAGGAGAAGCAGAGTATGCGTGTTCTTCTGAATTTAAGTTTAGAATTAAAACCTTCTTTTATTCTGATCATTTGTAACCAACAATGAAATATAAAACTTCCGTTCTTATAGCAAATTGCCCTCACCATGAAAAATAGAAATAAGCTAACATAAAATAATCAAAATATATTTTGTGAAGGCTGGTAATAGACTCATATATGTAACTTATATAACATATACTAAATGATAAAAATTACTTTTAAAATGTTGTGCTTCTTTTTCCCCTTTACTTTCTTCTAGTATATGTAGCTTTCTTCACTAATATTTTTAAGTCATTTAAAAATGTAGTTCCTTGTAAAAATGAGCCATATCAAGAGGTACCTCACAAGAATTCAAATCTCATTCTTATTCAATTAAAAGAATACTTTGAAGGGTTTTAAATCTTTTATACTGAGTAGATTACATATGAAGCAGATCATAAATCATTTAAATTACAACTATGAACATTATCTTTTAATTAATGCTCTAGAAATTAGTTTATAAAGAACATTTTGTTTAAAAATAATCTCAAATTCTATCAATAGAATGTGGGAGGTTTGGAATATGAGGAATAATATATTCGATATAATTAAAAATAAACTTTTAATTCTATTATGGATAATAATTGTAGATAACAAACCTCCATATGCACTTCAAATAGTATCTGAAAATTTTGCTTCTGGTTTGGCTGAGTAGCTCCTATCAAAACAACCTTTCTGAAGATAACAACTGAAAATCTGGGGACAGGGGACCTCAATGAAGACACCAGAGAGTAATAAAAAATAAAAAAAATTAAAAAAACACAGAACTTGACAGGAGTTAACTCTTGAAAGAAGAGAATGACACTGAGTTTCTCTTTATTTTTATGACTGTTATCCTGAGAGCAGGCCCAAGTCTGCATCATTCAAGGCACTTAAAACTCTAATGGGCAGCCCACAGTCATGCTGGCTTGAAGAACCAGGGGAGAGAGTTTAGAGTAAGTACAGCTATAGGAAAATAAAGGGGAAAAACCTCAGAAAGGGGAAATCCCAGAAATGTGAAAGCCAGAGAGTGAGAGTAACAAGTCCTATGCACAGTCAGTACTCAAATGTCCGGTTTAGCCCTGGACCACACATTAGTGAAACTAACATCAAACATCCCAGAAAAAAGAACCCAATTGAATTTGGAGCTGCCACCTATCAAAAAGGAGATGAGTTTTGTAGTCTGAATTCTGCCTGCTTAAAAAATGAATATTATTGGGAAGACCATGATAGAATCCAGATTTTCTACAATATATTATTCAGTGTCCAAGGTGCCATATAGAGCTACTCAACATACAGGGAAAAACAAAGAATCAGGGAAGCATGGCCCATTCTCAAGAGAAAAGGTAATCAATAAAGACCAACCCTTCAATAACCTAGATGTTACAATAAGTTGACAAGGATTTTCAAGAAGCTACTATAACTGTGCTCAGTATCATAAAGGAAAATATGCTTGTAATAAAAGAAAATATAGGAAATCTTAGCAGAGCAATGAAAAACTTTTAAAAATTGAAAAATTCTAGAACTGAAAAACATACTATCTGAAATATCAGCTAAGTCAAAAAACACATAAATCCCAGATCCATTACAGCTCACAAAGCATATTGTTCCTTCTAATAACTGTAAAGGTAGTTCATTTGGTCCCAATTAAAGTTTATTAACGTGATAAGCTTATTCTATAGCTGTTTTATGGAAATAAGGTAGCTGGCATAAGAAATGAAAATAAATATGTACCCACTCCCCCTTCACCATTTAGGACAATGAAGAAAGGCAAACTCTCATGTTTCTGCTTACCAATTCTCCATTCAAGTTAAGTTCATGTGGGCAAATAGCTCAGACCGTTATATTAAGTCATCTTTCCTGCAGTACAAAGAGAAATCTGAGTAGATTTCCTTGCCAAATATTTCTCTCTCTTGGCATATGTAGGCAACTGATTAGCTGTGCTTCTGCTCCAGGCCACGGTTCTCCTCCTCACATTGTTTCATTTTAGGACTTAGCCCAAATAAAAATTTTAAAATTTCAAGTAAAATAAAACATGAGACTGCATGATTGAGGGAGGATATAGCAGATTTTTGAACTGAAAGAGAAGAGCAAGGTAAAAACTAGTGATAATAGCAAAATGAGTAAGAGAAATCCCAGGACTTGGAGAGAAAATCATACCACCAAGTATATATCCAAAGATCATAGTATCAGTGCCAATGTGAACATCCATGCACTTAGGTAAATAGGAAATGTATGTTTATTCTCTAGGTCAGAATGTTCTATGTAATTGATTGTGCATTGAAATGGGTTGCTGATTTTTATAACTGCTTATTATGAGCTTCAAGTTTATTATGGTGATGAGATTGAGATTTTGTAAAACTGAAGGAATTGCTTTATTGTTATTTCTTTGCTCTAGACTTAATGAAAACATGTGTCACAAGACAAATGGAACATTCTAAAATTCAGCTAGGCAAACTGGCCTTTATCTTCAAAATATCTCCAACAACCACCAAACAAAAGCTAGGGCTGTGATGGATAATATGCTATTTGCAAAGATCACATAAACCTCCCAGATCAGAAGTTTATAAGTCTTGGCTATATCATAGAAGAGGTGTCTCTATTTTAACACTTGCCCTGGATCACAAGCTAATGAAGGGCTTCTCTACATGAAAATAGAGAAGCAGTCAGTGTAGTTCTATGAAATTTTTTCTTCACATTTAAAGCATGTTACCCCAGGGATTTAACTAAACCTTTCTCACATATATGACCAAAATATCTTTTCTCTCTACTGATCAACTTGAGAAATGATCAGCGTGTCACCTGCTTTATAACTTCTGTACATTTCTCTAATTATTTTTATAGTTCCTTCCACAAAACTAGTATAGAAGCTACTCAAGGGAATAGAATCCTTCATGATTTCTGTACCCCTGTTAGCTCTAAACAATCATATGCTGTTCAAAGCAGGTTAAGAATTTATATATATATATATATATATATATATACATATATATATACATATATATATATATATACACACACACACACATACACACACACACACAAACATACATAAAATGAAATATTAGTCAGCCAAAAAAGAATGGAATCTTACCATTTGCGGCAACATGGATGAACCAGGAGGGTATTATGCTAAGTGAAGTAAGTCAGACAGAGAAAGACAAATACCATATGATTTCACTTATATGTGGAATCTAAAAAACAAACTGAACATACAAACAAAAAAACCAGAAACAGACTCATATTTACAGAGAAAAAGCTGGTGGTCACCAGAGGGGAGTGCAGGAGGCAGACAGACAAAACAGGTGAAGGGATCAAAAGGTACAAACAAAAGTCATAAATTGGCTTAGATATTAGTAAGCAATGAAGAACTCAAAAAAGATGTCAGTTCTTAGAAAGATGAAAATTGGACGATATACTGTTAAGATTTTTAAGTTAAAGATTGAAAGATGCAGAAAAGTAGATAGGCTGGCTTTGGAGAGGATGCCATAGTCTGCTACTTAAATGTCATCAGATCTTGTCCCTGTATGCGCAATACATTTTGTTTTGTTTTACTGAGAATCATGTGATAGTTTTAAATTATGAACCCCAAATTCTTTGACATTTCTCCCATCAAGAAGTGTGGTCTATACCCATCTCCTTGACATTGACTGGGCTTGTGACTGCTTTGAAAAATAGAGTACTGTTTGGCAGAAGTTATACTTCTGATGTAAAAGGCCAGACAGCTTCTGACTGGTTTTCTTAAGGTCCTTGCTCTGAGGGAACAGAGCTGCTATTTAAAAAGTTTGACTGCTCTGAGACAGAAACATTGAACAAGTCAAGTATTGGTCCTCTTGGCAACATCACCAGGTGAGTCAGCCTCAACTAACCAGACATGTGAGGGAGTTATCTTGAACATGGGGTCTAGACCAGCCTTCGGATGACTGCAGCTCCAACCAACAACTCAATGCAACCATAGGAGAGAGCCCAAGTGATCTGCACCCTTCCTGAAGTCCTGACCCACAAAATTGTGACCCCAATAATTATTATTTTATACCTATTCATTTTGGTATTATTTTTTATGCAGCAAAAATTACCCAGAACTTTCCACCATGCTTTGCTTTTAACATTTGTTTCCATTTTGATTATGTACCACCTAGACTTAACAATTTACATATGAGGAAATGAAGACAAAAAAAGGTTAAGTTACTTATGCAAAGTCTTAGAGCTAGTCTAGTACAGGAGCAAATGGGTAATGCATGTAAAGTATTCAATACTTAGCACAGTGTTTGATACATAGTAGTTACAAAGTTAAAATTAGGCCACTACTATGTCTATCCTTTTGATGATGATGATGAGGATAAATGATGATGGTGATTTAAATTGAGGCATTGACAGTGGGAAAGAAATGCTAATTGTACATCAGGCTGCAATTTAGAGTGCTTTGCTGAAAGACTTTGAAAAACTTATCACCTCCCTTAAATTATTGAAATAACCAGAGAATGCTCCTTTGCCATTTGCAGTACTTTACAAGAAAATCTGGAAATGCCTTGCTCCTCCCTGAAGTACTGAAATAAGCAGATGAGAGACAGCCAGATCATTTGTTCTGGTCTGGGCTTGCCTTTAACTTGGGCAGGTCCCAGAACTTTGTTGGTTCTGGGTTTCTTCATCTATAAAATGAAAGAACTAAGTTTCTAGGTAATGTCATATCTCTTTAGCGTAATATTTTTTTTAATTTCCAAGATTGTTTTCAATACAAATATTCCTGGCATAGAAAGAACATTAAGCCACTTCTTGCCCATGGCTGGTGAAATTCTTTGGGAAACTTAGGAAGAGATGATCTGGAGAAGAGACACTGACAATGGGAAAGAAGTGAAGTGATGCAAAGACAATCTTCAAGAAACACTTTAGCTTCACTGCTTTCCAATGTTCTGATACCTCTGGGAGCCCAGGTATGAAACAAAATTGCTCCAGCCTGGGAGACCATGTTAGTGAATTATATAGATGAAAGTTTTAATGAAACTGTGTGACTACACAGGGCACAAACCCACCGTCAGCCTTGCCTGGAAGAGAGCATAAGAGTATGCATCTAACTCTCTCACTTGACTGATGTAGGAAATGAGATCCAAAGAGAACTGATTTACTAATGATGGCTCTGATAGCAAGGCTCACAGAAAGATCTAAAACCTAGAAATACAGGGGTCTTTAGAACTTCAAGTTATGTAATTTTGAGGCAGTGGATCATAAAGAGGTGGCTTGGGAGAAAAGCCAAGAAAATTGTAACATTCCACCAGGTATCCCAAATAAAAATGGAACAGAAGGTAGGCAAAAGCAGTGAACTTGCTCTGTAAATATATCTTCCTGACAAATGTCTTATTCCACTCACATCCAGATATATTTATGCCTCTATGACATGGTTTTAATTGAAGAGGGGTCAGCAGTTCTTTTTTTCCCTTAGGGGGCAGATAGTAAATATTTTCAACTTTGTGGGCTATGTGGTCTCTCTTGCAACTATTCAACTCTGCTGGTGTAGCATGAAAGCAGCAATAAACAATTTATAAGTGAATGGGCATGGTCATGTTCCAATAAAGCTTTACTTACCAAAATAGGCAGCAGGACAAATTTGACCCACAGGCAGTAGTTTGCCAATATAGATAGATTTTCTAAGAGTTACATAAAATAAATACCTGATATAACTCCTAAACTCATAATCATCTTATAATCATCTTGTAGAGGTACAGGTGTAATCAATATTTTATTGCACTTAGAAGATCTTGCATTTTTTACAAATTGAAAGTTTGTGGCTACCCTGCATTGAGCAAGTCTATTAGAGCCATATTTCCAACAGTATTTGCTCACTTTTGGCAATTCTCACAATATTTCAAACTTTTTCATTTTTATTATACTTGTTATGGTGATAAGCGATCAATGACTTTGATGTTACTATTGTAGCTGTTTTGGGGGGCCACAAACTGCACCCATATAAGATGTCGAACTTAATCGATAAATGTTGTGTATGTTCCTACTGCTCCACTGACCGGTAGTTAACCTTGTTTCTCTCCCTCTCCTTGGGCCTCCCTTTTCCCTGATACAAAAAAAAAATATTGAAATTAGGCCAGTTAACAAACCTACAATGACCTATAAATATTCAAGTGAAAGGAAGAGTCCGTCCCTTGTCTCTCACTTTAAATCAAAAGCTAGAAAAGATTAAGCTTAGTGAGGAAGGCATGTCAAAAGCCAACAAATGATGGAAGCTAGGCCTCTTGAGCCAAACAGCCGAACTGTGAATGCAAAGGAAAAGTTCTTGAAAGAAATTAAAAGTGCTACTCCATTGAACACATGATGTTAAGAAAGTGAAACAGCCTTATTGCTGATATGGAGAAAATTTTAGAGGTCCAGATAGAAGATCAAACCAGCCACGACATTCCCTTAAGCCAAATCATAATCCAGAACAAGACCCTAACTCCCTTCAATTCTATGAAGACTGAGAGATGTGAGGAAGTTGCAGAAAAAAAGTCTGAAGCGAGCAGAGGTTGGTTCATGAGGTTTAAGGATAGAAACCATCTCCGTAACATAAAAGTGCAAGGTGAAGCAGCAAGTGGCTGATGTAGAAGCTGCAGCATGTTTTCCAGAAGCTCTAGCTAAGATAATTAATGTAGATGGCTAAACTAAGCAACAGATTTTCAATGTAGGTGAAACAGCCATAAATTGGAAAAAGATGCCATCTAGGACTTTCATAGCTCGAAAGAAGTCAATGCCTAGCTTCAAAGAACAGGCTGACTCTCTTGTTTGGGGCTATAATGCAGCTGATCATTTTAAGCTGAAGTCAGTGCTCGTTTACCATCCTGAAGATCTTAGGGCCTTTAAGAATTATGCTAAATTTACTCTGTCTGTGCTCTATAAATGGAACAACAAAGCCTGTATGAGAGCACATCTTTTTACAGTATGGTTTACTGAATATTTTAAGCCCACTTTTGAGACCTACTGCTCAGAAAAAAGGATTCAAAGTATTACTGCTCATTGACAATGCACTTGGTCACCCAAGAGTTCTGATGGATATATACAAGGAGATTAGTGTTTTCATGTCTGTTAACAAAATATGCATTCTTCAACCCATGGATTAAGGAGTGATTTTGACTTCAAGTCTTATTATTTAAGAAACACATTCTTGTAATGCTGTAACTGCCATAGATAGTGATTCCTCTGATGGATCTGGACAAAGTCAGTTGAAGCACTTCTGGAAAGGATTCACCATTTTAGATGTCATTAAGAACATTTGTTCAAATTCATGGGAAGAGGTCAAAATATCAGTATTAACTGTAGTTTAGAAGACATTGATTCCAATCTTCATGGATGGCTTTGAGGGGTCCAAGACTTCATTGAAGGAAGTAAGTACAGATGTGGTAGAAATAGCAAGAGAACTAGAATTACAAGTGGAGTCTGAAAATGTGACTAAATTGCTTCAATCTCATGATAAAGCTTTAACAAATGAGGAGTTGCTTCTTATGGATGATCAAAGAAAGTGGTTTCTTGAGATGGAAACTACTCCTGGTGAAGATCCTGTGAAATTGTTGAAACTACAAGAAAGGATTTAGAAATTTACATAAACTTGGTTGATGAAGCAGTGGCAGAGTTTGAAAGCATTGACTCCAATTTTGAAAGTTCTACAGCGGGTAAAATGCTATCAAACAGCATTTCATACTACAGAGAAATTGTTCATGAAAGGAAGAGTCAAATCAATGCAGCAAACTTCATTGTTGTCTACTTTAAGAAATTACTGCAGCCATCCCAACCTTCAGCAACCACCAGCCTGTTCAATCAGCAGCCATCAACATCGAGGCAAGACCCTCTACCAGCAAAAAGATTGACTTGCTGAAGGCTCAGATGTTGGTTAGCAACAAAGTATTTTTTAATTAAGGTATGTACATTGTTTCTTTAGACATAATGCTATTGCACACTTAATAGACTACAGTATAGCGTATACATACCTTATATATGCACTGGGAAACCAAAATATTTGTGTGACTTGCTTTATTGCGATATTCGCTTTCTCGTTGTGGTCTGGAACTGAATCCATCAAATCTCTGATCTGAGGTATGCCTGTAATCTTGTAGAACTGTCACCTACTTAGTGTATTTTATTGCTCATTCATTTATACACACACACAAACACGTTCACACACATGTATTTTATTAACAGCTCTCATGTTATACATAGATAATATAAAGAAAAATGGGACAATCGATTGTCTCAGGGTGTTCAACTAAACAAACAGGGAAATAATGCAATGCACTGTGTCCTAATGGAAGAGAGTACCTACCTGACATCAAGTGAAAGATTTGATAAGGCTTAGTAGAAGAGGTGACACTTGAGCTAGCGTTTGATGTTTAGATAGGAATTTCTCTTAATAACTAAGAATAAAGATATTTTTCAGGAATAGATATCACCATCTAAAAATGAAGGAACCTTTGTTATTTTAAATTACGTAAATCTCAAGACTGATTTGTTTAACTGAGTTGTGGCATTTTCCTTGGCCCTATTGTTTTAAAATCATCTTCCTGTCAGTTTTTGCCAAAATTTAGTCTCATCTTAGTTTCCTATGGTATTTACCTATTGATCATTTCAGAATTAATTGGAATCTACTGTGATAGGAAATCTCCTTTTAATAGCAATTTAAGTTTGGAAATACTCTTGGCTTAAGCCTTTGAATTAGATAAGAATCATTGATATTTCTGTCAGGGTCAGGAAACTCTTTTCTGCATCTACCTTACCTGCTTATGATACACATAAACATCAGTATACGCTGGGTAGCTTAACCTGCTTTTCCCACTTTATCCCAGCAATGTTCATTGTAGTGTAATTTGTCTTATGTCTATGTTTCAGTGTAGGTGATTTCTTTAGATATGGAAGGGAAAATGGGTTTCATAGCATATATTATAGCTGATTGTTAGCAGCCATGTGGTTTATTGTCCTAAAATTCTTCTAAACTTTCTCTAGGCTCAGAGATAAAGGATGATTTATTAACAGTGTTCACAACAGATGCAGGGAAGAAGAAGTGGTAGCAAAGGTGTCATGCATTTGCAAGCTGTGATTTACATGCAACCTGGTTCTGCATGGACTTTCTCTATTTTCTATTTTCTATTTTTACCCTCTCTTTGATATCAAGCAATTAACTGTGGCTCAGTGTTTCTATATTTTCATGTGGTTGTATACTTTGGTTGGTAATAACAAGAAGATACTTGGTAATACCACTACACAGTTTAACAAATTCAAACACAGAGTTCTAGCACATTTGTGTTTATGTTAATTATATATTGGCTTATATCCTAATCTATTTAAAGTCATACTAAGTGAACACTCATATTTGTTACTCTTCATAAAATCTCTGGCAAATTACTTTTTAAATTGTTTAAAAAGAAATTTCCAAATCAGGGAGAAAAAAGATACCCTGATATTTAGAGTCAACATCCTGGCACTTGACATAGGAACTCAGGTAGGTAGCCAATCTCTCACAGGTAGTGAATGAAGATAACCTGTACCATCTATAGTGTCCCAAGAGGAAGATTGAATGGAAGCATTGGTGGTCCATCTCCTTTAGGTAGGGACTCTATCTTAGGTTAAATTTTTACTTTCTCTCTGTTTTATTGGACCTTTGAATGTCCCCAGTAGTTCATTTGATTTATCTGATTGCCTCAAGAATTACAGTGCAGAATGAAGCAAAGTCAGTGAATTCATCTAAGTAAATCATGTTCAATCTTATTTCAGCTGTTAAAAGAGAAAAATGAGGATCGATGAGAACTTACCCCATAGTCTTAGATCATTCAATGAAGAAGGTTTTAGCTTTCAATAAAGAGCTCATTTTACGTGTGGGCATTCAAGAGGAACTAGCTTACAGATAAAAATACATAGAGCAAGAAAATATAAGAAACAAATTGGAAAATTTTTCAGGTTTTACTATAATGCTAAAGTATTTCAAGGACTATAAGAATGATTTGTCATCAATCTTCATTATATTAACAAATAAATTAATTAAACCCTGTGATGTTTTTCTGTAAGTCTCTCAACTTCTCAAGGTAGTGTCTCATATAACTCTATCAATTATAAGCCAATCTAATTATGCCATATAATGTTTTTCTTTTCAAGGCATTAATATAAAATTTTAGAATCTTAGAGAAAGAATTTTAGACACTATATAGTCTCTCAAAATATATGTACAATCTTAAATACATTTTCTTTATCATCATGAACATAATTTGAACTTATTTTGGGATGTATAGTTGTATGTCCTTAAAACTGCTGTAGGATGACATTATTTTCTGTTATTGGGTAATAGTTTTTGAGGAACAGCTCTAGGAAGGAGAGTTTTTTGTTTTGATATGAACAGTGCTGGTATAGAACTTTCTTATTGATCTATAAAGTAACTTAAACAACCAAAAAATCTTTTTTAAGGCAGAAACTTATGAGATAAACTATATCTTTTTGTTTTGTTTTTTGTTGCTGTTGTATTTCCATTAGCACATACACAGTGTGAGGTTGCCTGGCATAAAATATATACCAATAGTTTTTTGAAAAAAAAAATCACATATAAACACTTACCTCTTATTGCAGAGATGAAGGATTTCAGGCCCAGAGAAATTATGAAAGTTACCCTAAGTGACACTACATGATGATACTAAATTAATTGAAAGAGAAATAAATATGATTTGTTTTACTGATCAAGTCTTGCCTCTGTAGTGTATTTGACTTAGAAAAATAAATTATTTGAATTAAATATTTCTAACTACTATATGATATCTTTATAGGACATTTACCTTTTTTTTTCTTTCTAATAGTCCCAAACTGTATACTGGATTTTATGACTGCTATCATGAGATACTGTTATTTTCTAAGTATCATAATCATTTTTCAATAATCAATCTGTGACTGGGAAAACTAGTCAACTGTTTAGACTTGTCCTGAATAAAGATCTTTGAGCTATTCTCTTGATACATATTAATATAACAGAACCAGAGTCTAAAAAATGAAAGTGCAATTTTCAAGCTAGTTCAATTATATAATTCAGTGTATGACAGGCTATGCATATCCTTTTGATTTCTATCTCTTATCTTACCGTTAATGATACTGCCTAAGATGCCCTTTTGTAAAAACACATTTTCCTCTTAAATGAACTAATCTTGAGCAAATCTATTAGATACATTTTCAGTAATTTTTCTTACTGCTGGTTTTGCTGCTAAATTAACCCACTCAATAGATTTCACGTATTCCATTCAGATTATTATTCATAGGTTTTTGAACTTATTCCTTAGCCTCTGAATCTTTTATTTTCCTTTTCCACACAGTGTAGGTACACAGTGTAGGTCTATAATTACATTAGAAACCTTGATGCCCCAGTAATCATATTAACTGGTAATGGTTTAGGAATTTCTGTGTTTTTAAAGCATTTCTTTCTATACATTGAATAGCATTCATATTTAAAAACATTAAAAGACATCTCATCTTCATTTTGAAAGAAAAAATAAAAATAAAAATGTGGCTGGTATGAGTATTTGGTTGCACTGACAGAAAGTTTGAGCACCAAATACTTTGTTATACGGCAGGTCATTCATTTTAATGGAGTTAAAACATAGTATGTTATCAGAGAATTGTCAAGTGATTAATATTATAGATTTGACATTGCAACACTGCAACACTGAGAAAGAGAGTTGGATTGACTACCTGGGAGGGAATTCGCATATGTAACTTCTCTAGAGCTAGTGTGAAGAAAAGAGAGTTTACAGGGAATATATTATATACCGCGTGTATTGTTCATCACAAATGTTCACCTTGACCGGAGGAATTATCCATGGCTCAGACAGAGGAATAAAACATGGCTTTAGAGTAAAGGTGACCTGGATTGAAAACTGGGTTCATCAACTAGTTGAGTGAATGACTGTGGATACATTTAATTCCATGAGACTCAGTCTTACTGTATGTTAGATTGGGATAAAGTTTCCAATTATGGAATTGTTGCCAGAATTGAGATGCCCCACATATATAGGATTTAATTTTTGATGAGTGATTTTGCTTTTTGTCTTGAAACCAAAGAAGCTTAATATAAAGAACAATTAAACTCTGATAAAGGAGTGACCGTAAAATACAAAGACACTCTATATTGTACGCTAGTGCTTAAGGAGAGTACCAAAGGACAGACAAACTGGAAAGGGTCGCCTCTCAAGGCTGTAGTTCAGACATCCTTGCAGAAGGTGTAGCTCAGCCGCTCGGATAACAGGGATATTTGCTGGTCTGCCCCAGTTAGAGCTGGTTTGCTGTCACTGGGCAAGCAGAAAGCAGCCCTTGGGAAGTCACGTGGGATGCCAGCAGTCAGGAACTCGTGGCTTGGGTGTACAGAGAGTGGAGGCTCAGAAGGAACCATCCACACGGGCCTGCAGAGAAAGACAAGGTGCCAGAGTGATCAGGAGGACTTTAGGATGCTGGCGTCTATGTCTAGAGAGTGGTGGGAAGGTGATGAAACAGGCCAAGCAGAGTTCTGAGCATGAAACAGGGTCAATGTTCCACTAGATTCCTCACACGACCCCACCGGCCCACTGCAGAAGCCCTTCCTCCTGCCATGTCCCTGCACTACACCATCGTGAGAAAGTTAACCATCATGCTCACTGTGAAAGATGCTTAAAAGGATGCTGTCCATTTGAGAAGGTGAGCCTGCAGCTAAGAGGCTGGGTACTGATAACTGAAACCCTTGTAGGTTCGTACTTGTGTGGTCCCTTTGTACAGAGGAGTGACTTTAGAATGGCTCTATTTTACTCTATACAACAGAAATTGTATTTAAACAATAATTTGTAACCAGTGGTTTAAATATTTTCAAAGAATTTTGAAAGTCCTAATTCTCCCCTTTCTACTACCTCTCCCCACTTAGCTTATCCTCCTTCCTCAGAGTCATCTGATTTTACCATCTATTTAGATCAATTTATAAGCTGTTTAAGATGCCAAAGCCATTTATACTTTTATGTGATTTCCTTAAAAATTCATCCAAAATAATAAAAGATGAACTGTGGTCCATGGGGTTTCTAAGAGTGCATATAAAAATTTCCATGCACAGGCTG
This sequence comes from Balaenoptera physalus, assembly GCF_965194825.1. NCBI lineage: Eukaryota > Metazoa > Chordata > Mammalia > Artiodactyla > Balaenopteridae > Balaenoptera > Balaenoptera physalus. The sequence continues at coordinate 77,879,109 of NC_138886.1, read as the reverse complement.
AGAGAATATTGTAGAACATGAGAAAATGTCAGAAGTATCCTACTTGGTAAATTGAAATGAATAAACATTGAAAAAAAACTACTAAAGGAGCAAAGAGTTTATTTTTTATCCAGCAAATAAAAATATAATTATTTAGAAGTGTGTATGTGGAGTTAAGGTGTTGGTGATACTCTTTCTCTGCTGATTGTCTCATTCTGGTTATTCACATGTAACACTGGGTATCATGTATGGAGGGATACAAGTAGACTCAAACATGTTCAGAAGAAATTGACCAGAATGATGAGTGGGTCATGAAACCGTGTTAATGTAAGAAATTTATCCTTTGGAGATACATGCCAAAATATTTACTGATAAAAATATTATGTCTGGAATTTGTGTCATAAAAAAATCAAAGTTGTTTGGATATGGAGGTGATGATATTGATGAAACAACTTAGTCCATGCTTTGTTAATTTTTGAAGCTAGCTGGTTGGTCCTCAATCTATTCTTTTCTTTTCTTTTTTTTAAAATTAATTAATTAATTTATTTATTTTTATGGCTGTGTTGGGTCTTCGTTTCTGTGTGATGGCTTTCTCTAGTTGTGCAAGCGGGGGCCGCTCTTCATCGCAGTGCGCGGGCCTCTCACTATCGCGGCCTCTCTTGTTGCGGAGCACAGGCTCCAGACACGCAGGCTCAGTAATTGTGGCTCACGGGCCCAGCTGCTCCGCGGCATGTGGGATCTTCCCAGACCAGGGCTCGAACCTGTGTCCCCTGCATTGGCAGGCGGATTCTCAACCACTGCGCCACCAGGGAAGCCCCTATTTTCTTTTCTTTTGCATGAGTTTGAATAGCTCTGTAATTAATAAAATTAAAAAGATAAAAGATATAATTCAAGAAGAGAATAAAGAATTAGGAAAATCGGCATACAAAAGAGGTGATTCTCAGCTAGTGTTGACAAATCTATGAAGGAGTATCTTTAAATTATTGGAAAGTTACCATGGACCAAAAATTAAATAAAATAAAAGAATTAGATTAGAGTTTTAAGGTCCTAGGGTAATTTCTAGGATAAATGAAAATAAGTTGTAAGGAAATAGATTTCAGTTCAGTATCATCTATATTTTTTCATTGATTTGTTTGTAAGTCATTTATTGAGTACTTCTTATTTACTGCAAGAATTTAACTCTGAGAAAAAGTGTCAGATTTATGTGTGAATCAGAGGTGTAGATAATATATTCATAATAAAGATAGAACCTGACAACATTTTGGGAAAATAGGTAAATATTTATAACAACAAGTTTGGTTTTGTCTCCTTTGCAGTGAGGATAAACTAAGGAGATTTAAGTCAGGGAGAGATGGGATCAGATTCACATTTTATTTCATTCTCTTTAGACATTGCAGAGAAAGTATTGGAGAGCTCTGAGGCTGTAGAGCAACCAGCTTTTTAAGATACTGTGTCACTTGCCCGAGTAAAATACAGTGTGTCCCTAAACTGCCTCAGGAACAGATAGGATGGGTGAAGGGTATGAATAAAAAACAAGAAATGAATTGAAAAAGTAAAGCAATTTAATTTTTTTTTTGAATGATTGCATAAATGTTGTCATTTACCAAGACAGAAATCAGAGAATGAGAGACAGATTTTAAAAAAGAAAAAAGGGTTACTTTGGAATCTACTCATTTTGAAATACCTTTGAGACTACCTGGACAAAATAAACAAATGAGAACAAAAACCTTAGAAGAAAATTTCCTAGACACGGTACAGAACTTAGGATAGGAAGAGTAAGTCAGCTTTCAATCTTCATTCTTTCATCCTTTTATTCATTTTTTTCATTCATGAAACATGATTCCATGTTTGAGTACCCACTAGGGACCACATGTGCATAGAGATGCATAAATATACAGGCTACATTAGTTAAACCAAGGAAGCACAATGCTGATCCCTATCAGGAGAGAACTCCCCCAAATCCAGCCTGGTTTTAGTCTAGAATTTGCCCCATCTAGAATTTGCTTCTAGTGTTTAGCAAGGACAGTCACAAGTGAGATATATGTGACCTCTCATACACCCATCCCTTGAGGTATTAAAAACCCTAGCAAGCTTAGTGTCTGTATTGTTTTCTTAAGCTGGAGATAATGGTTACATCCCATAGCACTCTGCACCTGAGCTATCTGGTCTGACCCCTGTGAATACTGTGTTTGTCCAAGGATCAAAGCAATGAAGATGGAGCCCTGAAGCTAGAGGTAGAGAGTTGCAGAGCTCAGACTAAAAGTGACACTTGCCCACTCAGAGCACTGCAAATCTTGATGCTAATGCCTTTTTCCACACCCACCTCAGCGGTTACAAACCTAGAGATCTTAGAGGAGAATAAGAGAAAATATTGCATTAGCCCTAGGTGCTAAAAGAAAATGTGGCCCTTTATATTTTCCTCAACTATCCCTTTGAAAGAGAATTTAATAATACATTTGGGGGGCATTTCAAATGTTTTCCCTCTCAGGGGAAGATTTAACAAGATGGAGAGTTTCATGCACCTGAAATCCAGAAGCAAGTCTGTCTGCAAAAGACGGACTTCAGTGGGTCAACCAGTGGCTCAATCTTTATTAAAGAAAGATGAGTCAGAAAAGAGGTACCTACATAAATCTGGAAACCATCCTAAGCTACAAAAGTTTTGCTCAAATACGAAATATTTATTTCCTCTTAAATTCAGCCATGCAGTTAAATAATACCTGGGATACTAGAAATTCTATTAAGAATTTCTCATATTCTAGTTATAAACTTCAAGTAGCTTCCAAGTCGCAACATATGTAATATATGATAGATTGAGAAAATATGTTTTTAATAGTGTAATCGAAAGAATCTCTACATCATATTACTATGCTTTCAAGTCATAAAAATACATAGTAAAATTCAAATGGAAGGAACTTAGGCTTTAATTCAAAAGTTATATTACAAAGGTTCCTGCTTAAAAAAAAAAAAAAAAAAAAAAAGAACATTTCCCTCCATAAGGCCATAGCAATATCTCCTTAAACTTGACCAATTGTTTGTAACATCTACCTTCCTGATTTATGGGGAAATTAGAAAAGGAAAGGAAGAGGAGAGCAGGAGGGTGGGAGGCAAATAACAAGGATTCAATTCTGGGGTGCTTTTTTCTGGTCCAAAGATTTGAGATCACAGGGCAATGGGATAGAAAGCATCCTTTCACTGTGGTTCACTATATCTGCATTTGCACCAGTTATATGTCTTGTGTTACCTGGTAAAGAACTAGAAAAATGAGTCATGGAAGTAGACGAAAAAAATGTTCTCTTTTAATCAGCCTTTAGCTTTAGAAGCAGGAACACAGGCAGAATTTGTTTTTTCCATCACTTTCTCATGAAGAGACTGCTTGTTTGGAATATTACTATTGTTGGATGAAATATGCTGAAATGAAAACTTATAATGACAAAGCAGATGGATGGGCTATGTAGTCATGTAATGTTAGAGAATGGGAAACCAGGTGGGCATTGGAATGCTTTTAAATTTCTTTGGCAGTATCAAAATATTTTTTGAGATTTAAATATACCATAGGCTGACAGGGTCAAAAGGTGCTGAGGAGTAACCCAGTAAATGATGTAGCACACTTGAAATAATTAAGTTTCTGTTTTTCTTGTCAATAAAGCATGTGATATATCAACATATTTCTTATTCAACTAACTGTTCTTACTCCAGTTATTTCATGCAGCCTAAGTGACGCCTCCTAATTTTTAACCACTACGTAGGTGAAAAATGCTAGCTTTTCACTCTTTTCTCAACTAAGAGCAGGAACATGGACGAGTTGCGAACAATGAAATACAAAGAGAAATCATCTGGGGCTGGAAGAGAAAGATCTTCACCTGTTATCCCCAACCTCATCTTTCTTCCTGCTTTGTTACACTGCCCTGTTGATATAGTATATTTAAAGAGAAATTACCATCAAACTGAATATGATTTAGCAAAAGGATCAGAAAATCTTGGGTGGCTGCTGGTCTTCCCAAGCCATTGAACAAAATTTTGGACCACCTGCCTTCTGAGGTCCTAAGTCATAAAAATCCTTGTGGTTTGATTCAATTTTAGTCGGGTTTTCCATTACTAGCTACTTAAAAGCATCCAGTGTGACTCAAGTGGTAAATTAATTACTAAAGAGACCTATCCTGTGTCACCTAGTTGTATCTAACCTTGTACTTGGTAGTTTAGGAAGAGGTTGGAATCTAAATTTAATCATCTTAGTCCTCTGGGTAAATTAGACCTCATCTGTTTTCAAACTCTGAGATTTTACCATTTCATCCTTTTTTCAGAAGGATGACCTTTTAAAAATTATTTCGCCAGAAAATTCAGCATGCAAGTGAAAACTCATCACATAGTCACTGGGTACATGGAAAGATAAAGAAAAGTAATCTGAATACCTTGTCTCTATGTGCTCTGTCTCTGTTGTGCTGATTTTTAAAGAACAAAGTGTATTTCCTGAACTCTTATTGGTCCTCTGGTTCTTTACCTTGGGAAAAAAGCCATGAGAACAACTGTTAATCTGCATTACAAAAAAAATGCTAGAGGGTAGACAGTAAATTCTGCTTATGCTTTACAGATCTGACTCAATACCCATGTATGCATCTATTCACAGTTTAATAAGAGAGAAACTACTTAAGAAGAAAGGAGAAAAATTACTCAAAAATCCTCTACACCACTGAGAATTGCTGAGCTTACTAGCTGCTCCTTTTCCCCTCTAGTTACTTGTGAAGTAAGAAAGTTAAAAAGAGATTTTGATTTTTCTTATATTATCCAGTTCTCTCATGCTATTTTATGGATTAAATATATCTTGACTATAGAGTAACATGTGTTAGAATGATGGTGTAAAACACACCAAGTTTTACGTATATGTGTGTGTGTGTGTGTGTATATATATATATATATATATATATATATATATATATATATAATGTCCATGTATAAATATAAATCAATGGATAAATAATCTTTATATGTTTTGGATATACTTAATTAGGAGTAGACCCTGTATGCTAACTGCATTAGCTTATTTAATCCTCATAACTACCATGTGCTGTATCATAACTGCCATTTTACAGATGAAGAAACTGAAATTTAGAGACAGAGATTCTCCCAAGGTCATACAGCCAGCAAATAGTGGGGTCACATTTTGATCCCATTCAGCCTGACTTGCTAACCCATCCTCTTAATCATTGCATTTGTAGAGGTGGTAAACTTTTCCCTTCTTTTTTTCTAGGTTCTTTGGCTAGTCTAATAATTAAATTGACATAAGACAGATTAAAGGGAGAAAAACAAATTTACTACATATGAGAGCCCCAAAGACATGATACCCAAAGACAGTCAGGCAGTTGAAGCTGATGTGCCATCCTGAGCTAGGCAGAAGTGGGTAGGGGTTTGGGGCTTCAAGGGAAGGAAGATAAATTACAGGAAAATGAGAAGAGCAGATGTTTGGTAAACAAATGTTTGTCATGCCATGCAGATAAATCTTTCTGACAGAAAAAAGTTATCTTTGATATTAGCTCTTTTCCTGGTACAAGGCCTCTATCTAAATTTTTTTAGACAGTTAAAGGGAAGGTAAACAGTCTTCCTGAGTCTGTTGGGTCTTGATTGTCTTCAGCTTGTAATAATCCACTTGCAAAACTGGCATATTTGCGGGTGGCCTATTCTCCCCTGTATTATACACACCGACATGTATATACAGTTGTTTTCTGACACAGTAGTTTCTGAAACCGCTGTCTATTCCATGTTCACTAAGTTGCTGACATCAACCTTTAACCAGTAGGTAGGAGGTTGGTCTTTGTTTTCCCATTTTTTGAAGGCATTTTTAAACTTAAGCCTATAAACATATTTTAAAGATTTATACATGTATTTTTGAAAAGTGAAGCAGCCAGATATTGATTCCAAGTCTTCAGTTTCTAGATGTTTTTCCTCCTTTCCTTCTAATTCACTGCCTTTATATATATTTTAGACTGTAACCACCCAGAATGGAGGTTTTGTTCACTTTAAATTGGAACATGTGAATTAAATCACTTATTATGCATATGCTGTAATTATATTACAAACACAGTCTTGCATATGATACATAAATGTGATATTTATGTGATATAGTTTAATTAAGATGCCTATAGGTTATAGGCTAGTTATTGGATAGCTTTCTGAGTTAGCTTTTAGCTTTTATATGAGTGTCATGTATAAGCTAATAGCCCTAAAAGAAATAATAACTTTCTCATTATTTATATGTAAATATATAAATTGTATATGAAATTAGATAGATAAGATAGACAGATAGATATGTATATAAATTGGGGCTTGAATTTGAGAGCTAACTGCATTAATGTTTCAAAACTTTATTGGTCATTTGTTGTTTTTGCCTGAGAGCACTCCTTCCTCTTCTCCCTTTCTTTCTTCCCTTAGCACACTACTTTTCCACTCAGTGTGTTCTTGATGGACTTATAAATCCAGATGCCACCCTCTACCACCAACACTAGCCAAGGTGGGGAACAGTGACAAAAACTAGGCAAATCACATCTAGATATTTGAATTTTAAGGAACATTACCCAAGGATGGAAAACTACTAGAACTATATCATCTTAATTTCTGTAAAGTTAGAAGACTGCCAATTAGTTCCTTCTACCTAATCCCAAGATTAGGGATATTGATATTGATCTTGATATTATTTCTCCTTTCTGAAGCCTATTACATTTGATTATGAAAGTTAAGTTTTCCAGAATAAGTTTGCCCTTAGCAAGTATCCAAAGTAACTGATATAAAGGTTTAGAATGAATTTCACACCACAAACTCTCAGTGAAATATGGGGTATTTAAAATGGGTTACGACATTGAAATACAGGAAATGACATTGAGATTCCCATTAACATTCCAGAACTGGAAAATCACTGCCCCAAGGTAATCAGCGGTCTAACAGCTAATTAAGTATTTCCCTGTGGTCACCTGGAACCATGTGTTCAACAAGAGCAAGGTTTTGGGTGACTAACTACTGTCACGGAACAGCTCAGAAAGGTCAAATAATTCTGCAAGCAAGGGGAAGGAGAGTTGTTTCTGAAATATTTGATATTTTAAAAACAGAAGAATGACAAGCGCAAATCTTTAAATTCTTACCTTAAGGCATGGATTGAAACTCAGGGCCTTTCTGTAACTGTGCTGAAAAAGAAATATTTTCTCTCGTACAGCCGTAGAGCTGGGATCACCAAAATAATCTTAGAGATTAATTCTGTAGATTACTGAATTATAAATTGGTTGTATTTACAGCCTTTTCAGTTTTCCTTTGTGATGTTCAAGCACAGCTCTAGAACTAATATATCCCCAACAGCTGGGACAAGTAGGGCACAGTATATGGGAGAATAAGACCAGTTGGAGAACCCAGATCCCTCAAAGCCTTGTGAAACATCCTTTTCTGGAAAGAATCCTTGTTTCTCATGCAAGAGAAATCTGCATTGTTGAGAGACTACCTTCCCTCATCGTAGTGAAGCTAAGAGTTAGTCCCAGACGATTTACAGGCATTTGCTTATTTGGGTAGTCAAAGCCTGGAAATTATTTGTAAGATTGGATTTTGAGAATGCTTAGCCAAGGAGGGGGCTGAGGAACATAATTTTGGATCAGGCTGGATTTATCAAAATAGTTATTCTCAATAGAGTTTCTACATTTATTGAGCTAGATTAAGTATATAGCTGCTGCCTCTGTTTTAGAAAGAGCAAACCTAAATCCAATTTGCTAACTGACATTGAAAGACTAAAAATCCCTGTCTATATCTAGAAGAGGTACTGTCACAGACTTTGAGATATTGGAAAGCTGGATTGCATCTTTTATGTGCATCTATTCACTCATCATGATTATCATATTGAGCATAACGGATTGAAAGGTAACCAGATCATGTGGCAATATATGGTCTGCATATATATAGGACAAAGAGCCAGGAGCCTACTAGAAATGAAATACAATTGCTGTGTAGTCTTAAAGAGGAAACTGTGTGCACATTTTACAACCACAGATATATACTGTGAATCTTTCATTAGCTGGCTACAAGGAGACCTGGATTAATATCCAGAACAATACTGTATAATGAGAAATAGCTGAAAGTTTTAGAAAACATTGGGTACAAAATGTACTACTGTGGCCTGCTGGGAAGAATGCAGGCTTATAGGGTTCAGGAAATAGAGGAGGCCTGATTCTGACCTCAAACCCAGACTTTTGATATGTTTTTCTTCACATATGCTGAGAGTAATAATCTGAATAGATATTCTCAGAAAATGGAAGAATCCTCCACCGACTCTACTGTAAGAGTCATTATTGAAGGAATGAGCAAGAGGAAGTTGTTGGAGACTCTTCTCCCTACAAAAGTAATGACATCCTTGGGAAACTCCAAGATATTGGTCACCATCAAAGACCTAAAAAAAAAAAAAAAAAAAAAAATCAGGGTGGAAATTTCCATACCATCTCTGTTCAAACCTTTCATTTGACCTGTGAAATTTCCTGATGAGACTTAGAAAATGATAGGATTATGGAAGCTTCATTTTTAAAAGATGACTCCATCTTTATATACTATCCTTGATGTTGTACCCTTACTGGGATAAAGTAATGTAGCTCCTGACTATTGGTATCAGCTATTGAAGTAGTTTATTTTTCCCAGTAAAATCAATAGTATCCTTGTGCTGTTTGTATTAGTTTTCTACTCCTGCTATAACAGATTGCTGCAAATTTAGTGGCTTAAAACAAAAAATATACTATCTTCTAGTCCTTTAGTGGATGAAAACAACAGAAATATATTATCAGAAGTCTACAATGTATAAACAGGATGGTGTTCCTTTCTGGAGAGAATCTATTTCCTTGCCTTTTCTACCTTCCAGAGATGGCCTGAATTCCTTAGATAGTGGCCACAAATTGCTCAGACCTTCACTTCCCTCATCACACCTACTTATCTGATTTTGGCCTTCCTGTATTCTTTTTATAAGGACTCTTGTGATAACATTGGACCCACCTGGATAATCTACCATCAAAAATTTCTTTATTTAATCACCCCTGCAAAGACTTTTCGCCATGTAAAGAAACACACTTATGGGTTCTGGGGATTAGAATGTGGACATATTTGGGGACCATCATTCAGGCTACCACACTCTTGTTTTCTTGCTGTGTGTCCCAGTTTAATTCATGCTATTGGGTAATTTAATGTCACAGTGATTATTGCATGACTATGAGAGTATTTTGATGTTAATGCCCAGAAAGTAAAAGTTTGTGCTATGTATAGATGTTTCAATAAGAGTATCACAGAGTAAGAGATAGTAAAGCAAACTGGAAGATTTTATGTATATTTTATTTCAGGAAAGTTTCTGGAGTTTGTATGGTCTGAAGTCATATCAGGTTATTATCTCTAAAGTAAATGAAATACTGCTCATTTCTGTTCTGCTACTACTAAGAAGAACAAACAATATTTAGATGGCTACCTAGGACTTTGAAAACATTTAGGTGTCCTTCTATGACCTACTTACCAGGTGAAGTAAGAAGTTGTGAAATTTGTGTGCAACATTTGAGAGCAAGACAAAGCAATACCAGGCTATATCACTAATGGTTCTTTCCACTAATTTGAAGATGCAGCTGATGCAATGATTCCCAAAGTGTCTGTGATAGAATGGATGGAGCTTTTGGCAAGCATTATTCTCACAACTGGAGAGTAGGATCCTAAGGTGGGGGAGAAAAGCCATGATGCTTTTGGTAGTTAACCTCAGAGAAACACTTTTTGGCATGCTACCAGGCTCTGATAAAAATTTAACAAATGACCATGTGACATAAGATGATGCTAACATAGGTTGAGAGAGCTGAAGGATATGCTATATTCTCTAAGCCATTGGTCAATATAGTGCTGTTTCTCTTGGAGCCAGAATACATATATCTAGGAGCCAAGAAGCAGATGTGGGAGTGGTGACTCAGTAAAGTATATTCTTGGATCTTTTAAAAATTAATTCCATTTTTGCCATTCTGTGTTCATCTACCAAGACATACAAAAATCGTTATATTACATTGGAAGTCAATAATGTCTTATCAACTTTTAGGCATCTTATGCCACCCACTCTATAGACAAAAAATAATTCAAATCATTGGGAAATAGGTTTTCTGTTAGGAAAAGGTAATAGAGAAGAATATGAAATCTTTGTGGGGGGCATTATTCAAGCAATTGTAAATGTTAAAAGAAGACCACTAAAGTGCTATGTCAGTATTGAATTTTAGTATGAAACAAAATGTTGTGTTTATGCTGAGAAACGAAGGAATGAAATTGATGAGTAACTGTTTTTTTTTTTTTTTTTTAGAAAGGTAATTTTAAATTTATTTATTTCTTTATTTATTTTTGGCTGTGTTGGATCTTCGTTTCTGTGTGAGGGCTTTCTCTAGTTGCAGCGAGCGAGGACCACTCTTCATCGCGGTGCGCGGGCCTCTCACTATCGCGGCCTCTCGTGTTGCCGAGCACAGGCTCTAGACGCGCAGGCTCAGTAGTTGTGGCTTATGGGCCCAGTTGCTCTGCGGCATGTGGGATCTTCCCAGACCAGGGCTTGAACCCGTGTTCCCTGCATTGGCAGGAGGATTCTCAACCACTGCGCCACAAGGGAAGCCCGTAACTGTTAATTTTGCAAGCACACCTTTTATTCCATGCTCCTTCGGTCACAATGCCTTTTAGAAAACTACCCTGCCCAATTCTATGTGGGTTGCTCCTTTGTCTTCCAGGTACCAAAACCCAGGTTAATCAAATTAGACTCTTTCTCTTGCAAAAGTTAATCTTTATGAGAAAGATACAATGATATAAATTATTTGAAACTGAGCTATTCTGTGGAAATAGAATGATGAAAGTATAAGTGAGTTCTTTAACGCAAATCTTTAGCCTGCTCTGTTTTCTGCCTTAGATATTATTATAATTTTCTCGGCTACTTATTTGCCGTCAAATAGGTTTATGATGAAGTTAGCCAGAAATACTTATTCTACTGTTTAAAAGAAAAACAGCTCTAGCTTATATATATATGGATTATACCCCCAAATTACAAAAATAAATGACTTACTCATGAAATAAAGTTTATAAAAAACTCAATTTGGATGAATGTGAGGTTTTTACCTTTTGGAAAAAGCAATTCTAATTGAGCTGTGTGTGTAGTCATTCTCTCTTCCTCTCTTCCTCATTACACATGACATGGAACCAAGCATTTTTTTTTTTTTAATATACTGCAGGTTCTTATTAGTCATCAATTTTACACATATCAGTGTATACATGTCAATCCCAATCGCCCAATTCATCACACCACCATCCCCACCCCACCGCGGTTTTCCCCCCTTGGTGTCCATATGTTTGTTCTCTACTTCTGATCTCAATTTCTGCCCTGCAAACCGGTTCATCTGTACTATTTTTCTAGGTTCCACATACATGCATTAATATACGATATTTGTTTTCCTCTTTCTGACCTACTTCACTCTGTATGACAGTCTCTAGATCCATCCACGTCTCAACAAATGACTCAATTTCATTCCTTTTTATGGCTGAGTAATATTCCACTATATATATGTACCACAACTTCTTTATCCATTTGTCTGTCGATGGGCATTTAGGTTGCTTCCATGACCTGGCTATTGTAAATAGTGCTGCAATGAACGTTGGGGTGCATGTGTCTTTTTGAATTATGGTTTTCTCTGGGTATATGCCCAGTAGTGGGATTGCTGGATTATATGGAAATTCTATTTTTAGTTTTTTAAGGAACCTCCATACTGTTCTCCATAGTGGCTGTATCAATTTACATTCCCACCAACAGTGCAAGAGGGTTCCCTTTTCTCTGCACCCTCTCCAGCATTTGTTGTTTGTAGATTTTCTGATGATGCCCATTCTAACTGGTGTGAGGTGATACCTCATTGTAGTTTTGATTTGCACTTCTCTAATAATTAGTGATGTTGAGCAGCTTTTCATATGCTTCTTGGCCATCTGAATGTCTTCTTTGGAGAAATGTCTATTTAGGTCTTCTGCCCATTTTTGGATTGGGTTGGTTCTTTCTTTAATATTGAGCTGCTCGAGCTGTTTATATATTATGGAGATTAATCCTTTGTCCGTTGATTCATTTGCAAATATTTTTTCCCATTCTGAGGGTTGTCTTTTCGTCTTGTTTATGATTTCCTTTGCTGTGCAAAAGCTTTGAAGTTTCATTAGGTCCCATTTGTTTATTTTTGTTTTTATTTCCATTACTCTAGGAGGTGGATCAGAAAAGATCTTGCTGTGATTTATGTCAAAGAGTGTTCTTCCTATGTTTTCCTCTCGAATCCATTTTGAGGTTATTTTTGTGTATGGTTAGGGAGTGTTCTAATTTCATTCTGTTCCATGTAGCTGTCCAGTTTTCCCAGCACCACTTATTGAAGACACTGTCTTTTCTCCATTGTATATCCTTGCCTCCTTTGTCATAGATTAGTTGACCATAGGTACGTGGGTTTATCTCTGGGCTTTCTATCTTGTTCCATTGGTCTATGTTTCTGTTTTTATGCCAGTACAATATTGTCTTGATTACTGTAGCTTTGTAGTATAGTCTGAAGTCTGGGAGTCTGATTCCTCCAGCTCCGTTTTTTTCCCTCAAGACTGCTTTGGCTATTCGGGGTCTTTTGTGTCTCCATGCAAATTTTAAGATGATTTGTTCTAGTTCTGTAAAAACTGCCATTGGTAATTTGATAGGGATTGCATTGAATCTGTAGATTGCTTTGGGTAGTATAGTCATTTTCACAATATTGATTCTTCCAATCTGAGAACATGGTATATATCTCCATCTGTGGTATCATCTTTAATTTCTTTCATCAGTGTCTTATAGTTTTCTGCATACAGGTCTTTTTTCTCCCTAGGTAAATTTATTCCTAGGTATTTTATTCTTTTTGTTGCAATGGTAAATGAGGGTGTTTCCATAATTTCTCTTTCAGATTTTTCATCATTAGTGTATAGCAATGCAAGAGATTTCTGTGCTTTAATTTTGTATCCTGCAACTTTACCAAATTCATTGATTAGCTCTAGTATTTTTCTGGTGGCATTTTTAGGATTCTCTATGTATAGTATCCTTTCATCTGCAAACAGTGACAGTTTTACTTCTTCTTTTTCAATTTGTATTCCTTTTATTTCTTTTTCTTCTCTGATTGCCATGACTAGGACTTCCAAAACTATGTTGAATAATAGTGGTGAGAGTGGACATCCTTGTCTCATTCCTGATCTTACAGGAAATGCTTTCAGTTTTTCACCATTGAGAATGATGTTTGCTGTGGGTTTGTCGTATATGGCCTTCATTATGTTGAGGTAGATTCCCTCTATGCCCACTTTCTGGAGAGTTTTTATCATAAATGGGTGTTGAATTTTGTCAGAAGCTTTTTCTGCATCTATTGAGATGATCATAATGTTTCTATTCTTCAATTTGTTAATATGGTATATCACATTGATTGATTTGCGTATATTGAAGAATCCTTGCATCCCTGGGATAAATCCCACTTGATCGTGGTGTATCATCCTTTTAATGTGTTGTTGGATTCTGTTTGTTAGTATTTTGTTGAGGATTTTTGCATCTATATTCATCAGTGATATTGGTCTGTAATTTTCTTTTTTTGTAGTGTCTTTGTCTGGTTTTGGTATCAGGGTGATGGTGGCCTCATAGAATGAGTTTGGGAGTGTTCCTTCCTCTGCAACTTTTTTGAAGAGTTTGAGAAGAATGGGTGTTAGCTTTTCTCTAAACCTTTGATAGAATTCACCTGTGAGGCCATCTGATCCTGGACTTTTGTTTGTTGGAAGATTTTTAATCACAGTTTCAATTTCATTATTTGTGATTGGTCTGTTCATATTTTCTGTTTCTTCCTGGTTCAGTCTTGGAAGGTTATAGCTTTCTAGGAATTTGTCCATTTCTTCCAGCTTGTCCATTTTATTGGCATAGAGTTGCTTGTAGTAGTCTCTTAGGATGCTTTGTATTTCTGCAGTGTCTGTTGTAACTTCTCCTTTTTCATTTCTAATTTTATTGATTTGAGTCCTCTCCCTCTTTTTCTTGATGAGTCTGACTAATGGCTTATCAATTTTGTTTATCTTCTCAAAGAACCAGCTTTTAGTTTTATTGATCTTTGCTATTGTTTTCTTTGTTTCTATTTCATTTATTTCTGCTCTGACCTTTATGATTTCTTTCCTTCTGCTAACTTTGGGTTTTGTTTCTTCTTCTTTCTCTAGTTCCTTTAGGTGTAAGGTTACATTGTTTACTTAACATTTTTCTTGTTTCTTGAGGTAGGCTTGTATAGCTATAAACTTCCCTGTTAGAACTGCTTTTGCTGCATCCCATAGGTTTTGGATCATCGTGTTTTCATTGTCATTTGTCTCTAGGTATGTTTTGATTTCCTCTTTGAATTCTTTAGTGATCTCTTGGTTATTTAGTAGCGTATTGTTTAGCCTCCATGGGTTTGTGTTTTTTACATTTCTTCCCCTGTAATTCATTTCTAATCTCATAGCGTTGTGGTCAGAAAAGATGCTTCATATGATTTCAATTTTCTTAACTTTACTGAGGCTTGATTTGTGACCCAAGATGTGATCTATCCTGGAGAATGTTCCATGCATACTTGAGAAAAAAGTGTAATCTGCTGTTTTGGGATGGAATGTCCTATAAATATCAATTAAATCTATCTGACCTATTGTGTCATTTAAAGCTTCTGTGTACTTATTTATTGTCATTTTGGATGATCTGTCCATTTGTGTAAGTGAGGTGTTAAAGTCCCCCACGATTATTGTGTTATTGTCGATTTTCTCTTTTATAGCTGTTAGCAGTTGCGTTATGTATTGAAGTGCTCCTATGTTGGGTGCATATATATTTATAATTGTTATATCTTCTTCTTTGATTGATCCCTTGATCATTATGTAGTGTCCTTCCTTGTCTCTTGTAACATTCTTTATTTTAAAGTCTAACTTATCTGATATGAATATAGCTACTCCAGCTTTCTTTTGATTTCCTTTGGCATGGAATTTTTTTTTTCCACGCCCTCACTTTCAGTCTGTATGTGTCCCTAGGTCTGAAGTGGGTCTCTTGTAGACAGCATATATATTGGTCTTGTTTTTGTATGCATTCAGCAAGCCTGTGTCTCTTGGTTGGAACATTTAATCCATTCACGTTTAGGGTAATTATCAATATGTATGTTCCTATGACCATTTTCTTAATTGTTTTATGTTTGTTTTTGTAGGTCCTTTTCTTCTCTTGTGTTTCCCACTTAGAGAAGTTCCTTTAACATTTGTTATAGAGCTGGTTTGGTGGTGCTGAATTCTCTTAGCTTTTGCTTGTCTGTAAAGCTTTTGATTTCTCCATCAAATCTGAATGAGATCCTTGCCGGGTAGAGTAATCTTGGTGGTAGGTTCTTCCCTTTCATCACTTTAAGTATATCATGCCACTCCCTTCTGGCTTGTAGAGTTTCTGCTGAGAAGTCAGCTGTTAACCTTATGGGAGTTCCCTTGTATGTTATTTGTCATTTTTCCCTTGCTGCTTTCAATAATTTTTCTTTGTCTTTAATTTTTGCCAATTTGATTACTATGTGTCTAGGCGTGGTTCTCCTTAGGTTTATCCTGTATGGGACTCACTGTGCTTCCTGGACTTGGGTGGCTATTTCCTTTCCCATGTTAGGGAAGTTTTCCACTATAGTCTCTTCAAATGTTTTCTCTGGTCCTTTCTCTCTCTCTTCTCCTTCTGAGACCCCTATAATGCGAATGTTGTTGCGTTTAATGTTGTCCCAGAGGTCTCTTAGGCTGTCTTCATTTCTTTTCATTCTTTTTTCTTTAGTCTGTTCCACAGCAGTGAATTTTACCATTCTGTCTTCCAGGTCACTTATCCATCCTTCTGCTTCAGTTATTCTGCGATTGATTCCTTCTAGTGTAGTTTTCATTTCAGTTATTGTATTGTTCATCTCTGTTCATTTGTTCTTTAATTCTTCTAGGTCTTTGTTAAACATTTCTTGCATCTTCTCAATCTTTGCCTCCATTCTTATTCCGAGGTCCTGGATCATCTTCACTATCATTATTCTGAATTCTTTTTCTGGAAGGTTGCCTATCTCCACTTAATTTAGTTGGTTTTCTCGGGTTTTATCTTGTTCCTTCATCTGGTATATAGCCCTCTGCCTTTTCATCTTGTCTGTCTTTCTGTGAATGTGGTTTTTGTTCTACAGCCTGCAGGACTGTAGTTCTTCTTGCTTCTGCTGTCTGCCCTCTGGTGGATGAGCCAAGCATTTTTTTTTAATGCTCCATGTATTTTTTCTAGCTTTCCTTCTTCGTATAATGTTTCAAATGGCCATTCATCATTTAAGACCAAACTCCCTTCTCTTCTTTCTAAGCAGAATTAATTTTCCCTTGCTTGTATTCTTATACGCAGGATATGCATATAAGATTTTATTAGAATTGCATATGTGTTCATTTGTCTTGTTCACTAGACCCTGAGTCCCTGAGGACTTTTTTTTTTTTTTTTTTTAATTTATTTAGTTTTATTTATTTATGGCTGTGTTTGGTCTTCGTTTCTGTGCTAAGGCTTTCTCTAGTTGTGGCAAGCGGGGGCCACTCTTCATCGCGGTGCGCGGGGCTCTCACTATCGCGGCCTCACCTGTTGTGGAGCACAGGCTCCAGACGCACAGGCTCAGTAACTGTGGCTCACGGGCCCAGTTGCTCCGCCGCGGCATGTGGGATCCTCCCAGACCAGGGCTCGAACCCGTGTCCCCTGCATTGGCAGGCAGATTCTCAACCACTGCGCCACCAGGGAAGCCCCCTGAGGACTTTTTGAGCATATTTTTTTTTCTAATCCTTAACATATGTGTCACAGAAAGTAGATAGTCATTATTAACCAAATTTTGAGAATTGACCAATTTCTCATCAAAACAGGAAAGCCAGAATTATTTTGGAAATATGTAGTGATACTTAGGTTCAAAAATTGTAAAGCAATAAAAGAAAGCAAAAAAGGAGTGATTTAACCTCTATTCATCAATATGTTTCATCTCCCAGTAGGAAAGAAAAATGGAGAAAACAGGGAAATTTGCCTATGTAATTTATTCATAGTAGATAAGAAAGAGCTAAAGGTGAATAGTTTTCATCAGTAGTTGCAAGATTTCAGAGCAAGTTGGCATATTTTGATGTATGTTCATTTTTTCCCTTGCTCTGTACCTGAGGGGGAACATTTTTAAAATCAGAGACAAGGCAGCTACGTGGACATAAAATTTCTTTTATTGCTTTTTGGTATGCTCTTTGCAGGAAACTAGATTTTTCCCAACCAGTAAAATTTGTGTAGGCAGAGGTCAGCACAACCAGAAGAATGGAAGAAAGATGCAAGCAGTGGAGTCATGACCTTGTGACAAAGAGGTCAAAGGGTTATTTCAGAGCAGTGACCTCCAAGAGCAATCAGTGCACTCTAGGCAATATGTGAGATGACTCATTAAAATTAGGAAAGAAAACACAATAACAACTTCTATATATCAATATCTATCTATATGTATTAAAGAAATTAAGTATCATTTATAATTAGTAGAAGGCTTGACTCAGTTAATTTATCAAGCAGCCCTATGTCAAATATGTCAACACATGGGAGGCAGTCTGAATAAAGGAAGAGAAATCTACAATTCAGGGTTTCTGAGGCTTATACTCAATCTTTAGTTCTTTTAGTTTATTGGGACATTGCAATTTATATAGCCTAAGTTAAGAGGACTTATAGACTATGCTAATTTTAACTACATTTACCATCACAAAAATGGTTTTAAAATATTCATTTAAAGGCATATAGATTAAAAACTAAACTGATACAGTTATAAGCAAATAATAATATGAGAGCAGGATTGACAGCTTTACTCCGGTTTCCAACTATGCTATCAGTAATATTATGAAGTAAAAAGTTTGTCAACTATGGCCTAATCAGATATGAGAAGTTGGCCTAAAAAACAATTAGTAAAAATTAGTAGAGTATTACACACATATACCCACCCACAGATTATACCTCCACATACAATTATTTTACTGATAGAAGGTTAGAGTCTAGAAATTGTCTAGAAATCATTGGCTTGGAGGACTGGATAGTCTGAGACCATTTCTCCAGGAAAAAGTGGACAAAGATGAAATACATTAGGGAAGACAGATGTACAGTTTAGGGGAAAAGAAAAAAAAAAGACTGAGGGGAAGAGATGAAGCATTATAAGAGAGAGAGTGGAAAATAAGTAGAGTTAAGGTAGTCCTGAGATCAGAAGAAACAACTGAATCAAGAACAGGAGCATGCAAGCAATGCTTTTTATATTTAATGTAGTAAAGACCTTGCAATAAGACATTATATTGCAAAGTATATCTGTTATCCCCTGAAATGTATACAAGAAAATCAAAGATAGGCAAATTTTTAAGATACTGAGGTAGATCAGGCCTGAGATATTTATTTATTTATTCATAGCTAGTGTATTTTTAACAGCAGCCTAAAGAGAAGAGATTAGGGGTATGTGATCAGAATCAAGCCAATCCATTATCCTTGTTCTTATTTGAAGAGTTTGCTTTAATAATTTAGTAGATATGCAGGTACCACCATCCAATAATATGATGTGATCATTTTCAAGTACTGTATTGGATCTGGATTTCCATTAAAAGGGCCCTACTTTGATGAAGACTAATGACTGGAACTCTGTGAGCTACAGTAAGTGGCATCTTATCTGGTGTCCCATGACAGAGCCCATCTTTTCTCATTTCCTTATTTTGAGCAAGAAAAATTGAATAATTACAGAAATTATATTTCTTAGTTATTTCTAGAATTAGAATGTGTTTTAGAAGTGTTTAGAAGAATGGAATAACACTGGTGGAGCCTATTATATTCTTCAACTTTAAGTGACATTGTTTTTCACATTTTAATGTCTGATATTGAGCTGCATCTTAATATTTGAAGGCATATTATGTTCACTATTGGTCTGGTGATATTGCGATGTGGTTATGCTCTGTGAATGCACGAACTTGGCTACTGTTCCTGATCACTGGAGAAGACAAATACAACCCCTCCATGTTTCAGTCCAAAAAAAATGTGGGAGGTATAGGAATTTTGGTTGCTATTTGATAACCTGTTGACATATCTTAGTGAAGAGAACAAAGCAACAGCATCAACATACAAAGAATTGCCAGCAACTTAGGAGAAAATAACAAAGACAATAGTCAGCACTCTTAAAAATGCTGCATTATCAATTCTCTTGGTGACCCATGGGACAATACTGTGAAGAACATATTGACATTTCTTACATCAAGTTAAAAAATATTTCAGAAAACTTGAGTTGGGAATAAATTTTAGGAATCATGTGATCAATTTTTCTTTTATCCTTATAGACATCTAACCGAGAGAGATATATGATGACTATCTTTATTAGAATATGTATAAAAACTCTTTGAGTAATTATAAAATTTCCAAGTGATAAGAAAGTGTTGAGTCAGTCAATATGGTAGTGGTACCCTTATAATTGATCGTATCTTAGATTAGATGAAGCACAAAATTCAATTTCTTCCCATCAGGTATGATTCACAGAGACCTCTTATAAGTACATCAGCACTGTTTTATCATAGTAGTACCTCAATGACATCTTGAAAACTGTTCTTGAATTCTCACCCACACTGCATTGCTAAACAGGATTTTCAATTTCTATCCTTTCATGTGCTTGACTTCTGGACTAATTGCTTCACATTCCTCCTCTTCACTGTAGTTTTCTTTGTGTGTTTTGATGGCAGGGTCTCTCAATATAAATGTGAGGGTACTATACAAACGTTATTGGGCAAGTACATCAGAAAGATTGAATTGCAGTAGAAGGAAGAATCACACACATTCAGGTAATAAATTTTAAATATAAGCTCTTAAAAAATTAAATTCCTCAGAAAATATACCTTCTCTGCTTTATATATAGAGAGAACACAGAGCTACTGAAAATTTTTGTTAAAACAATCTAGCAACATCAGGAATAACTTCTATATATATCATAGTATCTTCCAACATACCTTTCATTAGGGGGTTATATTGTAAAGTTTATCTAATCTCTCTCCATTCTACAAGAATCTGTACTGTCTAACAATAGAATGCACTAACGTTTAGTGAATCTTATCAAAATTTCCATTTCGATATGTCCCATGGTAATATAATAATTATTATAAAATTGGAAAGAATTTATGCTCAATGTACCCGAAGCCATTTCACAGCATCAACTTCAGTAGAAATATGAGCAGAATATTTCATGCTTCTGTTCTCTCTTGAGGATAACACCTTTAGTAATTTCCATATGTCATCTAGTTAATATGACAAACAAAGAAACTTGAAGATTTCAAGCACAATAACAGAAGTGAAAGATTTTGATTGACTGGTACATTATAACTCTTATTACATACTATGGACCCAGGATGTTATAATAATTAGCCTGTCAAGTCAATTGTTACTCTTCATTAAAAATGAGTATATGAAAGCAATTAATCTCAACTTTAGCTTCATTAGGACATTTTATTTTTGCAGTTGGGTGCAGTTCAGTGTCTCAGTTTGAAGGATGTATTATTTTCTAATAGAAGGTTTCACCTTCATTATTTTGATTACTAACTTGAATAGCAAAATGTAAGCTTATGTAATTACTGGGTGAAAATTCTGAGTTATTTTTAATTTGCCTTTTGAAATTAATTATAGATAAAAGAGATTTTCCCTTATTCCTTTTCTTCACTTTTGTCTTATTGAGGCTGTGGACTCAGAATTTCACACTCTTGAAAGTGATTCTATTCTCTGTGAATCATGTCTCTGAAAATGCTGACACCCACAAAAACAGGCAAAGCTCAAGGACGTTTCTACAAGCCCAAAACACATTGCAAAAAAATGCGAAATCAGAGTTGAGTTTTTCTTACATAGTAAAGGTTAGATGAGAGATAATAAAATATTGCCTGTTGGTAATCAGTTTTCAACTTAGACTGTGGACTGATTGACTGTTCATGATGATTGAAAACTGGCAGGTGAAAGTTACAGCACACATCACAGAAAAGACATCGGTCTTACCCTTTGCATTCGAATGAATTAAAGACAAGAAATAATAGCAGTTGAAAATCATCATCTCTCTTTATTCACTGACAAGTCACCCCATCAGTTGGAAAAACTGAGGGTGACTGTATGCCTAGCAGATATTAGAGGGAAACATTGAACCATAGACTAGTAATATAGGAGTGAACTCTGAAAGGTGGGCCGTTTTGTCAGTCCTTTCATCCTTACTCAACCACCACATATGCAACTCTATATGGGAAATGTCATGATCTCCCTTGGGAATATCTTAAAAGTCAACGTTAGCAAAGTGTTACATTTAATAACCTGATGACATTACTGCCACTGTTTACATGAGCCAACATAGCATAATGTAAAAATGCATTTACTTAGATTAAATGATCTGTGCTGAATCACATTCCCACTTCTTTTGTTTAGTTGGTTGACCTTGGGCAGAGTACATATACTCAGAACTTTATTTACCATATGTAGTAGTTTGCTTGGACTTCCATAAACAGTCTGGCTTAAACAACAGACATTTTTCTTTCTGGTGTTGGAGCTAGAAGTCCAAGATTAAGGTGTCAAGAGGTTTGGTTTCTTCTGAGGTCCCTCTCCTTGGCTTGTGGATGGCCACCTTCTTGTTATGGCTTCTTGTCTCTGTGTGTGCATCCTGATGTCCAAATTTCCTCTTTTTATAAGGACAATAGTTAGATTGGATTCGGACTCACCCTAATGGCCTCATTTTAAGTCAATCACTTCTTTAAAGGCTCTATCTCCAAATACACTTAAATTTAGAAGTATTGGGGGCTAGGGCTTCAATATAATAATTTTAGAGGGACACATTTCAACCTATAATAACCATATCTACACAATTGCAATAATAGTATTCAAACTCAGAGTTTTTCTAGGCATTAAATAAACCAAAACATGTAAAATATCGACTAAAATGTCTATTACACATGGTGAACACTCAACAGAACTTACTTTCTGCCATACCTCTTAAGCTATAGATCATATAAGTCTTGAATCTCTCAAGTTAAGGCTTGTTCTTTAGTAAGAATGTCTTCCAACAATCAGAATCTAGCAATTGAAGGTGGTGGTGAAAAAATGCAATTCAGCTAGCTCCCTAGGTGAATTTCGAGTCCTGTGTACTTGAAAATTTGTGAACATCTGGAGTAGATCCAACAGGAAAAAAATAGGGCATTTGGGGAGACCTTCAACATAGCGGAGGAGTAAGAAGTCGAGATCACCTTCCTCCCCACAAATACATCAAAAACACATCTACATGTGGAACAACTCCTACAGAACACCTACTGAACACTGGCAGAAGACCTCAGACTTCCCAAAAGGCAAGAAAATCCCCATGTTCCTGGGTAGGGCAAAAGAAAAAAGAAAAAACAGGGGCAAAAGAATACAGATGGCACCTGCACCTCTGGGAGAAAGCTGTGAAGGAAGAAAAGTCTCCACATACTAGGGAGCCCCTTCACTGATGGGGACGCGGGTGGGCGGGGTGGAAGCTTCAGAGCTGCGGAGGAGAGCGAAGCAACAGGGGTGCAGAGAGCAAAGCTGAGAGATTCCTGCTCAGAGGATTGGTGCCGACAATCACTCACCAATCTGAGATGCTTGTCTGCTCACCTGCTGGGGCGGGTGGGGGCTGGGAGCTGAGGCTGGAGCTTCAGAGATCAGATCACAGGGAGAGGACTGGGGTTGGTTGTGTGAAGACAGCCTGAAATGGGCCAGTGCACCACAATTAGCTGGGAAGAAGTCTGGGAAAAAGTCTGGACCTGCCAGAGAGACAAGGAACCATTGTTTCAGGGTGTGCGAGGAGAGGGGATTCCTATCCTGTGTCCCCACAGAAGGCAGAGCACTGCCTAAGCAAGCTCCAGAGAAGGGCGTGAGCTGTGGCTATCGGCTGGGACTCCAGAGGTGGGCATGAAATGCTAACGCTGCTATCACTGCCACCAAGAATCCTGTGTGCAAGCACAGGTCACTACCCACCTCCCCACCGGGGAGCCTGTGCAGCACACCACTGCCAGGGTCCCAAGATCCATGGACAACTTCCCCAGGAAAACACAGCACACACCTCAGCCTATTGCAATGTCATGCCAGCCTCTGCCACTGAAGGCTCAAACTACATTGCAATTATGACTACCTTACCCCTCTGTCTCCCCAGACTGAGTGAACAAGAGAGCCGAAATCAGCCTCTGCTTCAACCCCATCCCGTTTGGGCAGGAAACAGACGCCTGAGGGCAACCTACATGCAGAGGCGGTGCCAAAACCAAAGCTGAACCCCAGGAGCTGTGCAGACAAAGAAGAGAAAACGAAATTTCTCTGTGCAGCCTCAGGAGCAGTGGATTAAATCCACACAATCAACTTGATGAACCCTGCATCCGACGAATACCTGAATAGACAATGAATGTTCCCAAAATTGAGACGATGGACTTCTTTGGGAGCAACTGTAGACTTGGGGTTTGCTTTCTGTGACTGACTTGTTACTGATTGTTATGTTTATCTTTGTTTAGTATTTAGTGCTTGTGATCATTGTTGGATCTGTTTATTGGTTTGGTTGCTATCTTCTTTTTTTATTTTTAATTTTATTTTTTAAATTTTTAATATTATTTTGTTACTTTATTATTTTTTTTTCCTTTTTTTTTCTCTTCCTTTTCTTCTGAGCTATGTGGCTGGTAGGGTCTTGGTGTTCTGGCCCGGTGTAGGCCTGAGCCTCCGAGGTGGGAGAGCTGAGTCCAGGACATAGGACCAACAGAGACCTCCCAGCCACATGTAATATCAATCAGCAAGAGCTCTCCCACATATCTCCGTCTCAACACTAAGACCAGGCTCCAACCAACGGCCAGCAAACTCCACTTCTGGACACCCCTTGCCAAACAACTAACAAGAGAGGAAAACAAACACACCCATTAGCAGAGAGGCTGCCTAAAGTCACACTAAGTTCACAGACACCACAGAACACACCATCAGATGTGGCCCTGCCCCCAGAAAGACAAGATCCAGCCCCACGCACCAGAACACAGGCACCACTCCCCTCCACCAGGAAGCCTACACAGGCCACTGAACCAACCTCACTCACTGGGGGCAGACACCAAAAACAGTGGGAAATATGAAACTGTAGCCTGTGAAAAGCAGACCCCAAACACAGTGAGTTAAACAAAATGAGAAGACAGAGAAATATGCCAGAGATGAAGGGGTAAGGTAAAAACCCACTAGACCAAACAAATGAAGAGGAAATAGGCAGTCTACCTGAAAAAGAATTCAGAATAATGATAGTAAAGATGATCCAAAATCTTGGAAATAGAATGGAGAAAAAACAAGAAACATTTAACAAGGACCTAGAGGAACTAAAGAGCAAAGAACAATGATGAACAACACAATAATTGAAATTTAAAATTCTCTAGAAGGAATCAATAGCAGAATAACTGAGGCAGAAGAACGGATAAGTGACCTGGAAGATAAAATGGTGAAAATGACTGCCAGAGAGCAGAATAAAGATAAAAGAATGAAAAGAATTGAGGACAGTCTCAGAGACCTCTGGGACAACATTAAATGCACCAACATTGGAATTATAAGGGTCCCAGAAGAAGAGGAAAAGAAAGGGTCTGAGAAAATATTTGAAGAGATTATAGTTGAAAACTTCCCTAACATGGGAAAGGAAATAGTCAATCAAGTCCAGGAAGTGCAGAGAGTCCCATACAGGATAAATCCAAGGAGAAACACGCCAATACACATATTAACCAAACTATCAAAAATTAAATACAAAAATAAATAAATAAATAAAAGCAGCAAGGAAAAAGCAACAAATAATATACAAGGGAATCCCCATAAGATTAACAGCTGATCTTTCAGCAGAAACTCTGCAAACCAGAAGGGAGTGTCAGGACACATTTAAAGTGATGAAAGGGAAAAACATACAACCAAGATTACTCTACCCAGCAAAGATCTCATTCAGATTCGACGGAGAAACTAAAATCTTTACAGACAAGCAAAAGTTAAGAGAGTTCAACACCACCAAACCAGCATTACAACAAATGCTAAAGGAGCTTCTCTAGGCAGGAAACACAAGAGAGGGAAAGATATAAAAAGAAATTAAGTTGAGTGATTTGTAGTGAGGTGGATAGATCTAGAGTCTGTCATACAGAGTGAAGAAAGTCAGAAAGAGAAAAAAAAAGAATACTGTATGCTAACACATATATGGAATCTAAAAAAAAAAAAAGGTTCTGAAGAACTAGGAGCAGGACAGGAATAAAGACGCAGATGTAGAGAATGGACTTGAGGACATGGAGACGGGGAAGGGTAAGCTGGGACGAAGTGAGAGAGTGGCATGGACATATACACACTACCAAATGTAAAATAGATAGCTAGTGGGAAGCAGCCACATAGCACAGGGAGATCAGCTTGGTGCTTTGTGACCACCTAGAAGGGTGGGAAAGGGAGGGTGGGAGGGAAAAGAAAGAGGGAGGGGAAATGGGGATATATGTATATGTATAGCCGATTCACTTTGTTATACAGCAGAAACTAACACACCATTGTAAAGCAATTATACTCCAATAAAGATGTTAAAAAAAAACATTAAGAAAATGGTAATAGGAACATACATATCAATAATTACCTTAAATGTAAATGGATTAAATGCTCAAACCAAGAGACACAGACTGACTGAATGGATACAAAAACAAGACCTGTATATATGCTGTCTACAAGAGATCCCCTTCAGACCTAGGGACACATACAGACTGAAAGTCAGGGTATGGAAAAAGATATTCCATGCAAATGGAAATCAGAAGAAAGCTGGAATAGCAATTCTCATCTCAGACAAAATAGACTTTAAAATAAAGACTATTACAAGAGACAAGGTAACTACATAATGATTAAGGGATCAATCCAAGAGGAAGATATAACAATTATAAATATTTTTTGCACCCAACATAGGAGCACCTCAATACATAAAGCAAATGCTAACAGCCATGAAAGGGGAAATCGACAGTAACACAATCATAGGAGAGGACATTAACACCCCACTTTCACCAATGGACAGATCATCCAAAATGAAAATAAATAAGGAAACACAAGCTTTAAATGACACATTAGACCAGATGAAATTAACTGATATTTGTAGGACATTCCATCCAAAAACAACAGAATACACTTTCTTCTCAAGTGCTCATGGAACATTCCCAGGATGGATCATATCTTGGGTCATAAATCAAGCCTTGGAAAATATAAGAAAATTGAAATCGTATCAAGTATCTTTTCCAACCACAATGGTATGAGACTAGATATCAATTATAGGAAAACAACTGTAAAAAATACAAACACAAGGAAGGCTATAGAATATGATACTAAATAACCAAGAGATCAGTGAAGAAATCAAAGAGGAAATCAAAAAATACCTCGAAACAAATGACAATGAAAACATGATGATCCAAAACCTATGGGATGCAGCAAAAGCAGTTCTAAGAGGGAAGTTTATAGCAATACAATCCTACATTAAAAAACAAAATCTCAGAAAAACAACCTAAACTTGTACCTAAAGCAATTACAGAGAGAAGAACAAAAAAACCCAAACTTAGCATAAGGAAAGAAAACATAAAGATCAGATCTGGAATAAATGAAAAAGAAATGAAGGAAACAATAGAAAGATCAATAAAACTAAAAGCTGGTTCTTTGAGAAGATAAGCATAATTGCTAAACCATTAGCCAGACTCATCGAAAAAAGGAGAAGACTCAAATCAACAGCATTAGAAATGAAAAAGGAGAAAGTAACAACTGACACTGCAGAAATACAAGGGATCATGAGAGATTACTACAAGCAACTATATGCCAATAAAAAGGACAACCTGGAAGAAATGGACAAATTCTTAGAAAAGCACAAACTTCTGAGACTGAACCAGGAAGAAATAGAAAATATAAACAGACCAATCACAAGCACTGAAATGGAGACTGTGATTAAAAATCTTCCAACAAACAAAAGCCCAGGACCACATGGGTTCACAGGTGAATTCTATCAAACATTTACAGAAGAGCTAACACCTGTCTTTCTCAAACTCTTCCAAAATATGGCAGAGGGAGTAACACTCGCCAACTCATTTTAGGAGGCCACCATCACCCTGACACCAAAACCAGATAAAGATGTCACAAAGAAAGAAAGCTACAGGCCAATATCACTGATGAACATAGTTGCAAAAATCCTCCAAAAAATACTAGCAAACAGAATACAGCAGCACATTAAAAGGATCATACATCATGATCAAGTGGGGTTTATCCCAGGAATGCAAGGATTCCTCAGTATACGCAAATCAATCAATGTGATACACCATATTAACAAATTGAAGGATGAAAAACTATATGATCTTCTCAATAGATGCAGAAAAAGTTTTGACAGAATTCAACACCCATTTATGAAAAATACCCTCCATAAAGGAGGCATAGTGGGAACTTACCTCAACATAATAAAGGCCATATATGACAAACCCACAGCCAACATCATTCTCAGTGGTGAAAAAATGAAACCATTTCCTCTAAGATCACAAACGAGACAAGGTGGTCCACTCTCACCACTATTATTCAACATAGTTTTGGCAGTTTTAGCCATGGCAATCAGAGAAGGAAAAGAAATGAAAGGAGTCCAAATCAGAAAAGAAGATGTAAAGCTGTCACTGTTTGCAGATGACAGGATACTATGCATAGAGAATCCTAAGGAGGCCACCAGAAAACTACTGGAGCTAATCAATGATTTTGGTAAAGTAGCAGGATACAAAATTAATGTGCACAAATCTCTTGCATTCCTATACACTAATGACGAAAAATATGAAAGAGAAATTAAGGAAACAGTCCTATTTACCATTGCAACAAAAAGAATAAAATACCTTGAAATAAACCTACCTAAGGAGGTAAAAGACCTGTACTCAGAAAACTAAGACACTGATGAAAGTAATTAAAGATGATACAAACATATGGAGAGATATACCGTATTCTTGGATTGGAAGAATCAATATTGTGAAAATGACTATACTACCCATAGCAATCTAGAGAGTCATTGCAATCCCTATCAAACTACCAATGGCATTTTTCACAGAACTAGAAAAAAAAATTTCAAAATTTGTATTGAAACACAAAAGACCCCAAATAGCCAAAGCAATCTTGAGAATGAAAAATGGAGCTGGAGGAATCAGTCTTACTGACTTCAGACTATACTACAAAGCTACAGTAATCAAGACAGTATGGTACTGTCACAAAAACAGAAATATAGATCAATGGAACAGGATAGAAAGCTCAGAGATAAACCCACACACATATGGTCACCTTATCTTTGATAAAGCAGGAAAGAATATACAGTGGAGAAAAGACAGCCTCTTCAATAAATGGTGCTGTGAAAACTGGACAGCTACATGTTAAAGAATGAAAATAGAACACTTCTTAACACCATACACAAAAATATACTCAAAATGGATTAAAGACCTAAATATAAGGCCAGACACTATAAAACTCTTAGAGGAAAACATAGGCAGAACACTCTATGACATAAATCACAGAAAGATCCTTTTTGACCCACGTCCTAGAGAAATGGAAATAAAAACAAAAATAAACAAATGGGACCTAATGAAACTTACAAGCTCTTGCACAGCAAAGGAAACCATAAACAAGATGAAAAGATAACCCTCAGAATGGGAGAAAATAATTGCAAACGAAGTAATTGACAAAGGATTTATCTCCAAAATATACACACAGCTCATGCAGCTCAATATCAATAAAACAAACAACCCAATCCAAAAATAGGCAGAAGACGTAAATAGACATTTCTCCAAAAAAAGATATACAGATTGCCAACAAACACATGAAAGGATGCTCAGCATCACTAATTATTAGTGAAATGCAAATCAAAACCACAATGAGGTATCACCTCACAGCAGTCAGAATGGCCATCATCAAAAAATCTACAAACAGTAAATCCTGGAGAGGGTGTGGAGAAAAGGGAACCCACTTGCACTATTGGTGGGAATGTAAATTGATACAGCCACTACAGAGAACAATATGGAGGTTCTAAAAAAAAACTAAAAATAGAACTACCATATGACCCAGCAATCCCACTACTGGGCATATACCCTGAGAAAACCATAACTCTAAAAGAGTCATGTACCACAGTGTTCATTGCAGCACTGTTTCCAATAGCCAGGACATGGAAGCCACCTAAGTGTCCATCAACAAATGAATGGATAAAGATGTGGCACATATATACAATGGGAAATTACTCAGCCATAAAAAGAATGAAATTGAGTTATTTGTAGTGAGGTGGATGGACCTAGATTCTGTCATACAGAGTGAAGTAAGTCAGAAAGAGAAAAAGAAATACCATATGCTAACACATATATATGGAATGTAAAAACAAAAAAGAGTTTCTGATAAACCTACGGGCAGGAGTGGAATAAAGACACAGACGTAGAGAATGGAATTGAGGACATGGGGAGGGGGAAGTGTAAGCTGAGATGAAGTGAGAGAGTAGCATTGACATATATACACTACCAAATGTAAAATAGATAGCTAGTGGGAAGCACCTGCATAGCACAGGGAGATCAGCTCGGTGCTTTGTGACCACCAAGAGGGGTGGAATAAGGAGGGTGGGCAGGAGGCGCAAGAGGGAAGGGATATATGTATACGTATAGCTGATTCACCTTGTCATACAGCAGAAATTAACACACCATTGTAAAGCAATTATACTCCAATAAAGATGTTAAAAATAAATTTTTTAAAAAATGGGGTATTTGTGGAGGCAGAAGATGAAAGGATTCAGAAGAATTTATTGTTAGGTCAGAGGAAGACATACTAGCCCTTCAAAGAAGTTCATCAAGGGGTAAAGAGAAAATGCACCCAACATGAGTAGATCTAGTTGATGGGACAGCCCGGGCACACCATAACCAGAGTGCTAGGCCAGTAGGTTGTCAGGAATATTTAGTCACAAGAGTTAGAACAATCTGGGATTCAGGAACAGAACTCCAGGTACTTAGAGCAGCTTACTTAGAAGAAATTACCAAGATAAAACATAAGCACACAGAAACAATGGTTATAATAGGGTAAATAAATTAGTGAGTTAATAAATAAATAAGGTAGTCACCACTGTGCTATCTTTTTAGATGCATCTGCTCATTCATTCACAGTACAGTTTTAAGTGTAGAGCACAATTTCCACCTTACAGATGAGGAAACATTAGTTTAGAAACCCAAACTTCACGAAGCCAGAGTCTATAACTACCTTGCTCATTAATTATATTCCCAGCACCCAGCAAAAGGCCTGACACATGGTAGGTAGTAAATAATTATTCACTGATTGAATCAGTAGACTGTCAATTAACTTGCAGTTGAATGATGCAACTAGGAATTAACCAAAGCCATGATTTAAGTCAACACACAGAAACAGAAAGTACAATAAAGGAGAATAGCATAATTAGAAGTATATGAGACATAAAAATAAAAACAACAATAACAGGATTAAGCATGCTATCTCCCAAATTTTCAATTTTATTATTGTAAAAACACAGCAATATATGCAGAGAACCAAATAGTTTATCTTGAGTCATCTCTTATTTATTGATATTACTTGATTAATATTCTCTGAAAATTGGTTGTTCATTCATCTGTCAATTAACTTATTTTAACATCCAGGCCATATTTTTTTTTCTTTTTTTGCTCTTTCAGATAGTTTTATACTCGTCATACAGCCTGCTGGGGTCAAAGTCTAATAATATTAGGCAGTAAAACATAATGGAAAGATAATGAGCATTGGAGTTAGTGTATTCTCCTTTGATGCCCAGCTCTAATACCTACCAGTTTTGTTACCTTGGGCAAATTATTTAATGTCTCTGAACTTCAGTTTTGCTTTATCTATACAAAGGGAGTTAATATGGTTTGAAGTGGAGATGCAATTAGATAATTCATGTAATGTGCCACCACTACAAAGTAGATGGTTCATTAATGCAATAACCCAACAAAACAAGTGAAATGAGTTTTTTTCCAGAATTAATTTTTAGATAACATTGTCATTTTCTCGCACAGAGCTCATCACTTAACATCAACTAGTTCATCCTTTACAAACTTAAATTTTAAATAGTTGTTTCTTCAGTTGTCCTGCTACTGCATTTGACATGGCAACTCACGCTTCATTTCTAAAACTCCTTTGTCCCCTGGCTTTCTTGATTCTAAAGTTTTTTGATATATTAGTTGTTCATTCTGCCTTTACCAAGGGTATACATGTACATACCCATATTATCATGAACTTCAGTCAAGATTTCTGTCTGATTTTAAAAATACATCCCATGTTTTGTTACATCTCATACAATATGAGTTGTGCATCCCTAAGGAAGAAGTCAGAAAACCCTGTCTTGGCCTTGAAGCTAAGAGGGGATAGACACGGAAATTAGGCTCTGCCAGTCAAGTGCATCTATATGAGACTTAAGTGGGAAGTGAGGAACAAGGCTGGGTGAGGGTGAAGGTGGAAGCATCCAGCCTACAAGCACGAGGCAAGGAGATCCTCGTCCGTGGCCGGTGCCGGTGATGCCAGTTGAAGTGTCAGGGTTTTTGCTGGTCCATTCCCGTGATATAGTCAGGAAACTTTTGGCTGCCTAGTCTCCAAGCCTGAATCACTAGAAGTCACCTATATTCTTTGAGTTTAATTTCTTAATTTCTTTTCTCCTTAAACTAGTTGCAGTGCTTTCTGTTGTTAGTAACAAAGATTAGTGACTGACACAGTGTCCCTCAAAGGTCTATCCATGACCTATGCTTTTTCTTCTCTACTCCAGTCCTAAGTAAAACCATTTCACAATTTCAGCTAAAACCTAGAAGTTAATAGCCACCAAATATTTATTTCTGTCTTCGACCTCAGAAATTTGAGCATCACACTTTTTTTTTCTGCTTGTTTATTAATCTCCACATAGTTATTTACCAAAAGTACTCAAACTAAATATATTCACAACTGGACTCACAACATCACACCCAAAGTCAGATGGATTTTATCAGCCAAGTCAACAAGTTTTTATTCAGCTGGTTCTTTACCCCTGCTTCTAGATGTGATTAAGTTCAGTCTGAATCTTAGTTTATCTTCTATAACTGCCCTGTCTAGTACACATTTTTGCCATGATGGTAATCTTCTAAGTCTGTGCTGTACAAAATGGTAACCACTACATATGGCTATTGAGCATTTGAAATATGGCTAATACAAATGAGAAACTGAATTTTTAATTTTGTTAAATTTTATTAACTTTAAATAGCTACAGTGTGGTTCTGTATTATATTCCTCAGCTTTGGTTTAATTTGCAGATGTAGCAAATTGTATATTTATCCAGATGCTACTGTTAGAAATATTTAAAATAGACTTGAGGCTTTTCATTTAGAAATAATGCTTATTAAATTCTTCAAGCCAGCATTTTACACTGAAAATTTTGGGGGTATTAACCATTAACCAGTTATATGGCCACTAAGTGTAGTGTCTAGACTATCCTGACCTGTTGATGTATGCCAAGTAAAACAGAATCAATAAGCTCCCTGAAGTCAAGATCTATCACATCTGTGTTAGCAGTGTTGATCATCTGAACCTGCCAAGTACTTAGGCTTTGTATCAAGTGAGAGAGCAGGTGTTTACCTTGCTTCTGGAGGAATTTGTATAGTCCCTGCCTAAAACAAAATTGCTGGTACAATCCAAATTTGGAACTGATTCACTTTTTTAACATATTTGAAGTAACAGAATTCCTTAGTGCAGACACTTGGGGATGAATTACAGATTGTGCTTACTTAGAACACCTGGATTAATTGGTCTGTTGGAAACTGTTGGAAATTTAACTCAACAAGAGATTTGATGATTTTCTCCTCTAAATTGACCAAAGTCACATATGCTTTATTATTCTATATTACCAAGGTTTGGCAAAATTTTTCTCTAAGCGGTCATATAAAAATATATTTTAGACTTTGTGTCAAGAGGCAAAATCAAGGATATTATATAAGCACCTATATGGTTGTTTACAAATGTAAAAGCCTGATCTACTATTAAACAATATATGGTCTCTGTTTGTCTAAGCGTTGTAAACCTATGTCTATGCATTTGTAATTTACAGATATCTGCTGTTAATGTCTTACTTTGTTCTTTGGAGAATTATTCTCTCATTTTACAGTTTACAGAGATAAATGATTTTAAGACATTTTAGAGATTGTTCTATGAGTCTAATGTACCACAATTGCTCTGAAATGTTGGTGCCTTTCATAGTTTTTCTCAGGAAGTTTGGAAATTTAATTGATAGGGTCTAATTCTGTGGGAAGATTTTCTCATGCAATGTTCCCCTCAATCTTTGCATTTAACAGTTTCCTCTTCATAGGCTTTGTGGGCACTCTCAATGGACTCCTAGTGCAGACTCGGGTGTTCTATCAGTGGCTAAAAGTTTCTGTCTCACAGTAGTATTATTGTTGTTATTCCAGCTCTAGTTATTCAACGAGAGGGTGACTTGACTCAAGCTCTGTCTGCAGTGATTTCTCCTACAACCATAAGTACACTGATTGATACCAGCTCTAGTCCTGGGCAGCATTTCCCACTTATTTTCAGCCTCCTTTGTTCAAGTAGTCAGTCTTGATTCAGACCTCTGCTGCTCATAAATTTTTCAATTTCTGCTACCCAAGTGCCCTGTCACTCCATCTTTAGTTTACTTCTGTACATGTAGTCCATGGAAAACTTTATTTTTGTTGAGGCTGTGTTGTTTTACTTTATAGCATTACAATTTATTTGAATATTTTAATTTTAATTATCATTACTTAGTTGTATGGAAGAAGAATTTTTTAGTGTTTTCACATCCTAACCTTGACCACAGCCCTTAATGAGTTTTCCAAAACTTATTGGAAATATTCATAGACCTAGAAACTTTTCTCATTGAGTTGAATTCCTTTTTAAATGAATAGAAGTTCTTCTGACTAGCTTTCCTGTAATTTCTCTGCAACAGTTGAAGCCTTCTTGTCTATGTGGCAGATGTAGTGGCTTAAAATCTTCTTATATAAATATCTATCATAAACACTGTGAACTTGGCGTACATTGTTGGTGAGTTCTCTCACCTTCAAGTCCAATTGTGCATTAAGAAAATGTGGATCTACCCTGTTTTCTTCTGTTTTTAATTTTATTTTAAAATAATGATAGATTTACAGGTCGTATAGAAATGTACAGAGTTTTCTGCCTTCTTAGTAAACGTTGCATAGTACTGGATTTTCTTAAGTTTTTTTGTTGCTATCTTCCACATTCCTTTCTAAATATTTGACATACATTTGTACATAAAGATAGCTGGGTCCTCAACATATTTGCTTTTAGACAAGTTTGGGCATGTTCAGGGTGGTATGGCTGTAGACAACATATTTGCTTTTAAATTCTAAATTATTCCTTTAAAGTTTTCTTTAAATGACCAAATTGTTTTTTAGTGATGCAAACTAAAATTAGCAAAAGTTCAGGAATAGTTACTATATAATGATGTTGTTTCTATACTTAGATAAGCAAAATTAAACTTTATTTTCATATACACACATAAGTACATACATACATACACATACACACAAATTCTTTGGAATTTGCACAGGCCAATACTATATTATAGCATAGTGTTTCTCAAAATGAGAATTAGAGTTGACCCTTGGACAGTACGGGTTTGAACTGTGCAAGGCCACCTCACTTACACAAAAATTTTTTTCAGTAGTAAATACAGTATTACACGATTTGAGGTTGGTTGAATCTGAGGATGTGAAACTGCAGTGCATAGAGGGCCAGGTATAAATTATATGCAGATTTTTGACTACATGGTGGGTAGGTGCCCCTAACCCTGCTGCTGTGTGAAGGCCAACTGTACTATCTTACAAAAGACCTGGGCAATGAGAACACCACCACCTTTCTGTGAGCTTTTGAACAAAAACAATAGGATCCTCTGCCTTCTTTTTATCCAAGCCCTGGCTCACTTCCTTAATATTGCTTGTTCTGTATCTTATCATTTTTTTCTCTTTTTTTCTCTATCATTACTTCCTCTAACTTCTTTCCCAGTATTCATTGTTAATTACTCTTCTCTCTTTGTAGTAAAATTCCCCTCTTCTTCCATCTCTCTCCAAATTAGCAGGCCATCCATGTATTTAAAATATCATTTATTTATTCATTCACTAGAGAACACAGCATTGGTTCTGCCTATTAATAAGTACTGTGAGTGTCACTAAATGCCACATTAGGCCAGAAACAAATAATTGGGAATATGTTCTAAATATCAGCAACAGCTCTTTAGTGGAAACTTCAAAAAAGAATGAAAAGAAAGTAAAAATAAAAGCTTCCTATTTAAGAAATTTAACATCCAAAATACTGAAATCTCTCTCACCTCAGAACATATATGACTTAAAAACTCCATTTGAGTTTTTGCTTAATTATCGACTTCAGCCAGTTATAAAAAGTGTATTTGTTTTAGTAGTTATTGCCGATTTTCTTTCTAAAGGGTCTCCAGGTCTCTGTCTCTTCCTTCACTACATTTTCTGCCAATCTTATGTAAAGAAAGAAAAAAAAATGGAAAAAGAGGCTAAAAGCAAAAAGATAAGCTAGAGAGAAAGGCAGAGTGACATTTGATTATTTTTTAAAATGAACAAAAGTTAGAATAACCTATTTTGCTCACAATTCTACTCCTCAGTATAAAAATCTAGTTAAGTGCTTTGTCTCCAAAATGTGGCTAATAATAGATACTGTTATACATTGTTTTTAGACTTGCAAATATTTAGAGACTGTTTTAGAAGTATGGCAAATAAAACTTTAAAGTGACACACAATTACACAAAGGAGTTGAAAAATGTGTTTCAAAAGTTGCTTTACAAAAATTCTCTTAAAGATGTATATAAAGCATCTCCTAAATTTATAATACACATGAAATAGTTCCCTTTTTCTTTTTTGTTCCTGAAGTCTTTATTTTCTATGGTGTTAACAAGAAAGTAATTGCGAAAAGCAATTGCCCCCCAAAGAAACTGGAAATGTTTATTGCAAATAACAGATACTACTTTTCTCATATGAAATGCTTAAATTGCCACATGACGTTAATGCATAGAGAAAATTCTATTGTGGTTGTATTTATTTGTTTGTTTACTTATTTGTTTCTCTTCTGATCAGCTTCTTCTGTTTCTTCTGAACTCATTTGAAATTTTTTATCTCAGAACTGTGCAAAAGAAATGTTTCTGCTATTAATTTATTTATAAGAAAAGGCTTTTTCTGATTTTTGAAAATAATACTACCTTGAAAAAAATATATAAGTATACTTACAGATTTTTGCAGTGGCCTTGGAGTTTATATAACATATGCACACACAAGATTGAAAACCTCATAAGATCAACCCAGTTCTCTGGGAACATAAAAAGATGTGGAAAACAGTCTAGATGCATTTATGTAGGACATAGTTGTTACAGCAGGGCACATCTCAGCAATATCCTCTGTGCTGAGGTATAAAATACTGGAGGCTGGGATTTCCCTGGTGGCGCAGTGGTTAAGAATCTGCCTGCCAATGCAGGGGACATGGGTTCGAGCGCTGGTCCGGGAAGATCCCACATACCACGTAGCAACTAAGCCTGTGCACCACAACTTCTGAGCCTGAGCTCTAGAGCCCATGAGTCACAACTACTGAGCCTGCATGCCACAACTACTGAAGCCTACGCACCTAGAGCCCGTGCTCTGCAACAAGAGAAGCTACCGCAGTGAGAAGCCCGCACACTGCAAGGAAGAGTAGCCCCCGCTCACTGCAACTAGAAAAACCAGCGCGCAGCAACAAAGACCCAACGCAGACAAAATAAATAAAAATAAATAAATAAAATAAAATAAAGTAAAATAAAACACTAGATGCCAGCATACCTCGTATCAATATCCGCTGATAATATTTTGTGTTTTTTTAAAAATTTATTTATTTATGTATTTTTGGCTGCGTTGGGTCTTCAGTGCTGTGCACTGGCTTTCTCTAGTCACAGCAAGCAAGGGCTACTCTTTATTGCGGTGCGTGGGCTTCTCACTGAGGTGGCTTCTCTTGTTGCAGAGCATGGGCTCTAGGCGTGCGGGCTTCAGTAGTTGTGGCATGCAGGCTCAGTAGTTGTGGCTCAAGGGCTCTAGAGCACAGCCTCAGTAGTTGCGGTGCACTGGCTTAGTTGCTCTGCAGCATGTGGGATCTTCCCGGACCAGGGCTCGAACCCGTGTCCCCTGCATTGGCAGGCGGATTCTTACCCACTACGCCACCAGGGAAGTCTAATGTTTTGTACTTTAAAGAAACCAGAAAAGAACACCAGGGGGTAGAAAATAGGCCCTCAGGTCAATGTTCTTATAACTGTACTTTCATTTGCACCCTAAACTAACCACACTCTGCAGTGCATAGGCACTGTATCCAATTTTTTTACCTACTCATTTTGGCTTATATCCTAAGCCAAAATGGAGAGCTGAATAATAAAGGATCCAGTTTTCTGTGTGTTTAGACTATTTGTATCTTTTCTACCTAAAACCACAACCCTCTAAGCTACCTTACGCCAATCAATCAAGCTACCTTCTGCCCTTCTGTGATTAAAAAGGGTATATTATCTAATGATCACATGCAAGAAATGGAAAGGGGCAAGGGAATTCAGCTAAGAAGGTATATAAGAAGTATCTTCCCTATCCAAGGCCCGTACTTCACCCCTGCTGTGAGCTAATGAGTTATTTTTCTCTTGAAATTTCTTTACCACAATATTCCTTATACCACCCACAACTATGGTAACTCAGAGCTTCAAAGGTTTTAAAATGTTCTTTCTCTTCTCCTTTTTTTTTTTTTTAAATCACTATGCATTGATCTAGGAAGTCATTCTAGGATTCCAAGCCTAATTAACTTTAATGAACATTTTAAAAAATTACTTTATACAGTCCCATGTTACCCATTTAAAAAAAAAAAGCCTTAGATATCAGTGTTCAAAATTTGTTCTCAAGTAATTAGTAAGAATATTAGAAGAATATGCCTCTTGCTTCAAGGAGCAGAGTGACTGATGTGCTCCCAAAATGTGGTAAGAAGGAGAATAGGCAGAAGACATGTCTCAAAACATAGAAGAGAGTTCAGTTCATCTAATCTTGGGAAGTGTCAGTGAATCATGCTTTTTATTTACGGTGTTATGCCCAGCAATAGGTAAAGCTTGGGATCTGCTATTATCCTAGGAATGCATTTGAGCCTGACTGAACAGAGATTCAGCTGGATAGGGATGATCATCCTCTCCCATCATGGGTTAGATGAGTGGAGATCTCCAGAGAGCCAAAAAGCAGCAGCTGAACTTTAGAGTGATCTGTGGATTGCTATAGCCTGGGTGTAACAGAGCTTCGGGGGCCATGTTCTGAATCTATAGGAGGTAAAAGAGGTCAAGTAAGAGGAATGATATTGTGGTGGTAGATAGGCCATCCAAATAGTAACTTAGAAAGGGGATTGCCAAAGAAGTTTCATCCTGACTTCAGATTGGGTCACAGTGTGGGACTTGGAGCACAAGAGTTCACAGTATATTAGCACCAAGCTTTTCAGAGAATCTGCATTACTGAGGACTCATCAGTAAAAAAGAAATTCAATTGGGAACCATAGTTGAAACCCAGTGCTAAGTACTAGACTTACAGATGTGGCCAAGGATTGTTGTAGGAAAAATGGGGCATGAGAGGATA